>NC_029790.2:81401277-81420738 GCF_000816755.2 Arachis ipaensis
TTCTACATTAGATTGAATGAGTATCTCTTAGATCTCTTAATCAGAATCTTCGTGGTATAAGCTAGATTGATGGCGGCATTCATGAGAGTCTGGAAAGTCTAAACCTTGTCCGTGGTATTCCGAGTAGGACTCTGGGATTGAATGACTGTGACGAACTTCAAACTCGCAAGTGCTGGGCGTAGTGACAGCCGCAAAAGGATAGTAAATTCTATTCCAGTATGATCGAGAACCTCAAAAATGATTAGCCATGCAGTGACAGCGCATCGGACCATTTTCACAGAGAGGAATAGGATGCAACCATCGACAAGGGTGATGCCTCCAGACGATTAGTCGTGCTGTGACAGAGCATTTGGACCATTTTCCCGAGAGGATTGAAAGTAGCCATTGGCACCGGTGACATCCTTACAAAAAGCCAGCGATAGAAAGGAGTAAGACTGATTGGATGAAGACAGCAGGAAAGCTGAGGTTCAGAGGAACGAAAGCATCTCTATGCGCTTATCTGAAATTCTCACCAATGATTTACATAAGTATTTCTATCCTTGTTATATTATCCTTTTTTGAAAACTCCATAATTATTTTATATCCGCCGGACTGAGATTTACAAGGTGACCATAGCTTGCTTCATACCAACAATCTCCGTAGGATCGACCCTTACTCACGTAAGGTTTATTACTTGGATGACCCAGTGCACTTGTTGGTTAGTTGTATCGAAGTTGTGACAAATTATGAATTGAGATTAGAGCACCAAGCCTTTGGAGCCATTACCAGAGATCACAATTTCGTGCACCAGGCAGCGCGGAGGGTAAGTTGCGTCGGACCTGCGGTGCGCGCGCTTCATCCACGCGTACGCGTGGGAAGCAGGAAATGGGGTATGATGCGTGAGCATCGTCCACACCCACGCGTGGCTAGCAGAAAAGAGAGGGGCCACGTATGCGTCATTCACGCGTACACGTCGGGCTAAATCGTGGTCTTCGCACAAAAGCAGCACAACTCTGGCATAACTCTCTAGTTTTTGTACCAGGAGTTCCAACATCGGCTTACGATGCTTGCGCATCGTCCACGCTCGCGCGTGGATGTGCGAAAAAATCAGGGACGCATACGCGTCACTGACGCGCACGCGTGGGAGGGATTGTGCTCCTAGCACCCCACCCGCACAGTTCCATCACAACTCTCGAGTTTTGTACCAGGAGTTGCAGCAATGAGTTTCGTGCGTACGCGTCGTCCACGCTTACGCGTGGAACGCCCTTTTGTTTTTTTTTTTTTTCAAAAACATGAGGGAAGACAATTATAGCACAATCTTGGCATTCATACAAGCTACAGACTTCAAAAACACTTAAAATTTCATGCAATAATCAAAATCAAGTATTTTTCTTCAACATTGCCAATTTAACCAAATCAAGATCAATGAAATCCTCATGAAGACTCTAACAAACTCAACAAAATCAAACAAAATCATACACACTTAAACAAACTCAACAAAATCAAACAAAGACTCTAAAACTACATGCAAGAAACTATATACAAGGAGGATCATACCATGGTGGGGTGTCTCCCACCTATCATTTTTCTTTAACGTCCTTAAGTTGGACGGTCATGGGCTTGCGATCACCTCTTTGGAACATCCTCAATGATATCCATCTTGTCCTTCTTGTTGGCCTTGGTAAGAGTGTTCTTCAAGGGAAGATGCTTCCACTTGCCAATCAAACCATGATTGGGTGCCTTGTTTCCGTGAGAATGTGGAAGTTGTGGATCCTCTCCCTTTTCCTTGCTAAGTCCTCTTATGCCCAAGTTTCTATTGACACTTATCTCACCATCACTCTCAAAGTATTCTTCAATTACATCATCCTCAACGATGTCACAACTGAAAATTGAATGGACCTCTAGAGGTTGCCTCATGATTTCCTCCAATTTGAACTTTACCACCTTCCCTTTGGCTTCAAAGGAGTAATCTCCCGAAAATACATCTAATTTAAACCAGGATGTCTTCAAGAATGGCCTCCCAAGTAAGATGGAGGATGGCCTATCTAAATCAATGGGAGGTGTCTCTAGGATATGGAAATCCACTGGAAAGATTAAGTCCTGAATTCTCACCAACACATTCTCAACAATACCCACAACTGAAATTATACTCTTGTCCGCAAGCACAAACCTAGCCTCGGATCGCCTCAACGGTGCAAGGTTCAACTTCTCATAAATCGAGAGTGGCATAATGCTCACACACGACCCTAGGTCGCACATGCAATCCTTAAGTTGAATCTCACCAATTATACAAGATACCAAGCAAGGACCGAGATCACTATATTTTTCAGGAAAATCATCCATCACAGAAGAAACAGAATTACCTAATTGATTCATCCCTAGCCCACCAATCTTCTCTTTGTGAGTGCACACATCCTTAAAAAATTTAGCATATTTGGGACTTGATGTATTGCATCAAAGAGTTGAATAGTTACCTCCACATTCTTAAAGATTTGCACTATGTTGGGATCAAGCTCTTCATGCTTCTTGGCCTTCTGGGCTATTCTTGGCCTTCTTGGCTATCATAGGGAAAGGTATAGGAATTTGTTCCTCTAAATTGTTCTTCCTCTTCGGTTCCTTAGCCCTCGATTGTTCTTCTTCTTCCTTTGCAACTTCTTCCTCCTTTTCATCTTTATCTATCTCTATTGTTTCACCAACTTCTACATTAGGAACATCCTTCACCGACTTGATGGGCTTGGGTTCAACTTCCTCAAGTGTCATACCGCAAGAGTGTAATCCCCTTGGACTTGATGGCATTGGTCAGTGTAGTGTGAGGTACTAGAGAATAAACCACACACTCTAGGAGGTCCCTTGACAAGTGAATTTTTAGTGGTTTAGAATTTCACAAATAAATTCTCGTTGCATGTATAGTTTCTAATCCAACAAACAATCCTTTCATACAAAAATTTGGTTGTCACAAGTAACAAACCCCTAAAAATAATAACCGAAGTATTCAAACCTCAGGCCGTCTCTCAAGGAATTACAGGAAAGTGTTTTTACTATTGGTTGTGGAAAAGTATCTTTTTTTTGGGTTTTTTGAAATAAGGAACAAGGAAAGTAAATGACAAGAAATTAAATTAATAACTAAGAAAACTCTTGGCAAGATATGAGAATTAGAAGTCCTATCCTAGTTGCCCTTATCAATTGTGATAAGAATTGTCCATTGCTCCCACTTAGTTAACCTCTAACTATGAAGGAAAGTCAAGTGGATGAATTAATTTGATTCCTCAAGTCCTAGTCAACTCCTAAAGAAAGACTAGCTTTAGAGGGATTCAAATCAACTAGCAACTTTCAATTATCAATCAACAAAAGAGTTTGATAACTCAAGAGTCTCCAATTACTCTACCAAAGCCAAGAGGAGAAAAATCTAATTTAAAACCCTACCAAGCATTTTATCAAACACTTGGAAGGCACAACATAAAAGCATAGAAAAGCAATAAGAGATAATAAAATCCAAACAACCAATTGAAAGCATCAATGATAACAAATAATGGAAGAAGCAATAAACATGAAATACCTCAAATAGAATTAAATAGAAAATCAAATCTAACATGAGAATTCATAAACTAAAGTAGCAACACAAAGTAATCAAAAAGGTAAATAAATAAACTAGAATGCTAAGACAAATAAAAGTAGAAGAGAAATTAAATTAAACTAAGATAGAAATCTGAAATTGAAAATAGCTAAACCTAAGAATCCTAAAACCTAGAGAGAGGAGAGAGCCTCTCTCTATAGAAAACTACATCTAAAACCTAAAATTATGTGAATGAATGTTGTATGAATGAATGAATGATTCCCCCACTCTGCAGCCTCTAATTTGTGTTTTTCGGGCTTGGAACTGGGCAAAAAGGAGCCCAGAAATCGCCCTCAATAATTTCTGATACGTCCAACACGTGGCTCTGTCACGCGTACGCGTCGCCCACGCGTACGCGTTGCTGAACTTTCGCAAGGTCACGCGTGCGCGTGATCCATGTGTGCGTGTCGTCTAACTGCATGGCAACTATGACAAATTACATATCATTTTGAAGCCCCAGATGTTAGCTTTCCAACGCAACTAAAACCGCCTCATTCGGACCTTTATAGCTCAAGTTATGATCGATGTAGTACGAAGAGGTCAGGCTTGACAGCTTAGCAATTCCTTCAATTTCTTGTATCCCTTCCACTTTTGCATGCTTCCTTTCCATCCTCTAAGCCATTCCTACCCTATAATCCCTAAAAATACTTAACAAACGTATCACGGCATCGAATGGTAATAAGAGAGGATTAATAATTAAAAATTTTAAGGACAAAGAAGCATGTTTTCAATCAAAGCACAGAATTAAGAAGGAAAATGTAAAACATGCAATTTTTATGCATAAGTGTGAGAATAATGGATGAAATCCACTTAATTTAGCATAAAATATACCACAAAATAGTGGTGCATCAAATCTCCCCACACTTAAATATTAGCATGTCCTCATGCTATGCTTAAGAGAAGCTATGAAAGAGTGAAGAGAAATGGTAAAACTTATGCAATGCAACCTATCTATATGAATGCAACTAAATGCAAAAATACTTCTACCTATTTGGTTAAAAGTAAAATTCTCCAAGAAAACATAAATCAGATTCCACTAATTCAAATTACACAATAAGAGACAAGTAAACTTGTAAGAAGATAGCTCATGAAAGCCGGGAACACAAAATCAAGCATTGAACCCTCACTGGAAGTGTATATGCACTCTAATCGCTCAAGTGTCTAAGGTTAATTCACTCTAATCTCCTCTAGTCTTGCTTTCTAAAACTTTGTTCTTCATCTAACCAATCAACAAATATTTAATGTACAAATGCAAACATCATGAGGGCTTTTTAAGGTTGTAATGGGGCTAAGGTAAGGGTGAGGATACATGTATGGCCAAGTGAGTTATACTTTGAATCTTTGACTAACCTAAATTCTCACCTAACACATACACATACTCTATATAATTCTAAAATCATGCCTAGCTACCCAAAATCTCACTTTTGCATATTTCACATACTCATGCATCAATTTTTAATTCCATCACATGTGCATTGATCTTTTTATTGAACTTAGTATTGGGGTGATTTTATACCCTATTCATTTTTTTTCTTTTCCTTTCTTTTTTTTTATCATAAATGAAAATATAATATATCAATGCATATGGTTTTTCTGATTTCACATGAGTAAGCACCCAAATTTCCAATATTTGTTAGTAAAAACACAACACATTCTCATCAACCCAAGTTCCCACATTTCCTCACACTTAATTGACACATACTATCTTAAGCTAACCAAAATTCAAATCGGGTAATTAATTGTTTTCCGCTTAAGGCTAGTAATGTGGTAATACAAAGAACAAATGGGGATTAAAAAGGCTCAAAGTGGAAAACAAAGGTAAATAAAATGGTGGGCTATTTGGGATAAGTGAGCTAATAACAAATGATGGCCTTAATCATATGTATGCATGAATATACACTAAACAATGGACATATAGAATGGAACAAACCATAGACTTCAATCATAGAGAAGAAAACACACAAGAATAAAAATCATGGTTAAATAATGTAACCATATAATCAAGCTCAAAATCTCACAGGTTGTGTGTTCTTAGCTATAAACCATGTTCCAAATTACAATCTTCAAATAAGTTTAACAAAAAAATTTTAATTTAAATTAGTGAAATGCTATAAAAAGGGTCTTGAAAAAGAACTTATCACTCCAACCAAGTAGTGGTAGAAGAACATGCACAAAATCAAACAAACATGCAATCAAACATGCAAATGCAACAACTAATTTAATAAAGAAAATTAAACATTGGTGTTGAAATACGAAATATCTAACCTACAGAAGTCGGTATCGACCTCCCTACACTTAAAGATTGCACCGTCCTCGGTGCATGCTAAGATGTGCAAGTGGACGGGCTGCTACAACTGATGCTGTTCTCCAAAGATTGTGCAAATGGACTTGTCTGTCGCCCCATTGAAACGTCTTCCGGTTCCCTTCCTGGTGGCCATCCTGAAAGAAGAGAAAAGGGAAGAAAGGTAACCCAAAAACAAAGATAGAAAACAAATAAAATATGGTTGGGTTAATGCCAAATAATGAGAGTCTCAATTACATGGTAGCTACAACATGCAAGTGAGAAAATAGTAGAAGCAAATGGAATATCAATAGTGCAAGAATTGCAATAATGGGGGAGAAAAAATGGGTAATGAAAGACAATATAAATTCATGTCAATGAAAAAGGAATACAAGTATCATAAAAGATTAGCATTGACTTAAATAATATCACCCAATCAGAATAAAACAGATCACTAGGCACCAAAATAATGCATGAAATATGCAACAGTTGAGTAAGAGAATTGAACACCAAAGAAAAATAGCAAATTTAGAAGAGAACATAAAAAATGCACAAATTTAAAATGTAATGAATAAAAGTATGCAAATGCAATAAGAAAAATAGAATGAAAGAGAATAAGGATGAGAAGTTAAAGAAATGAAGAAGAAGAAAGTTAGGAAGGAGGAAGAAAGAATAAGAAAGGAGAGAAGGAAGAAGTAAGAAATGAAAAATAGGGCACGCCGCGTGCGCGTGCATCACGCGTACGTGTGCAAACTGAAATGGCCATGCGACGCGTAAGCGTCACCCACGCGTACGTGATACAATTATTGTTGTCGGTCTAGATTTTCTTCTTAAAGAAAGGAATTACTTCGTTGTAAGCATAGCTCCAAACCAACAAATAACTCTCACATCAAATTAAAATATGGTTTTGTAACATGTACAAACCCCAATGAAAATTAACCGAAGTATTTAGACTCTGGGTCGTCTCACAAGGAATTGCAATGAAGTGGTCAATTATTGGCTATGAAGGTTCAAAGGGTTTGATTTGGTAAAAGGACAAGAAATAAATGACAAGAAAAGTAAATCAAGCAAGTATTTAAAGACGACAAGTAAATAAGAGAAAGCAAGTAATAAAGAGAGAGACATTCATGGTAAGGATTGAGAATATAGGCTTTCTATCCTAGTCATGCAATGACTAATTCATCTTATTTAGTTAACTCTAACAAACGGAAGAAGGTATCATGTCATCTTCACATAGGGAGAATGTCAAACAAGACTAATTAATCATGTTACAATAATAAACAAGAATTTATCTCATTACGTCATCCTCGAAGATGGAAGAAGGTATCATATCATCTTCACACTCGAAGAAAGTCTAACAAGACAAGCTAATCTCAATCCAAAGGTCCTAATCAACCCACTAAGTGAATTAGCAAGAGATTAGAGTTAATGGAAACAATATTAGCTAACAACTTTAGATCACCAACATGGGTTGGGTTTTCATGACTCAAGATTGCCTAATTACTCTTTCCAAGCCAAGAATGCTCAAGATCTACTCTAAAGCCCAACCAAGCATTTTATCAAACACTTGGTGGGTGTACAAGAAAAGCATAATAAATATGCCAGAATAATAAATCTACCAACTACCAGTAGCAAGGAAAGTAAATTCACAACTCAATTCATCAATAAAAAGAAACATCAACATCAAATTGCATTAAATGTAAACCAAATCCAACATGAGTATTCATAAACATGAAAGAAGCATAAAAGTAAAATTAACACTACAAACCATGAGAATGAAATAGTAGAAGCAAGAAATCATAAAGGAAACAAGATGAAAACATGAAATTGGACTTAGATCTAGAAGAGATTAACCTAACCTAACCTAATTCTAGAGAGAAGAGGGAGCTTCTCTTTCTAGAAACTACTCTACATGATGATAACACTTCAAACAATTTCTCCCCCTTTTCCCAAGCTTGAATTCTACATGAAATAGCATTAGAAATGAGTTGGATTGGGCCCAAAATGCTCTACAAATCGCTAGCCACGAGTTGTTTTTAGTAAATCACGTGCACCAATTAGTGTGCATGCGTATAGTGCGCGTGCGCATCCTTAGACGTCAAGAAAGTATAGAAAATTTTATATCATTTTGAAGCCCCAAATGTTAGCTTTCCAATGCAACTAAAACCGCCTTATTTGGACCTCTGTAGCTCAAGTTATGGTCGATTGAGTGCGAAGAGGTCAGGCTTGACAGCTTTGCGGTTCCTTCATTTCTTCATGAGTTCTCCCACTTTGCATGCTTCTCTCCTCACTTCTTCCATCCAATACTTGCCTTATGAACCTAAAATCGCTCAACAAACATATCAAGGCATCGAATGGAACTAAGGTGAGTTAAAATCACCAATTTAAGGGCCTAAAAAGCATGTTTTCATATTTAAGCACAAATCAAGGGAGAATTGCAAAACTATGCTATTTCATTGAATAAATGTGGAAAAAGGTGATAAAATCCCCTAAAATAAGCACAAGATAAACCATGAAATCGGGGTTTATCAAATCTCCCCACACTTAAACTAAGCATGTCCTCATGCTAAAATCAAGAAAAAAGCAAAGTGGTATCAACATTTATTCAATGCAAACTAACTAAATGCAATCTATCTACATGAATGCATCCACTTGGTCAAAACAAGTCAACTTCCAAGAAAACATATTCAAGTACAAGGGCTAAAGCCATAGCAGTCAAATCAAACCCACAATTGAATTGAATTATTAAAAATATTTTACAAACTTGCAAGAAAAGAGATGATCATGGATGGAAACATGTAATTGAGCAATCAAATCCTCACCGGATGTGTATCCGCTCTAGTCACTCAAGTGTATGGGGTTGATTCACTTAATCCTCCCCTAATCATGTTTTCCAAGATTTGTTTTTCATCTAACAATCAACAATTATTTCATGCATGCATACAAATATCATGAGGACTTCCCATAGGTTGTAATGGGGTTAGGGTCAAGGTAGGATGCATATGGTCAAGTGAGCTTGAAATTCGAATCTTTGATTAACTTAAACTTCCCACCTAACCTATGACAACCTATACAATTCTAAACAAACTTAACTACCAATTCTTCACTTTTTCACACACTCATGCATTCTCTTTCGATCACCACACATATGCATTAATTTTTATTAAACCTTGACTTTGGGGCATTTTTGTCCCCTTTTTATTGCAATTCTTTTTCTTTCTTTTTCTATTTCTATTATTATTATTATTTTTATTTATTATTATTATTATTATTATTATTATTATTTTTATTATTATTTTTTTCATTAAATTTTTTTTCAAACTAAAATATATAAAAGAACATCAATGCATATGGTTTACACATGATTAATATATGAGTATGTACCTAATTCCCAAGATTCTCAACACAACTACAAAAACACACTTTTATCTCTACCCAATGTACCCAACTTTTCCAAAATCTAGTAATGAGCACTCTCACTAGCCTAAGCTAATCAAAGATCCAAACAAGGGACATTTATTATTTTTTCACTTAGGCTTGTAATGTGCTTCAATTAAGAATAAGTGGGTTAAGCATAGGCTCAAATTGGTTAACAATAGAAGATAAAAGGTAGGCTATTTGGGTAAGTGAGCTATTTGAACAATGGCCTCAATCATATAAATGCATGTATACACAAAATAAAGAATAAAAAAAATCAAGGATTACAATCATAGGAAGAGAATAATGCACACAAGAATGAAAGTAAGTAGTTATGTATGATGTAACAACACAATTAGGCTCAAATCTCACATGCTTGTGTTCTTAGCTCAAAACATGATCCACGAAGTACATAATTCAAGCAAGTTCTAAAAAAAAATTTTTTTTTTCAATCAATAGGGGTTCCCTATAGATAAAATCCTTGGAAAATATCATGATTTTGACTAAGCTTAATATATACATATGCAATGCAACCAAAAATCCTAAAAGACCTAAAAATGAAATGCAAAAGTGTTGGGATTAGAAACTTGTCACCCAAAAATGCCGAGCGGTCGGACGACCTCTTTCCACACTTAAAAGTTTGCACCGTCCTCGGTGCATCCAAAGATGAGCAAGGGGGTACGGCGACTTTCCTAGTTGCTACCTTCAACTGGTAGGTCAATCGATGCTACGTGTTCTTCTCCCACTTCCGTTTTTGCTTATGTTGATTCATCCTGAACATAGAAAACAGGAGATAATAAGACAAGTAAATGCACAAGAAAGGAAGCATGGATTGTTGGAATGAGGTAAATCACTAGAGTTGAGTGAGTGAATTAGTGTGACATTAATGAAAAATAAGTGTGTGGGTCCTAACTTGCATATGGTTTAGAACTCACACTCTAGTATTTAGAAACCATGTCACAATTATACAAAAGAAGACATATATTTTACTCATTCTAGTGTGCTTGAAATACTTCAAAAGACTTGTAGGTTAAGTCAACCACACAAGTAGTGAAGAGGCATGAAAGCATTCAAGCAATTAATCAAGCAATTGTGAAATTGGATAATGCATGGACATTGATTGATGTGTAGGTAGACTTAGTGAACAAAATGGTATATGAAACTCACACAACAATCAATGACACATATTGAAGTTGTTGCAACACCTAAGTGACATAGAGGTAAAACACATGGATGCTATGGAACTTAGGAAAAAGAAGATAGAAGTGGAAATCAATCACATAGTAAGCATGGCCCACAAAGCTTTACGAAGCTCAAAAATATGTCACTAGGTAAGCTTTGATCCAATTTCACAATTCCACAATCTCAATGCATAAAATAGGTGATGGTCAATTAGAACAAGCATCCTAAAAAAATGCATTGATAATATACAATTGCCTAACAATGGATGATGAATGCATGGTGACCAAAACATGCAATTCAAAGAGGTAAGATGCATGAAGGTAATGTAACAAGTACTTGGTATTCAAAAGTGTTAAACATGAAAAATTCCAAACCAAGTAACCAAATACAACCTCAACAAAGAAATCCAACAATGACAATTAACTACAATGATGTTAAGATAACATCCTATTAGTAATAAACAGCAGTAAATGGTAAACAAGATTTTTAATCCAACACTTATAATGAAAAATAGAAAATAAAATGAAAATGTACTAATTAAACAATTAACTAACTAACTAAAAGAAGTGGTTATGGATGGTGTTTGGTAGTGTTGGGTGATGATTGAAGGGTGGAAAGAGAAGAGAAGAAGGAAAGAAATGGAAAGGAGAGAAGAAAAATAGGTGGGTGAAACAGGGCAATCCACGTGTGCGCGTCATGTGCACGTAAGCGTGGATTGATGAAGTGGAAGCGATGCGTACGCGCGGCTGACGCGTACGTGTGCATGGCAAAGTAGAGACTCAACGCGGACGTGCAATGTACGCGTGCGCGTGCCCTGCGGCACAAAGTTGGCACACTTCTGGCATAACTCTCGGGTGAATGTATGGAAAGTGGAAAAATTCAATCCACGCGTACGCGTACATGACGCGTGCGCATGGATGGTCGAAATGGCTTGATTCACGCATACGCGTAAAGCACGCGTGCGCGTGGATGGTGCTCTTGTTTTTCAAAATTTTTCTATGTTTTTTTTTGCACCAAACCAAGCATTCCAAACCTCCAAACAACTACCAAAACATCATAAAACCTTATTTAACCTACTAGACTCCCAGATAAACTCAACTAGGCAATCAAAACATGAAATTAAACCTAAATTACTGATATTTACAAAGAGGAAAATGAAAGGATATTACCATGGTGGGGTGTCTCCCACCTAGCACTTTTGTTTATTGTCCTTAAGTTGGACTTGTGGGGAGCTCCTCATCAAGGTGGCTTGTGCTTGAATCCATCCTTGAACATCCACCAATGCTTGGATTTCCATTGTGCTTCATCATTCAAGGTTAATAACTCCAAGCTTTGATGGAGTTCTTCACAAACCATAGGCTCCCAAAGTTGATCTTCCTTGTGTGATCCGGGATCCCACACTTTGTTTTCACACTCATCCTTGAGTTGATCATGGTGATTTCCTCCGGGTGGCAAGAGAGATGAATTCTCATGGAAGCACCAAACTATTCTCCTAGACTCATTCAATTAAGCACTACACCAATCCATGCTCCTCAATTTTGAGCTTCCATCCATAATGAGACTAGACTTACAACGCCAACCACTAAACATCCTCCTCTTACGCTTAATTCCACAAAGCGGCCTAAGTTGGCCATCTGTCTCAAGCAAACTATATTCAAGTGGGATAATAAAGCTAAGAGTTAGAAGTTTTACCCACTCAAATGAAGGATTAGATGATAACCTAGGTGGAGGAGTTCCCAACGGTCTTGACAAAATACGCTCCACTCCCGAACATCTTTTTTGGAAGGCTTCCACCACTTGGCAAGATACTTCATGCTCTACCTCTTGCCAAGCTTCCTCAAGTTCACATTCTTCTTCACCAATGTCCTCTAGCTCTTCCCCATCACTCAAATCATACATAGGAGGTTGAGTGAAATCTACCTCATCATCAATTCCGAGCATAGTGGGGAAGGATACTTCAAGCTCAAAAGGATCATATGTTGGTATGGAATCATCATAAATAGGAAGGCCTATTACTTGGGACACTTCTTCTAATTCTTCAATCACATTGTGCCTTGGAGGTTGTGCACTCTCCTCCTCAACATCAACTTCGAACTCCATGGAAGAAGGCTCTTCAATTTGTGCTACCTCTATGTACTCAACATATCCTAAGGCTCCAACCACCACTTCCTCTTGTTCAATAATCTCTACCTTCTCCTCTTGTTGCATTTCTTGCTTTATTTCCTCTTCCTCACCTTGGAGTTCCAAATTCATTCCCTCACTAAGCTCCTTAGTTGCTTCTCTACATTTAACAATGGCTTAGGCGGGATGAGACTATGTTGCCAATGGCTTCTACCATGATAGCCATCTTAGCTCTCAACTCCTTAAACTTATTTTCATCCTCCTCGTGTCGCCTTAAGATATGAGATTCAAGATCTCTCAATTCTAGCATGAGGGCTTTGTCGGGAGGTGATGGTGGAAGAGAGGGTTCATTGTTTGAGGGAAGGTTATTGTAATTAGAAGGTGGTTCATATTGGTAAAATTCTTGAGGTGGTGTGTGTAGACTTTGTGGTTCTTGGGAGTATTGGTGTTGGAATGGTGGTAGTACTAGATATGGTTCATATGATGGTTGGTATGGTGTGTATGGGTTGGGATCATGTGGAGGTGAATGGTGGTATGAGGCTTGTGAGTATGGTGGAGGGCTATATTGAGGAGGGGGTTCATATGTATGTGGTGATTGTGGTTGACAATCATAATGAGGGTCATCACATATATTAGATTGGTATGCATTAGGATAAGGAGTATACCCATAAGAATCAGAAGAGTAGTCACGTTGGGATGGCGCTTGCACGGCTCGGGTGGCAATAAATGCCCTTTGGTCATCGCGTATCTCCGTGAGGATAGTAGTCATATCCCCAATCACTCTTGCCAAACTTTGATCTCCAATTCCTTGATGCATGTTATCATTGTAAATTCCATCTCCTACAACATAGTTTGAACCACACTTATAGCCAAAGGGGTGAGAATTCATGGTACAAGAGAAAATAAAAACAAAAGGCTAACAAGAAATAAAGAAAACTAAGTCCTACAACTAGCAAAAACCAACAAACAAACCAAAAATCAAACTATTCATAATATATACAATAGCCAATAACATAGCACCATTACAACTCCCCGGTAACGGCACCATTAATTTGATACAATTATTGTTGTTGGTCTAGATTTTCTTCTTAAAGAAAGGAATTACTTCGTTGTAAGCATAGCTCCAAACCAACAAACAACTCTCACATCAAGTTAAAATATGGTTTTGTCACATGTACAAACCCCAATGAAAATTAACCGAAGGATTTAGACTCCGGGTCATTTCACAAGGAATTGCAATGAAGTGGTTAATTATTGGCTATGAAGGTGCAAGGGGTTTGGTTTGGTAAAAGGGCAAGAAATAAATGACAAGAAAAGTAAATCAAGCAAGTATTTAAAGACGACAAGTAAATAAGAGAAAGCAAGTAATAAAGAGAGAGACATTCATGGCAAGGATTGAGAATATAGGCTTTCTATCCTAGTCATGCAATGACTAATTCATCTTATTTAGTTAACTCCAACAAACGGAAGAAGGTATCATGTCATCTTCACATAGGGAGAATGTCAAACAAGACTAATTAATCATGTTACAATAATAAACAAGAATTTATCTCATTACGTCATCCTCGAAGAAGGTATCATATTATCTTCACACTCAAAGAAAGTCTAACAAGACTAGCTAATCTCAATCCAAAGGTCCTAATCAACCCACTAAGTGAATTAGCAAGAGATTAGAGTTAATGGAAACAATATTAGCTAATAACTCTAGATCACCAACATGGGTTGGGTATTCATGACCCAATATTGCCTAATTACTCTTTCCAAGCCAAGAATGCTCAAGATCTACTCTAAGGTCCAACCAAGAATTTTGTCAAACACTTGGTGGGTGTACAAGGAAAGCATAATAAATGTGCCATAATAATTCTACCAACTACCAACAGTAAGGAAAGTAAATTCACAACTCAATTCATCAATAAAAAGAAACATCAACATCAAATTACATTAAATGTAAACCAAATCTAACATGAGTATTCATAAACATGAAAGAAGCATAAAAGTAAAATTAACACTACAAACCATGAGAATGAAATAGTAGAAGTAGGAAATCATAAAGGAAACAAGATGGAAACATGAAATTGGACTTAGATCTAGAAGAGATTAACCTAACCTAATTCTAGAGAGAAGATGGAGATTCTCTCTCTAGAAACTACTCTTCATGATATTAACACTTCGAACAAATACTCCCCCTTTGCCCAAGCTTGAATTCTACATGAAATAGCATTACAAATGAGTTGGATTGGGCCCAAAATGCTCTACAAATCACTGGTCACGAGTTGCTTTTAGTAAATCATGTGCACCAATCGGTGCGCATGTGTATAGTGCGTGTGCGCGTTCCTAGACTTCAGGAAACTATGACAAATTTTATATCATTTTGAAGCCTCGGATGTTAGCTTTCCAACTCAACTAAAACCGCGTCATTTGGACCTCTGTAGCTTAAGTTATGGTCGATTGAGTGCGAAGAGGTCAAGCTTGACAGCTTTGCGGTTCCTTCATTTCTTCATGAGTTCTCCCACTTTGCATGCTTCTCTCTTCACTTCTTCCATCAAATACTTGCCTTATGAACCTGAAATCACTCAACAAACATATCAAGACATCAAATGGAACTAAGGTTAGTTAAAATCACCAATTTAAGGGCCTAAAAAGCAAGTTTTCACATTTAAGCACAAATCAAGGGAGAATTGCAAAACCATGCTATTTCATTGAATAAATGTGGGAAAAGGTGATAAAATCTCCTAAAATAAGCACAAGATAAACCACGAAATCGGGATTTATCATTACGCGTGGGTGCCCAAAGAAGAAAAGTACGCGTGGGTGCCCAAAGAAGAAAAGTGACGCGCGAGCGTTGGTCACGCGTACGCGTGACAACTCGTGCGATTCCAGCACAGTGGCAGCCCAACTTTCTGTTCAATTTGCTCTTTATGCCGATTTTTTATCCCACGCATACGCGTCACTGACGCTTACTCGTGGATTGGCAAAAACGCAGGGGACGCGTACGCGTGAGGCATGCGTACGCGTGCGGTGGCTTGTGCACTACGCACCCCTCCCGCGCGTCTCCCTCGCAACTCTCTATTCGTTTTCTCTTTGTTGCGCAGTCACACACGACGCGTGCGCGTCGTAGACGCTTGCGCGTCGATTCCTTTTTTTAATGCAGAATGCAGGTGATGATGCAAAAATTATGAATGAACACCGATAAAAATAAAATAAAATAAAACTAAGAATAAAAAGGGATGACATACCATGGTGGGTTGTCTCCCACCTAGCACTTTTAGTTATTGTCCTTAAGTTGGACATTTGGTGAGCTCCTTGTCATGGTGGCTTGTGCTTGAACTCATCTTCAAATTGCCACCAACGCTTGAACTTCCAAGAAGCTCTATCAATACCAAGTAGATTCCCCAAGCTTTGATGGAGTTCTTTACAAGCTCTGAGCTCCCAAAATTGATCCTTATATATGCCGGGATCCCAAATCTTGTTTCTACACCCGTCTTCAAGTTGATCATCCTTGTTCCATCCGGGTGGTTTAGCCTTGAAATTCTCATTTAAGCACCCAAACATCCTCCTAGACCCAATCAATTGAGAATTATACCAACCCTTGCAATTAGGCCTTGAGCTTCCAACCATAACGAACCTAGGATGATGTTGCCAACCGCTAACCATCTCTCTCTTACTCTTAAAACCGCAGATAGCTCTAAGTTGTCCATCCGTTTCAAGCAAACCATATTCAAGTGGGAAGATAGAGTTTAAGAATAAGAATTTTACCCACTTGAATGTTGTGTTGGATGTTAATGGCTTGGGGGGAGGTATCTCTAGTGGCGGCCTTGCCAATGTATGCTTCAATCTCTTGGGCTCCTCTTTGATGATCTCACTATAAGAAAACACGTCTATTGCCACGCTTTTAAAGCGTGGCAAAAAGCTGAAAAAAGCGTGGCAATAGCTACTAGGTGGGAGATATGGCCACGCTTTTACAAATTGGCACTTTTAAAAACATGGTTGTAGGTGGGAGATATGGCCACGCTTTTAAAGCGTGGCGATAGGAGAGATATGGCCACGCTTTACAAGCGTGGCAGTAGACGAGATACGGCCACGCTTTAAAAGCGTGGCCATAGTAAGATATACAGCCACGCTTTAAAAGCATGGCGAAAGCCTTGTTAAATTAAAAAAAATTCTTTTCCTTGCTTGATCTTCATTGCTACACAATATAAATTTTCAATCCTTTTTTATTACCAAACCTACAAATATAGTATGCAATTTTTATTACAAGACATATCAAACAATAATTAGTGACATATATAATTTACTATAATTGTTTTATACATTAAAAAACTAATATTCAAATGCAAAATAAATCTCGAGTTCAAATTCCAAAACTAAAAACCGAAGAAAAATACAGAAACAATACAAGTTAGAACTGCTCATAATATATCAAATTACACTAATAGAGATGCTCATCAGCCTAAATACTTAGTAAAAGATCAAAATCAACCTAAAACTGCTCCACTTTGTGCATTAAGCGTTCAAGTTATCCATTCCAATACTAGCCTGCAGCAAAATATCAAGAACAATAAAGCAACAGAAACTAAACTATGCTCACTGATTGGTAAATGCAAATCTAAAAGTACAATAACACAAAACTAAACTATGCTCAAAATACCAAACTAAAAGCAACAGACCTTCTGCAAATTTGATTTAACAAATGTTTCCCCCAGAGTTTTGTTCACTAATTCTGGAGGGAGATTAAGTTTCCGAACATCTTCAGGAGTCACCTTAAAACAGTAAACAAGAAGTGCTCAAAAGTCAAAACTGTTACTCCCCAAAAAAAAAAATCAATGAACCCTAATGAATAAAAATAAATACAACAGGGGATAAAAAAACACTAAGTTGCTCATGGTAGCAGCTAGAAACATGAAGAGTTAAGATTTACCAGGGTACAATAACATAAATTATAGGCCATCATAATAAATGGATGTAGTGATGCAAAATCTATTGTAGCAATTGGCTTTTCATAGAACCCAGCTCTTGCCTCCAATACCTGCAAGTTGCAAAAGTTAAAAGAATCATGATCTTGTGCTTCACAAGCAAAAGTTGGATAAATAAATATCCAAACGGAAAATAAGGAAAAGGCTGCCAAGAATATATACACTTAAAATCATGCTTTCATTTTTTTTCTTTTACTCTTTGTTTTTGTTATTTAAAGAGGGATAAGACAAGTGAAAAGTATTTTAAGAACTCTGATTTAATACAAGCAGAGGACTTCGTATAAATTCTACTAAACATTTTTAAACTGTAAAAAATATTATATCACATCTTTTCTGAGCGTAACAAATATGGTTACAAACAAAGAAATTTTCCAAAAAAGAAAAACAGAAAACAGTCTTTACAGAATGCAGCTACTAGAAGAGACTCGGTGATAACATTATTGAGCTATAAACAGCTTTCAAATCCACAAACATGTCAGCATTCAGCAACTCTGATGTTAGGTGGCACTGTGGCAGTAATGTCCTACTTTGCTACAACATTTATGTTTAGCATGTATCTATAAATCTATTTCATTCAATGCAGTCTTGGAAAACCCTTTGGGCATAGAAATCGTCAAATAATTTTGCTGGCAGGAAGCTTATTCAGTGTCTTAATTTCACATTGTATTAGGAGACATGACAAAAAGAAAACATGAAGTTATGCATATTTAAGGAAGATAGAGCCTGATATAATCATCAATTGAATAATTAAAATGAACTTACAGTGGCACCTTCATATGTTCCTTGTTCTGAACCAGCCTGTTTTAACTTAGGAAGAACCAGGTTCTTCTACTTTGCCTTCCTAAGGAGTTGAGAAAGTACCTGTAAGGAAAAGATGGAGCAAGCAAGAGAGCCCATTCATGGAGCTCAAGAGGCGCAGGAAGCTCATCACCATGAGATCCCGGAGATGCCTCATATGCATTTTCCTCCACAAAACTATTGGGAGAAAATCAACACCTCCCTAGGAGAATTAAGTTCCAACATGGGACAACTAAGGGTGGAACATCAAGAGCACTCCATCATGCTTCATGAAATAAGAGAAGATCAAAAAGCAATGAGGGAGGAGCAACAAAGACAAGGAAGAGACATAGAAGAGCTCAAGGTAAAGTGCTTAGGGCCACGGCTAAGACTCATAAAATAGCTGTGTTCAAGAATCATCATACTAAACTAGGAGAGTCAATAACACTATCTAAACTCTGAGTTCCTATAGAAGCCAATCATTCTGAACTTCAATGGATAAAGTGAGATGCCAAAACTATTCAAGAGGCAAAAAGCTACAAGTCCCGCTCATCTGATTGGAGCTATGTTTCATTGATAGTTTGGAATTTATAGTATATTCTCTTCTTCTTATCCTATTTGATTTTCAGTTGCTTGGGGACAATTTATACGCTTTTTGGCATTGTTTTTAGTATGTTTTTAGTAGAATCTAGTTACTTTTAGGGATATTTTCATTAGTTTTTATGTTAAATTCACATTTCTGTACTTTACTATGAGTTTCTGTGTTTTTCTGTGATTTCAGGTATTTTCCGGCTGAAATTGAGGGACTTGAGCAAAAATCAGATTCAGAGGTTGAAGAAGGACTGCTGATGCTGTTGGATTCTGACCTCCCTGCACTCAAAGTGGATTTTCTGGAGCTACAGAACTCAAAATGGTGCGCTTCCAATTGCGTTGGAAAGTAGACATCCAGGGCTTTCCAGAAATGGATAATAGTCCATACTTTGGTCGAGTTTAGATGACGCAAACTGGCGTTCAACGCCAGCTCTCTGCCCAATTCTGGCGTCCAGCGCCAGAAACAAGTTGCAAAGTGGAGTTCAACGCCCAAACTGGCACAAAAGCTGGCGTTCAACTCCAAGAAT
>NC_029790.2:81421343-81441357 GCF_000816755.2 Arachis ipaensis
ATATAATAATAATTCAAATTAGGAAAAATAAAAAAAATCAAATACAACTTCCAAAATCCTTATTTTATTTGATCTAGTTCAAAATCCTTCCAGTCTGAAAAAAAAAGAGGAAATGAGACTTTCATACAATATCTTAATTAAATTCTATGTAATGATCAATAATTTCAGTTTTATTCTATATCTATATGGATATTAAACTCCCAGTAACAATCACTTTTTTGAGATGGAATTGACGAACCAAAGTTCATAAAATGAGAAGAAAAGGGAAATAAAGAGGAAACAAAATTCTAACACAAGATCCAAACAAATTACAATTAAAGAAATTAAGATTGAACAATTAAAACTCAATTCAACAAGACCCAATTCAGAAATTCAACAAAGGGTGATCAAAACAAACTAAACCTAGAGAGAATTAAGAGTTTCTCTCTCTAGAAAATAAGAACAAAAACTAGCTAAAATTATGTGTATGGTGTGTATGAGTTAGTCCCCCTTTCCCCTATCAACCCTTGGGTCTTTTCCATGCAGAAGCAAGTTGGATTTGGGCCTAGAGTCCTTCAGAAATTGCCAGCTACGTTTTCCATTAATGAGTCACGTGCTGAGCGTCACGCGTGCGTGTGGAAGCAAACTCCTCAAGCCACACGTATGCGTCAGGCAAGCGTGCCCGTCAGTCAATGCTGCACTCGGCCACGCATACGCGTTAGTCACCCGTGCGCGTTGGCACCAACTTCTCCAAAGCTCTATTCTTCATGTTCCTTCCTCTTTTGCATGCTTCCCTTCCATCTTCTAAGCCATTCCTACCCCATAGATCCTAAATGCACTTAACAAACACATCACGACATCGAATGGTAATGGAAAAGGATTAAAATTTAGCATTTTTAAGGTTAAAGAAGCATGTTTTAAACCATGAAGCACAATTTGAAAGGAAACACAAAAACATGCAATTTATATGAATAAATGTGAAAAATATTGATAAAACCCATCAAATTCTACATAAGATAAACCCTAAAATTGGTATTTATCATTTTTATGTGTCTGATTGTAGTTTTCATTTTTCATTTTTCATTTTGATTGAGAATCAGAGACTTTGTAATTGCAATTTTGTTTATATATGTTTGATTGTAGTTTTTATTTTTTATTTTAAATTGTTGTTAGCTTTGTTTCTTTTTTCATGATGTTGGCATGTTTCAATAGTTTATATATGTTGATTGAGAACGAGGCTATTATGCATTAGAAATAGAACAAGAAAAAAATTCAGTACTTCTATAGTTTATACTAGTATCTGTAATTCGATACTTACCTATGCTATCATGCTTCTCTTAGGCCTAATATACTCATGGTGATAGAAAATAATCTCGACATCATCCCATGCATGGGTGGTCTTGCCTTCAACAATAACAAAAGTAATTGTCAAAATATTTTGGTTTTTATCTCGAAAAACTACAACTAAAAGAGCTCCTTTGTATTTTCGATAGAAATGTGTGCCATCAACCTGCACAAGGGGCTTGCAGTATCTAAATGATCTAATGCAAGGATATCAAAGCTCAAAAATACTCGATGTATGATTTTGACACCTTCCTCTATCTCAGATCTACGATATGCTTGTATATTATCTACCTAAACCACAAATCCTGGATTTTTAGTACACATTTCCATACAATATGCCACCAAAGATTTTTCTATTGACTTTTGCTTTGCCAACCTCACTTATAATAGCTTATCATGTAGTTGAACATGGATTAAACCTCTGCAATTATGGATTGCACCTTCAATGATGAGTTAGCTTCAACTAGTTGCCTTATAACTTTAGCAGTTATATCTGAATTCAACTTAGAATGATCTTGAGAAATCGTATGCATAGTCCACATATTGCTTCCATTGTATTTCCTAATCTCCCAATAACATTTTCTACAAATCTTGCTTACTCGGATAAGCCAGTCACAACCTTTGCCATATTGTATGCATTTGGCATAGAAAATCATGGGCTCGGAATCATAGACCTTATAATTGTCTCCTCTAAAAATTGTGTAACTCTTAATTGTTGTGACCACAACTCCTGGAATTGAATTCCATTCCAATAGTAAATTCTCCATCTTGAATAGTTAGAACACCTAACATACAACAAAATCACCCGGTAAAAATATGTCTAGTTAAAAAAATACTATCATAATAAAAAATGATAATAAAATATGTACACTTACATAGTTCAGTTTGCACATTCAGAAAATTCTGATGCATGCATAGTTTCAAGATCTAAGACACATGAAATATGGCAGACCAAAGGGATGTTGACTTGCCACTGGATTTATTGTAATTTGAACATCCATGTTGCCTACCTCATTTCCTTCCAAATTTTCATAGTTGGCTAAGAATTCTTCCTCGTGATTGGTTCTATTTTCTCTCTAATATGTGTTGTCCTCTTCGTTTACATTTGGTTTTGTCTAGTTCCTAATTAATAGCCAACTACTTGAACTCAACATATAACTCAAACATAGACACCTGAGATTGGTTTTATCAATGGATCGACAGCATCTTATGCATATTAGCTTCATCGGTTATATTCATTGTTTGAAACTATACTATCCAGCCAAAAACTAATACTGGATGCTTGTATAAAATACTTGTGTCTTTCTTTAAAACATCACTTTTTATGTTCTATCATAATCTAATTTGTAACTCAACAAATGATATATTGTAGGGAATAATAAAAGAAACATGATTCTCACACAAAAATTTCACACCGTTATTCGTGTAAGATATAATTTCACCATTATGGTGTATTAATAAATTCACACTAGCATCTATTTTTTTTTTTAAAATACATCAAATATATTACTCAAATTCAAATCCCACATATTGAGAATGAAGAAAAATGATGGTAGAGCATCGTCAAAAAAACAAAAAGAAAGATTGTAGAGCACTACCAAAAAATAAAAACAAAGACGGTAGAATAGAGGTTTTTGAAGGAAATAGATTGAAGAAGTGAGGGATGTGAATGAGTCATTCACTCCTCAGGTAAATTCATAGATAAAACATGATTTTTATAATTTTTTTCTCCATACCAGTAAATTTTTTGTTTGAAAATTTATTTCATTAATGCTATTTTGCGCGTTACGAGAGAATAAACTATTTGAAAAAGCTTGCATCTCACCCATTATGAGAGCTTGAATATGCATTGTCAACACTTTTACATAGATTATGAGAATGCATAAAAAATAATTAAAAAAGATTATTTTTCATTCTCATACCATGCGAGATGCACTAAAATTTAAAACAAATATAAAAATAAAAATGACTCCCGTTGATTGCGAGAGACTACAACAGAGTTTTTGAAAATTGTTTTCTAATGTTTGCATATATTTAGAAAAATATGTTTTTCGTGGAGGGTGAGAAAGCCCCAGTCCATATTGGTATACTTTTCCACCCACTCTCTCATTTTGAAACTTTATTCCATCATATATTCCATAAACACATTTGTCTTCCACGCTTCTACTATTTGTATTAAAAAAAATGAAAACATCCTATCTAGGGGTGGCAACATGCACCCTACTCGTGGGTACCCAACCCAACCCCACCCGGTCGGATTCCGCAGCGGGTATAATAGGGTGCGGGTAGAGTTTTTGTGTGGGTCGGGAGGGTGCGGGTTGAGCCTCAACCCTACCCGACCAACTTGTACCCTATATATGTAAAAATATGTTTTAAGTGGATGTTGAACAAAAGACCTCTCATTAAATGCAAAATATCCTTAGCCAATAAAAGAAGATCATTAATTGATAATTTAATACTTTTTTTAACATAAAAATCAATTCTATTTTAAATTATCATCAACTTATATAATAATATTGCATCTTTTTTGTAACCCACGGATAGAGTTGGATACCCACAAATTAAAAACAGATAGGGTTAGAGTTGATATATTCTCAACCCGTAAATGTTCAAAAAAATTGGAAAAACATAACGCACCTCCCCAGGTCTCCCCGATTAGTGTTAATTGTATAAAGAAGTAAAAAATTGAACAAACACAATGCTCCTTCTCACAATGCCTCCAGTATTTTTGTTTAAAAAAAATCTAAAAATCACAAAACACCCCATCAATTTTTGAAAAACCACAAATTGCTTCCGTCAATTTCTGGATACTTGAAGAAAAGGAAAAATTTGCAAATCGCTCCTACCATTTTGACTTTCTAGAAATTCTTTATTTCATATTTTGAAAAATATTTAAAACGACCATTTTGAAAAAAATTACCTCTAAACTTCAATATCAACTTTTTTTCTCGAAATATCATACCATTAATTTTTATTCAACTTGTTTAGTTATTATTTTTACCCTTAAAGTTAATTTAATCTAAACATTTCTTTTTAGCTAATAATTTTTTAATGTTTTTGTTTAATTAAAAACGAATTATATTTGTTGACACTTGACAATGATACTAATAAAAGAAGTTTCAGATAGGATGCTTTTGTTTCTAATTTTCAAAAAGTGTGTTAACAATTTGAATTTTTTTAAAATAACTTATAAAGAGCACTAATTTTAATCGAAAGCTATTTTTTTTATCTATTTTAAGCAAAGTTATCATAATCGAATCAACAATTGATTTGGTCAGAGAATTACAAGAAAGTTTTAAAATAGTGACCAATTTTAGCGACCAATAAAATCTGTCGCTATTAACAACCGATTTTGCAACTAATCAAAATGTTTTAAGAAAAAAAAAAGTTGGTTGCTAAATCAGTCGCTAAATTTCAATTAGCGACCGAATTAGCAACCAAAACCAAAAAAGGCTTTTCGGGTCTGTTGGTGACTAAATCGGTCGCTATATTTAATTTAGCGACCGATTCTGTGACTGATGAACCCATATTTTATGATGTACTTTGTGCTCAATTTAAGTGATTTATTCAATCCTTCACCCACTTATTCATGTAAATTACATGGTTTTACTTTCCCTTCCTTATTATGTGATATATGTGAAAAACATGTTTCCTATGCTTTAAAAATATTAATTTTAATTACCCTTTATTACCATTCGATGCCGTGATTTGTGTGTTAAGTATTATCAGATCTCCCAAGGCAGGAATGGCTTAGAGGACAGAAAGGAAACATACAAAATTGGAAGGAAAGCACAAAAATGGAGTTTTGAAGAAAAGGGCAGCGACGCGAACGAATGGACGACGCGACCGCGTGCCTAGCGCGAAAAGGCAGCGACGCGAACGCGTGACTGACGCGGACGCTTGCCTTGAGCAGAACGCAAATGACGCGTACGCGTGACCGAAGCGAACGCGTTACAAGGAAAACTCCCAGATGACGCGACCGCATGACCAATGCGGACGCGTGACAGACGCCACGTGCAGAAACTGCAGAAAACGCCCACAGCGATTTCTGAAACCCTTTTGGCCCAGATCCAACTCCAGAAAATACAGATTAGAGGTTATAAAGTGGGGGAATGCATCCATTCATGAGGAGGTCTTCCATTATTCACTTTTCATAATTTAGATGTAGTTTTTAGAGAGAGAGGTTCTCTCCTCTCTCTTAGGATTTAGGATTTTAGGATTTCTATTAGTTTAGTTCAATTCATCTTCAGTCACAGGTTCAATATTGCTTTTACTTTATATTTCTCTTCTGCTTTCAGATACTTTAATGCTTTTATTTGATAATTACTTATGTTGCCAAATTGGCTTATGAACCATTCATGTTAGGCTTTTCTTTATTTAATATAAGCTGAGGTATTTCAGATTTATGATTCTTATTTAGCTTTTTATATTCTTGACTTTAATTGATTAATTGGAGACTCTTGAGTTATCAAACTCATCGTGATTGATAATTGTTATTTTTGCTAATTGAATTGAATTCCGATAACTCTATCCTTTCTTAGGAGTTGGCTAGGACTTGAGGATCAAACTAATTAGTCCACTTGACTTTCTTTTGCTTTAGTAAAGGTTAACTAAGTGGGATTAAAACTCAATTCTCATCACCATCGATAAGGATAACTAGGATAGGACTTCCAAATTTTCATACCTTGCCAAGAGTTTTATTAGTTATTAATTTATTAATTCCTGCAATTTATTTCCCTTGTTCAAACCTTTTAAAACCCAAAAACACTGTTTTCCATAACTAATAATAAGAACACCTCCCTGCAGTTCCTTGAGAAGACGACCCGAGGTTTGAATACTTCAGTTTATTAATTTTATTGGGTTTGTTACTTGTGACAACCAAAACTTTTGTATGAAAGAAATTCTTGTCGGTCTAGGAGCTATACTTTCAACGCGATTATATTTTTGTGAAAATTCTAGATCGCGTGAGAATTTCGCTCTTTCAAAATGGCGCCGTTGCCGGGGAATTGCAAACGTGTGCCTTATTATTGGTTATTGTAAATATTTTTCTTTTACTTGTTTATTTGTTTTTGTTTCTCCCTTTTAATTCTATTAGCTACTATGAATTCTTACCCCTCTCACTTTGAGTTTGGTTCTAATATTGTTGAAGGGAATGAAAGCTATAGCAGGAACATTCATCAAGGTCAGAGCAATCAAGGATGGATGGAGCCACGAGGACTTGATCAACCCTTTAGGCAAAAACACCCTCCACAGTATCACAGACGACGACCATTCTACAATGCATGCCAAGGCAATAGATACGGTGGATCCCTTTGTAGTTACCAACAAGTTCCACCCTGTGCTTATGAACCACCCTCTCAACATAGCTTTGAACCACCACACTCACAAGCTCCTTTTCACCATTCACTACCGTATGACCCTTATCCACCACAATTCCAATCCAATTACTCCCAAGAACCACCACCGCAATATCCACCATCTCCATATCCTTATCAAGAAGAACCACCTCTGTATTATGAGCCCTCTCTCCCAACCAATGAACCCTCATATCTACCCCAATCTCCAATGGATGACACCCTTCGTGTTCTTCTTCAAGGGCAAGCGAAGATGCAAAGGGACGTACTGGAACTCACTACTGCCTTAACCGAGGTAGTAAATATAATAGCTTCTCAACATCTGAGCACTCAAAGTACTCCCATGGCTACATGTGGAGAATCAAAAGAAGAGCGTAGCATGAAGGTGACACTAGAAACTTCGGTGGACAATAAGGAGCATGGCTTTGTATTGGAACAAGTGGAGGAAGCCATAATAGTTGTAGAGGAAGAAGTGGTTGAAGATTTAGGAGATGCTGAATTGAGCGGTTTATAAATTGAATCTTCATGATAAACTACTATTTTATGGTTTATATTGTGCTAAATTGAGTGGTTTTTCATCCATTATTCTCACGCTTATTCATAGAAATCGCATGTTTTATATTTTCCTTCCCGATTTTGTGCTATGATTGAAAACATGCTCCTTTGACCTTAATTTCATTAATATTAATTCTCCCTTTATACCATTCGATGCCGTGATATGTATATTAAGTGTTTTCAGAGATTACAGGGCAGGAATGGCTTGGAGGATGGAAAGGAAGCATGCAAAAGTGGAAGGAATACAAGAAGTTGAAGGAACTGCAAAGCTGTCAGCCTAACCCTCTCTCATTAAAATGGTCATAACATGAGCTATAGAGGTCCAAATGAGGCGGTTCCAGTTGCGTTGGAAAGCTAACATCTGAGGCTTCGATTTGATATATAGTTTGCTATAGTGGCCATATAGCTAATTGACGCAAATGCGTGTTCCATGCGGACGCGTCACAGTGACAAAAATCAGCATGGTAGATTTCTTCTCCAGCGATTTCTGGGCTGTTTTCGACCCAGTTTTCGGCCCAGAAAACACATATTAGAAGCTATAAAGTGGGGAAATCTATTCATTCATAATAATCAACTCATAATACATAATTTTAGGATTAGATGTAGTTTTTAGTTAGAGAGGTTCTCTCCTCTCTCTTAGGAATTAGGATTTTAGGATTTCTATTAGTTTAGTTCATTTCATCTTCAGTCACAGGTTCAATATTCCTTTTACTTTATATTTCTCTTCTACTTTCAGATACTTTAATGCTTTTATTTGTTAATTACTTATGTTGCCAAATTAGCTTATGAACCATTCATGTTAGGATTTTTTTTATTTAATATAAACTGAGGTATTTCAGATTTATGATTCTTATTTAGCTTTTTATATTCTTGGCTTTAATTGATTAATTGGAGACTCTTGAGTTATCAAACTCATCGTGATTGATAATTGTTATTTTTGCTAATTGAATTGGATTCCAATAACTCTAGTCCTTTCTTAGGAATTGGCTAGGACCTGAAGATCAAACTAATTAGTCCACTTAACTTTCCTTTGCTTTAGTAAAAGTTAACTAAGTGGGATTAAAACTCAATTCTCATCACCATCGATAAGGATAACTAGGATAGGACTTCCAAGTTATCATACCTTGCCAAGAGTTTTCTTTATAATTATTAATTTATTTCTCCTGTCATTTAATTTACTTGTTCAAACCTTTTAAAAACCCAAAATTCTACCTTTTCCATAGCTAATAATAAGTCATACTCCCTGCAATTCCTTGAGAAGACGACCCGAGGTTTAAATACTCGGTTATCAATTTTATTGGGTTTGTTTAAGTGACAAACAAAACTTTTGTAAGGAAGGAATTCTTGTCGGTCTAGAAGCTATACTTACAATAGGAATTTATTTTTAGAAAATTCTAGATCGCGTGAGAGTTTTGCTCTTTCAAAATGGTGCCGTTACCGGGGAATTGCAAACGTGTGCCTTATTATTGGTTATTGTAAATATTTACTTTTTGATTTGTTTTTATTTTTATTTTTATTTTTGCTTTTTTGTAAATTAAGAGGTTATTAGTTTTTATTTAGTTATAAAAAAAACTATCAATTCAAAAAACCCAAAAATATTCTGTTTTACATAACCAATAATAAATCATACCTCCCTGGAATTTCTTGAGAAGACGACCCGAGGTTTAAATACTCGGTTATCAATTTTATTGGGTTTGCTTAAGTGACAACCAAAACTTTTGTAAGAAAGAAATTCTTGTCGGTCTAGAAGCTATACTTACAACGCGAATTTATTGTGAAAATTCTAGATCGCGCGAGAGTTTCGCTCTTTTCAAAATGGCGCCGTTGTCGGGGAATTGCAAATGTGTGCCTTATTATTGGTTATTGTAAATATTTGCTTTTTGATTTGTTTTTATTTTTATTTTTATTTTTGCTTTTTCGTAAATTAAGAGGTTATTTGTTTTTATTCAGTTAAAAAAAATTTTCAAATTTTTATTTTAAAATTTTTTTTATCTTATCTTATCTTAGTTTTAAATTTCAAAATTCAAATCTTTTTTTCAAAAATCATATCTTTTTCAAAATCTTATCTTATCTTATTTCAAATTCAAATTTCAAATTTCAATTAAATTCCAAAATTCAAAATTCAAATTTCAAAATTTAAATTTAAAATTTTAAAAATCAAACTTTTTCAAAATTTAAATCTTTTTCAAATCTTCATCTTATATTGTTGACTTTTTCAAAATTCAAAAATCAAAATTTAAAATTGAAAAATCAAAATTCAAAATTTAAAATTCAAATTTCAAATTTCAAATTTCAAAATTTAAAATTCAAAATTCAAAATTTAATTTTCAAATTCAAAATTTTAAATTTCAATAACCTTTTAATTTAAATTTATTTTTATTTTCGTTTTTAATTTTTATTTGCTATTATGAGTTCTCACCCCCATCGCTTTAAGTTTGGTTCCAATGTTGTTGTAAGGAATGAAAACTATAATGAAAATAGGCATCAAGATTGGAAGAATCAAAGATGGGAGAAGCCACAAGGATTTGATCAATCCTATTGGCAACAACCCCCTCCAATGCACTATAACCAACAACCATTCTGTGATGCATACCAAAATGATGACTATGGTGGACCCCTTGTAGTTACCAACAAGCTCCGCCATATGCTTATGAACCATCTCCTCAACAGAACTTTGAACCACCATACTCACAAGCCCCTTACCACCAAACACCACAATATGACCCTAACCTATATCCACCACACCAACCACCATATGAACCACACCCAGAACCACCACCTCAATATTCACCATCTCCATATCCTTATCAAGAAGAACCACCTTTTCATTATGAACCCTTTCTCCAAAATAATGAATCCTCATATCCACCCCAATCTCCAATAGATGACATCCTTCGTGGTCTTCTTCAAGGGCAAGCGAGGATGAAAAGGAATGTACTGGAATTAGCGACTGTCTTAACCGAGGTAGTAAATCAATTAGCTTCCCAACATCTGAGCACTCAAGGAACCCCCACGGTTTCATGTGGAGAATCTACTGAAGAACGTAGCATGAAGGAGACACTAGAAACTCCGGTAAACAGTGAGCAGCACGACTTTGTATTGGAACAATTGGAGGAAGCCGTGATCATTGAAGAGGAAGAAGTAGTTGAAGACTTGGGAGATGCGGAACCTTCTTGGAAAACTCAAGTCATAGAGCCCCCTTCTAAGGAGTTTGAAATTGATGTTGAGGAGGGTGTACAACCTCCAAGGCATAGCCTGGTTGAAGACTTTGAAGGGGATGATCAAGAGATGGATTCAATCATTAATGAATTCTTATCTACAATTGAATCCTCTCCCATTGGACTAGACATGGAAATCAAAAAAGAAGAAGCACAATCTCCCATGCCCTTGGTAAGTAATGAAGAAGAGATTGAATTGGAAGAAATCTACTAAGAGGAAGAGGTTGAAATTGAAGAAGCTTACAAAGAGGTGGAAGTTGTCAAAGAAGAGCCCAAGGGAATGGAGCTGGAAATCACCTTGCCAAGGTTGATGGAGACCTCTCCCCCAAAGCCATCACCATCCATCCCTTCATTCATGTGGGTAAATCTCTCATCTCTAAGCTTAATTAGCTCACTTGAATATGCTTTGCTTGAAACAGATGGTCAGCTTAGAGCTCTTTGTGGCTTTAAGAGTAAGAGGGAGATAGTTAGTGGTAGGATTCGTCATGCAAGATTCAATATGGTGGAAAGCTCAAAGTTTAAATGCAAAGGTTGGTGTAAAGCTCAACTGAATGGGTCTAGGAAGTTGTTTGGACGCTTTAGTGAGAATTTAGATTGCCTGCCACCCGGTTGGAACACTAATGATCAACAAGAAGACGGGTGCAAAAGCAAGGTTTGGGACCCCAGAATTCAGTATAGAAATAACCACTCTTGGGGCCTTGTCACTTGCTTTAACCTGCTTGAAGGCTTTCTGCGCCTAGTTTAGGATTCCGGAGGGCAATGGAAGTATAAACATTGGTGGGAATTCAAGGATCAATATAAGCACAAGACACCATGATAAGGAACTCACCAAATGTCCAACTTAAGGACTTTAACTAAAAGTGCTAGGTGGGAGACAACCCACCATGGTATGATCGTTCCTTTTTCAATTTTAATTTTATTTTGTTTTGTTTTTTTTTTGAGTTTTATTTTATTTTATTTCATTGAACCTGGAATTACTCATAACATCCATATTATTTTGCATTCTGCATACTGCATAAAAAAAAAACACGCACGCGACGCGGCAGCGTCGCTGACGCGTCCGCGTCACCAGTGCGTTGTGAAGAAAAGAAAGTAAATAGAAAGTCACGCGAAAGCGTGGCTGGAGTCGCGCTTTAGGCACAAACATGCCCACACATCCGCGTGACCCACGCGACCGCGTCATTTGGAAAAATAGCCTCCCACGCGTCCGCGTCACCCACGCGAACGCGTGCTTCAACAAATCGACGTAAAAGGGGTGTATGGCAGAGAGTTATGATGGAGTGGGGCTGGAATGGTGCTAGCAGCACAAGCCCCACCACGCGAATGCGTCACCCACGCGTCCGTGTCCTTTTGGAAGTATAGCCATTCACGCGATCGCGTCACCCAAAATTTTGGCAAAATGAATTTCAAACAAAGAGTTGCGCGAACGTGAGGTCGCACTCGCGCCATTTGCACAAATCAAGTCACGCGATCGCGTGACCCACGCGTCCGCGTCACTTGACAAAAATCACATACCACGCGATCGCGTGACCCACGCGTCCGCGTCATATGCGATGCACAACTTATCCAAATCAGCCAAGATATCTTATCTTTTCTTCCCCAAATCCTACTTTCTTTCTTCGTCTTTCTTCTTTCTTTCTTTTCTTCTCCCCCTCTACTCTTCTATCCCTTTAATTTAACGCATTTATTTGCTCTTTTTTCTTCTCAATTTCATCTTAGCTTAATTCCTTTTGGTTTTTTTTTTCAATTCTTTTTCATGCATTTTTATGTTGGTGTTGGAGTTTTATTTGGATAGTACCTTATTTTATTTGAGCATGTGGCTATTCTGAGGAGAGATTTGATAATTGGCATTTACTTATGGCTCTCATATACATTTGGATTACACTATTTTCATCCCTATTTTAACTTGCACACCCAGTGTTTGTGAAAATTTTTTTATGGCATTTTAAATCTTATTTTATTTTACTCTTTCACTTGCATACCTCTTTTTCACAACACTAGTGCTCCACATGTATTTGGGATTATCATTCACAATTGTCATCATTACACATGCCCTTTAATTTGGCACATTTATTACTTGATGCTTGAGCTATGCTTCTCATGCCTTTTATTTGCATGTTTTTACCCTCTTGCATCTAATTATTTTGAATTGCCCTTTTTGATCTTTATTGTTGTCTTTCCTACATGTTGTAGCTACCATGTAGTTGGGCTATCATCTTTCCTTTGGCATTCCTTATTACTTGGAATTTCCTTCCTTCCGGTCTTAGTTTTCTATATTTAACACTCTTCATTTTTCTTCTTCCTTAGGCATGGGTACCAAGAAAGGAAAAGAGAAGGCCACTGACAAGACACCGGCACGGAGAGGAACCAAGAAACCTCCAACCAAGGCACCTCTATCTACAAGCGTCAGTTATAGCAACCCGTCCACTTGTACATCTCAGCATGCACCGAGGAAGGTGCAATCTTTAAGTGTGGAGAAGTCGATATCGATCTCCATGGGTTAGTTATTTTCTTCTCAACACCAATGTTTTATTTTCTTTGTTAATTCATTGTTGCATTTACATGTTTGATTGCATGTTTATTTGATTTTTTGCATATTTTACCACTTGGTTGAAGAAATATTTTCCTTTTCAAGAAATTTTTTATAGCATTTCACTAATTTGAATTAAAATTTTTTGAAAAACTTGTTTGAAGAAATATTATTTTGGAACATGGTTTAGAGCTCGAACACGCAAAACCTGTGAGATTTTGAGCCTATTTGAATTGGTTGCATTTTATCAACCAAAATTTTGTTTTAGTGTGTATTTTTCTCTCTAAAATTGTGATCTTTGTCTTGCTTGATTCTATATTTTCATTGTTTGATGTATGCATGCACTTATATGATTGAGGCCTTTGTTTCACTGAGCTTACATACCCATATGGCCTTACCCTTTCATTATCCGTTGCAAACCAATGTTGAGCTTATTATACCCCTTTGTTCTTTACTTTAGCACATCATTAACTCTAAGCAGAAAACAATAATGTCCTTAATTTGAATCCTTGGTTAGTTTAGACTAGTGAGAGTGTTTATGATTTAAGTGTGGAGAAAGTGGGTTTGGAAATATTTGGTTTGAGAATTGAGTATGTTAGAATTTTCTGAAAATGTGAAAGAAATGTTTAGGACATGTTCATGCATTCAATAATTTAATCATATGCATTGAGAAAAACAAAAGAAAAAGAAAAAATATATATAAAAAAAAGAGAGAAAAAGAAAAGAAAAAGAGCAAATAAGTAAAAGGGGACAAAATGCCCCAAAGTAAATGGTGAAAGCAATGCATATATACTGTACTTGAAATTAGGATGCATGAATATGTGGAAAACATGGTTAATAGATAGTTAGATATGGTATTATGCTTACATGGATTGTCTAAAGTTAGGTGGAAAGTTTAAGTTAATTAAGGATTCAGATTTTAGTCCACTTGGCCAAATACAATCCTACCTTGACCCTAACCCCATAACAACCCTTAAAAGACCTCTTGATATGTGTATTTGTGCATCAAATTTGTGTTGATTGGTAGATGAAAAGAAAGCCTTAGAAAGCAAGATTAGTAGAGAATTGAGAGATCGAACCTTAAACACCTAAGCGATTAGAGTGCATACACTTCCAGTGACGGTTCGATGCTCGATTCTTTGTTCCCGGCTTTCATGAGCTATTTTCTTCTGCAAGTTTACTTGTACTTTATTTTGTGATTTAAATTAGTGAAATCCAGTTCATATTTGTTCTTGAAAGATTTATTTATTTTTCACCAAGGAGGTAAAAACATTTCACATTTAGTTGCATTCACATAGATAGGTTGCATTTCATATTCTTTACCAATCCCCTTCACTCTTTATAGCTTCTCTTGAGCTTAGCATGAGGACATGCTAATGTTTAAGTGTGGGGAGGTTGATAAACCACTATTTTATGGTTTATCTTGTGCTCAATTGAGTGGATTTTATCAATCTTTCATACACTTATTCATATGATTTGCATGAGTTTACATTTTCCTTCCTCATTTTGTGCTATGATTGAAAACATGCTTCTTTGGTCTTAATTTTGATATGTTTAATCTTTTCTTATTACCATTCGATACCTTGATATGTGTGTTAAGTGTTTTCAGAGATTACAGGACAGGAATGGCTTAGAGGATGGAAAGGAAGCATGCAAAAGTGGAAGGAATACAAGAAGTTGAAGGAACTGCAAAGCTGTCAGCCTGACCCTCTTGCACTAAAACGACCATAACTTGAGCTACAGAGGTCCAAATGATGCGGTTCCAGTTGCATTGGAAAGATAACGTTTGGGGCTTCGATTTGATATATAATTTACCATAGTGGCCGTAGATCTAGGTGAAGCGAACGCGTGCTCCACGAGGACACGTCGCAGTGACAAAAATCAGCGTGGCAGATTTTGTAATCAGCGATTTCTGGGCTATTTCCGGCCCAGTTTCAAGCCCAGAAAATACAGATTAAGGGCTGCAAAGTAGAGGAATGAAGAAAGACGACGGATATTTCACTTTTCATAATTTAGATGTAGTTTTAGAGAGAGAGAGGCTCTCTCCTCTCTCTTAGGATTTAGGATTAGGATTCCTCTTAAAGGATTTAGGATTTCTTATTATTTTAACTTATAATTTCTTCTGAGTTCCAGGTTCAATGTTCCTTTTATTTATTTTTCCAATTTAATTTATGAACTTTTTCATGTTAGATTTGAATATTCTATTTAATATAATTTGAGGTATTTCAGTTATAAGATTGTTTTATTTATGCTACGAATGCTTTCGATTTATCCAAATTATTTTCATTCGAGTAGATTCTCTTTCCTTTTGGCTCTAGTTAAGTAATTGGTGACGCTTGAGTTATCAAATCAAGTAGTGGTTGAATTTGGCAAATTACTAATTGATCTAGATCGCTCTAAAGCTAGTCTTCCCACAGGGATTGACTAGGACTTGAGGATCAAGCTAATTAGTCCACTTGACTTAACTAAGTGGGATTAAAACCCAATTCTCATCACCGTTGATAAGGATAACTAGGATAGGACTTCTAATTCTCATACCTTGCCAAGAGTTTATTTTATAATTATTAATTTATTTTTCTTGTCAATTAAATTACTTGTTCAAACCTTTTAAAAACCCAAAATTCTACCTTTTCCATAGCTACTTACAACGCGATTACTTTTATTCTTTACCGATAGAAAATTCCAATCGTCAAAATAAATTACTAGTAGCTAATTCCTCTCTTGCATTCTTTACTCTTATTTTGAAGAAGAGCAAAACTCTCGCGCGATCAAGAATTTTCTAAAAATAAATTTCCGTTGTAGGTATAGCTTCTAGACCGACAAGAATTCCTTCCTTACAAAAGTTTTGTTTGTCACTTAAGCAAACCCAATAAAATTGATAACTGAGTATTTAAACCTCGGGTCGTCTTCTCAAGGAATTGCAGGGAGGTATGACTTATTATTAGCTATGGAAAAGGTAGAATTTTGGATTTTTAAAAGGTTTGAACAAGTAAATTAAATGACAGGAGAAATAAATTAATAATTATAAAGAAAACTCTTGGTAAGGTATGAGAACTTGGAAGTCCTATCCTAGTTATCCTTATCGATGGTGATGAGAATTGAGTTTTAATCCCACTTAGTTAACCTTTACTAAAGCAAAGGAAAGTCAAGTGGACTAATTAGTTTAATCTTCAGGTCCTAGCCAATTCCTAAGAAAGGACTAGAGTTATTGGAATCCAATTCAGTTAGCAAAAATAACAATTATCAATCACGATGAGTTTGCTAACTCAAGAGTCTCCAATTAATCAATTAAAGCCAAGAATATAAAAAGCTAAATAAGAATCATAAATCTGAAATACCTCGGTTTATATTAAATAAAGAAAATCCTAACATGAATGGTTCATAAGCCAATTTGGCAACATAAGTAATTAACAAATAAAAGCATTAAAGTATCTGAAAGTAGAAGAGAAATATAAAGTAAAAGGAATATTGAACCTGTGACTGAAGATGAAATGAACTAAACTAATAGAAATCCTAAAATCCTAAATCCTAAGAGAGAGGAGAGAACATCTCTCTCTAAAAACTACATCTAATCCTAAAATTATGTATTATGAGGTGATTATTATGAATGAATGGATTCCTCCACTTTATAGCTTCTAATCTGTGTTTTCTAGGTCGAAAACTGGGTTGAAAACAGCCCAGAAATCTACCACGCTGATTTTCGTCACTGCGACGCGTCCGCGTGGAACACGTGTTCGCGTCGCCTAGCGGTATGGCCATGATGCGTGAGCATCTTGTCTATCTTTTCCTAGTGAATTTGCATATAATTTGTTGAGTTTAATTAAGAATTAATTATATTTTAGCCACTATGGATGCTATTTTGAGTTTTGTGCAATACTATTTATTTTAGGTAGCATTTGGTGGAATTTGATGGAGTTTCTGCAGAGAAAGAGAAGAAGCCAAGGAGATGACCAGCGAATACCGACGCGGACGCATGGCTCACGCGACCGCGCGGAATGGTGGAAATCGCAATGACGCGATCGCGTGCCTGACGCGAACGCGTGGACTGGAATCTGCGCAAATGACGCGAACGCATGGACGATGCGGACGCGTCACATGCGCCACATGCAGAAAATGCAGAAAGACGCTGGGGGCGATTTCTGGGCTGTTTTGACCCAGTTTCTAGCCCAGAAAACACATATTAGAAGCTGCAGAATGGACAAATCAAGTGGTCCCCACCCATCAGCTGAAGACTTGTTAATTAATTCGAATTTAAATTCAAATCTTAAATTAGGAAAAGATATTATTTTAAATGGGTGGAACGGAAGTATGACCCATGTTCTATTTGAGTTCTTGTAAAACTTGGAAAAGCTCTTTACTTGAACATAGCTTGAAAATATATTATCCTGAATTTCTAATTGTTTGTATTTAACGGGATACGTGACATATAATCTCTTTATTTTTGGACAATTAGGATTCTTGTGGCATATAAACTGGAATTTGATCATCACCCTCTAATTGGAATCAATTGACCAAGGAATTGGCAGTTAATGAATTTTGGAGGAGACTAGGAAGGTCTAAGGAATTAGGGTCTAGTCACAAATAGTTTGCCATGAATTAAATCTTACATAATTAAAATTAGTTAATAAGAAAAGTCAATCTAGAAAATAAATAACTTTGAAACCTTAACTGTTTCTCCATATTTTATTCCCAACTTATTTACTTGCCTTTCTTTAATATTCTTGCTATTGTTTAATGTCCGTGTGATACTGTGAAGACAAATGGAGTGAACCCAGAGGTGTACAAACTCATGCTCTTCCCGTTTGCTCTGAGGGATAAAGCAAAGTTATGGCTAGATTCCCAACCAAAGGAGAGTCTGAATACTTGGGACAAGGTTGTTACTGAGTTTCTCACAAAATTTTTCCCACTAAAGAAGCTGACTAAGCTTAGGTTGGAAGTTTAGACCTTCAGGCAGAAGGAGGGTGAAACTCTTTATGACGCTTGGGAGAGGTACAAGCTACTGACTAGGCAATGCCCTCCGGACATGTTCTCCAAGTGGACTCAACTAGATATCTTTTATGAAGGCTTGGGTGAGATGTCCAAGATGAGCTTAGATACCTCTGCAGGCGGCTCATTGCACAAGAAGAAGACACTAGAGGAGACTATTGAGCTAATTGAATTAGTTGCAAGCAACCAATATTTATACTCATCTAACAGGAATCCTGTGAACTCTGAGACCGCTCAGAAGAGAGGCGTTTTGGAAGTAGAAGCTGTTAATGCTCTTCTTGCTCAGAACAAGCTTATGTCTCAGCAGATAAATCTACTTACTCAACAGATGGGTGGCATGCAAGTCTCAGCTATCAACACTCAAAATCCACCCCAAGATACCTCCTATGACATGACAGGTAACTTTATGCAAAATGATAATTATGATTATGCTCAACCCTCTTCTGAACAGGTGAATTACATGGGGAGTGGTCCTAGAAATCCCAACAATGATCCATATTCTAAGACATACAATCAGGGGTGGAGGAGTCACCCAAATTTTGGGTGGAGAGATCAACCTTAGAGACCTCAGAATTTCAACAATAGTTCTCAGGGCGGTTTTCAACAGAACAACTATAATAACCGCCAATTTCAGTCTCAGCAACAACAACCACCTCAGCAGGCAAATTCTAAATCCCAAGAAGATTTTAAGTGGGAGATGATGATGAGTTTCGTGAAAGAAACCAGAGCCTCCATTAGAAACTTGGAAGTGCAAATGGGTCAAATGAGCAAGCAATTACCTGAAAGGTCTTCAAATACATTCCCTGGTGATACAGTGGTGAATCCAAGAAAAGATTGCAAGGTTATTCAATTGAGAAGTGGTAAGGTAGCTGGTTCTGAGATTAAGGTCAATGAAGATCTAGTTGAAAAGGAACCTCCAGAGGAGAAGAAGGAAGAAGTAGAGCACGCCCCTCCTAAACGTGCAGACAACCCATTTCCTGACTCTCTTGACATATATCCCACCTTGCCAAAGGCCCCTGAATACAAGCCAAAAATGCCATATCCTCAGAGGCTTCAGATGGTGTCCAAAGAAAAGCAATTCTCTAAATTTTTAGATGTCTTCAAGAAGCTACAGATCAACATCCCTTTTGCAGAGGCTCTGGAGCAAATGCCTCTCTATGCTAAATTTATGAAAGAGTTGTTGACCCACAAGAGGAATTGGAAGGAGCAAGAAACCGTGATGTTAACCAAGGAATGCAGTGCTATTATTCAACACACCCTTCCTGAGAAGATGCCAGACCCAGGGAGCTTGGTCATTCCTTACACCATTGGAGAAGTCGGCATTCAGAGAGCTTTATGTGATCTTGGAGCTAGCATCAACCTCATGCCACTTTCAGTGATGAAAAAGCTTCAAATTGAGGAGGTAAAACCTACTCGTATTTCTCTTCAACTTGCTGATCTTTCTATTAAATTGCCTGTGGGTGTAGTTGAAGATTTACTTGTTAAGGTAGGACCATTTATCTTCTCTGTTGATTTTGTTATATTGGACATGGAAGAAGAGGTAAAATCCTCTATTATACTTGGTAGACCCTTTTTAGCTATAGGTAGAGCTCTGATTGATGTGCAAAAGGGTGAATTAACCCTGAGGGTCAATGAAGAACAGGTGGTCCTAAATGTTTTTGAAGCCCTCAAGCACCCCAATGATTCTGAGGGGTGTATGAAAATAGATGTTATTGAACCACTTGTTCAAGAAGTACTGGAAACTAAGGTACTTGATGATGTTCTAGATCCTATTTCTGAGTGTGAATTAGTTGAAGTTGATGATTCACCACCCCAAAAGGAGCTGATGAACACGCCTATAAAGGAGAAGGAAGCCCCCAAGCTTGAGCTCAAACCCTTACCCCCTTCTCTGAAATATGTGTTTTTGGGTGAAAATGATTCATATCCAGTGATTATTAGCTCTTCTCTGAAGCCTAAAGAAGAGGAGGTGCTTATTTCAGTGCTCAGGAGCCATAAAACAGCTCTTGGGTGGACCATTAGTGACTTGAAGGGGATTAGTCCAACCAAGT
>NC_029790.2:81442146-81452399 GCF_000816755.2 Arachis ipaensis
GTTGAAGATTTACTTGTTAAAGTAGGACCATTTATTTTCCCTGTTGATTTTGTTATATTAGACATGGAAGAGGAGGTAAAACCCTCTATTATACTTGGTAGACCCTTTTTAGCTACAGGTAGAGCTTTGATTGATGTACAAAAGGGTGAATTAACCCTGAGGGTCAATGAAGAACAGGTGGTCCTAAATGTTTTTGAAGCCCTCAAGCACCCCAATGATTCTGAGGGGTGTATGAAAATAGATGTTATTGAACCACTTGTTCAAGAAGTACTGGAAACTAAGGTACTTGATGATGTTCTAGATCCTATTTCTGAGTGTGAATTAGTTGAAGTTGATGATTCACCACCCCAAAAGGAGCTGATGAACACGCCTATAAAGGAGAAGGAAGCCCCCAAGCTTGAGCTCAAACCCTTACCCCCTTCTCTGAAATATGTGTTTTTGGGTGAAAATGATTCATATCCAGTGATTATTAGCTCTTCTCTGAAGCCTGAAGAGGAAGAGGCACTTGTTTCAGTGCTCAAGAATTATGAAACAGCTCTTGGGTGGACCATTAGTGACTTGAAAGGGATTAGTCCAACCAAGTGTATGCATAAGATTCTTCTTGAAGATGATGCCAAACTAGTTGTGCAACCACAAATGAGGCTTAATCCAACTATGAAAGAGGTGGTCCAAAAAGAGGTAATGAAATTATGGGAAGCAGGTATTATTTACCCTATTTTTGATAGTCCTTGGGTAAGTCCTGTGCAGGTAGTTCCCAAGAAAGGAGGGATGACAGTGATCAAGAATGAAAAGAATGAGCTTATTCCTACAAGAACAGTCACAGGATGGAGAATGTGCATAGATTACAGGAGGCTCAACACTGCTACAAGGAAGGATCATTTCCCCTTCCTTTCATTGATCAGATGCTTGAGAGGTTAGCTGGTCATGCTTTTTATTATTTTCTAGATGGATATTTTGGATATAATCAAATTGCAGTGGACCCTCAAGATCAAGAAAAGACAGCATTCACATGCCCCTTTGGAGTATTTGCCTACTGGAGAATGCCATTTGGACTTTGCAATACTCCAGCAACTTTTCAGAGGTGTATGCTTTCAATTTTTTCTGATATGGTTGAAAAGTTTATTGAGATATTTATGGATGATTTTTTTGTTTTTGGTAATTCTTTTGAATCCTGCCTTAAACATTTATATCATGTCTTGAAACGGTGTCAAGAATCAAACCTTGTTTTAAATTGGAAAAAATGCCATTTTATGGTTACAGAAGGCATTGTTCTTGGACACCGAATTTCAAGTAACGGAATTGAGGTTGACAGAGCAAAGGTGGAGGTAATTGAAAAATTACCACCACCAACTAATGTTAAGGCAATTAGGAGTTTCTTGGGTCATGCAGGATTTTATAGAAGATTTATAAAAGATTTTTCTAAAATTGCTAAACCATTGAGCAACCTGTTGGTTGTTGATGTTCCTTTTGTCTTTGATTCTGATTGTCTGTATGCTTTTGAAACTCTAAAGGCAAATCTTACCTCTGTTCCCATTATAGCTCCCCCTGACTGGGATTTACCATTTGAATTAATGTGTGATGCTAGTAATTTTGTTATAGGAGTTGTTTTAGGACAGAGGCATGGTAAGCTTGTACATGTCATTTACTATGCCAGTCGTGTGTTAAATGATGCTCAAAAGAATTACACAACTACAGAAAAGGAATTATTAGCTGTTGTGTATGCTGTTGATAAGTTTAGGTCCTATTTACTTGGTTCTAAGGTTATTGTTTATACTGACCATGCTGCTTTAAAGTACCTTCTAACCAAACAGGATTCTAAACCAAGATTAATCAGATGGGTGTTGCTCCTTCAGGAGTTTGATATTGAGATAAAAGACAGGAAAGGGTCAGAAAATCAAGTAGCTGACCATCTCTCCAGAATTGAGCCTGAAGCAGGAGTACAACCACCCACAGCTGTGACTGAGACGTTTCCAGATGAGCAATTGTTCCTCATTTAGCAGGCTCCATGGTTTGCAGACATTGTAAATTATAAGGCCATGAATTTTATTCCAAGGGAGTATAGCAGGCAACAAGTAAAGAAGCTATTGACTGATGCAAAGTACTATATTTGGGAGGAACCATACCTTTTTAAAAGGTGTTCAGATGGTATAATCAGGAGATGTGTCCTAGATGAAGAAACACAGCAAATTCTTTGGCACTGTCATGGTTCTGAATATGGAGGACACTTTGGTGGTGAAAGGACAGCTACAAAGGTCCTTCAGAGTGGGTTCTACTGGCCTACTCTCTTCAGGGACTCAAGAGCTTTTGTGAAGCACTGTGGCAGATGTGAAAAAGCTGCAAATCTCCCTACCAACCATGAAATGCCATAGCAGGGACTTCTTGAGGTTGAGCTGTTTGATGTGTGGGGTATTGATTTCATGGGACCTTTCCCACCCTCACATTCAAATAACTATATCCTAGTGGCAGTCGACTATGTGTCCAAATGGGTGGAAGCTGTGGCTTTGCCCACCAATGATACCAAGGTGGTAATGAGCTTTCTTCAAAGTTATATCTTTAGCCGGTTTGGTGTCCCAAGGACACTCATTAGTGATGGAGGAAGTCACTTCTGTAACAGACAGCTGGACTCTCTTCTGCATAGATATGGCGTCCGTGATAAAGTGGCAACCCCCTATCACCCTCAGACAAGTGGACAGGTTGAAGTTTCCAACAGGGAACTTAAAAGGATTCTAGAGAAGACCGTCAGTGTTTCAAGAAAGGACTGGTCTAGGAAGCTTGATGATGCTCTCTGGGCATACCGTACAGCATACAAGACTCCAATTGGCATGTCCCCATATCAGTTGGTCTATGGCAAAGCCTGTCACTTGCTAGTTGAGCTGGAGCACAAGGCTTATTTGGCAATCAGGTACCTGAATCTTGATTCAGAAGCTGCAGGAATTAAGCGGATGCTTCAGTTGAATGAGCTTGATGAATTCAGATATTCAGCCTATGAGAATGCCAAGCTCTATAAGGAGAGAACCAAGCTACTGCTTGACAAGAAGATTGCCATTAGAGTCTTTGAGCCAGGACAGAGAGTGCTTCTATATAATTCAAGGCTCAAATTCTTTCCCAGGAAGCTGAAATCCCGGTGGTCAGGACCGTTTGTGGTTACCAGAGCTTCACCATATGGTCATGTGGAAATCCAGGAAGAGAATTCTGACAGGAAATTTACAGTGAATGGCCAGAGGTTGAAGCACTATCTTGGGGGCGAGATTGATCGCCAGAGGTCCACTCATCTGCTGAATTAGCAGAACTGACCGTCAAGCTAGTGACGCTAAAGAAGCGCTTGTCGGGAGGCAACCCGATAAATTCGTATCCTTAGCTAATTTTCGTAGTAGTAGTCTTCTTAGTTATTTTATTTTTATTGAGTTCTTACTAATTTTCGGATCATGCAGCTATGTTCTTCCAGGAACCGAACATCTCAAGCTATATTGCGCCGCAGGTGATTGGAGAAAATAATAAAACGAACAGAGAGTCATGCGAAAGCGTGGCTGGAGGCGTGCCCGTGGCACAAATCGCCCCACGCGACCGCGTCGCTGACGCGTCCGCGTCGGGTGGGAACATTGGCCTCCCACGCGACAGCGTCACTCACGCGGCCGCGTGCCCTGGAATTCGACGTGAAAAGGGTGCACGACCGAAAGTTGTGCTAGAGTGGTGATAGATTGGCGCTGAACGCCCAATTCTACTCACGCGGACGTATGGCTCATGCGTCCGCGTCATATCCTTCTAGTGGCCACTCACGCGATCGCATGCCCCACGCGATCACGTCACCCAAGATTTAGCAAAAAAATAAAATTTCAAACAGAGAGTTGTGCGAGCGCGAGGCTGCCCTCGCGCCAGTAGCATAAAACGGGTCACGCGACCGCGTGACCGACGCGACCGCGTCAATCAGTATAAGTGCAATTTGTGCGACCGCGTGCCCCACGCGGCCGCGTCGCTTGCGCCGCACAGCTTCCCTGATTTGCCAATTATCTTATCTTTCTTTTCCCCAAATCCTATTTTCTACTTTTCTTTTTCTCTCTCCTAATCCTAATTCTCTCTTGTTATTTTATCTGTATATTCTTCTTTCCTCTCACTATTTATTTCTATTTTCAGTTCTTCTTTGCTTGAGGACAAGCAAACCTTTAAGTTTGGTGTTGATGCTTCGCTTATAGGTTTTCTGTCTATTCTTATGGCACCAAAGGGAGGCGAATCATCTTCACGGAGGAGCACAACCTGAAGAATAAAACGACCGCTAGGATAATTAAGGTGGTTGAGTTCCTTTCATTTTTATTCCTTCCCTCTCTTCTATATTATGTTCCGGTTTCCTGTTATTTTGCTTTGTTTATTGCATGATCCTTTATTAGTTAGAATTCTAGGACTAGTTTAGTTCTCCTATTGCTTTAATTCTGAAAAGATGTCTCATGTTTTACTCACTGAGCTTAAATCAAAAATAAAAAAAAATATAGGAGTGATATATTGCATGAGAAAGTGGGTCTATATTGAATAATAGTCTTATTTACTTAAATGTGGTGGTATTTTCTGTGATTCTGAATGCATGACATGAACAGTGCATATTTTTTGATAGTGAAGTTTATGAATGTTAAAATTGTTGGCTCTTGAAAGAATGATGAAAAAGAAAAATGTTATTGATAATCTAAAAAATTATAAAATTGATTCTTGAAGCAAGAAATAGCACTGAAAAACACAGCTTGTGGAAAAAAAAAAGAAAAAGCAAGCAGAAAAAGCCAATAATCCTTTAAACTAAAAGGCAAAAGGTAAAAAGGATCCAAGACTTTGAGCATTAATGGATAAGAGGGCCTTAAGGAATAAAATTCTGGCCTAAGCGGCTAAATCAAGCTGTCCCTAACCATGTGCTTATGGCATGAAGGTGTCAAGTGAAAAGCTTGAGACTGAGCGGTTAAAGTCGTGGTCCAAAGCAAAAAGAGTGTGCTTAAGAACTCTGGGCACCTCTAACTGGGGACTCTAGCAAAGCTGAGTCACAATTTGAAAAGGTTCACCCAGTTATGTGTCTGTGGCATTTATGTATCTGGTGGTAATACTGAAAAACAAAATGCTTAGGGTCACAGCCAAGACTCATAAAGTAGCTGTGTTCAAGAATCAACATACTGAACTAGGAGAGTCAATCACACTATCTGAATTCTAAGTTCCTATGGATGCTAATCATTCTGAACTTCAAAGGATAAAGTGAGATGCCAAAACTATTCAGGATTGCAGTTGTAAACCCCACTATAAGAAGAGACATGAGCTTAATTGAACTCTCATTCTCATGCAAATTCACATTCTAAGCTTATATTAGTGTTGGTTGCTTGAGGACAAGCAACAGTTTAAGTTTGTGTTGTGATGCATGAGCATCTTGTTTATCTTTTCCTAGTGAATTTGCATATAATTTGTTGAGTTTAATTAAGAATTAATTATATTTTAGCCACTATGGATGCTATTTTGAGTTTTGTGCAATACTGTTTATTTTAGGTAGCATTTGGCGGAATTTGATGGAGTTTCTGTAGAGAAAGAGAAGAAGCCAAGGAGATGACCAGCGAATACCGACGCGGACGCATAGCTCACGCGACCGCGCAGAATGGAGGAAATCGCAATGACGCGATCGCGTGCCTGACGCGAACGCGTGGACTGGAATCTGCACAAATGACACGAACGCGTGGACGACGCGGACGCGTCACATGCGCCACATGCAGAAAACGCAGAAAGACGCTGGGGGCAATTTCTGGGCTGTTTTGACCCAATTTCTAGCCCAGAAAACATAGATTAGAAGCTGCAGAATGGACAAATCAAGTGGTCCCCACCCATCAGCTGAACACTTGTTAATTAATTCGAATTTAAATTCAAATCTTATTTTAGGAAAAGATATTATTTTAATTTTAATTTTAGAAATTTAATTTTTAAATTATTAGGATTAGTTATAAAAGGGATCCCAACAGGGTGGTTCGAGAACAACATATTCCACAACATTATTTCATACAAATTTACATTTCATATTCCATGAGTAACTAATCCTCCATTGTTAAGGTTAGGAGCTCTGTCTATTGTATGGATTGATAATATTATTTTTCTATTTTAATTCATGTTTTGATTTATATTTCAATAATTGTTTTCGTTCTTTATTTTATGAAACTGGGTGGAACGGAAGTATGACCTATGTTCTATTTGAGTTCTTGTAAAACTTGGAAAAGCTCTTTACTTGAACAATAGCTTGAAAACATATTATCCTGAATTTCTAATTGTTTGTATTTAACGGGATACGTGACATATAATCTCTTTATTTTTGGACAATTAGGATTCTTGTGGCATATAAATTGGAATTTGATCATCACCCTTTAATTGGAATCAATTGACCAATGAATTGGCAGTTGATGAATTTTAGAGGAGACTAGGAAGGTCTAAGGAATTAGGGTCTAGTCACAATTAGTTTGCCATGAATTAAATCTCGCATGATTAAAATAGTTAATAAGGAAAGTCAATCCAGAAAATAGATAACTCTAAAACCTTAACTGTCTTCTCCATATATTATTCCCATCTTAATTACTTGCCCTTCTTTAATATTTTTGCTATTGTTTAATGTCTTTGAACTCCCAACACTATTTTCTGTCTGTCTAACTAATCCTATCAAACGCTATTGTTGCTTAATCCATCAATCCTCGTGGGATCGACCCTTACTCACGTAAGGTATTACTTGGTACGACTCGGTGCACTTGCCGGTTAGTAAGTGTGGTTGTAAATACCGCATCAGGCCACTATAGCAAATTATATATCGAATCGAAGCCTCAGACGTTAGCTTTCCAACGCAACTAGAACCGCCTCATTTGGACCTTTGTAGCTCAAGTTATGACCATTTTAGTGCGAGAGGGTCAGGCTGACAGCTTTGCAGTTCCTTCAACTTCTTGTATTCCTTCCACTTTTGCATGCTTCCTTTCCATCCTCCAAGCCATTCCTGTCCTGTAATCTCTGAAAACACTTAATACACATATCACGGCATCGAATGGTATAAAGGGATAATTAATATTAATGAAATTAAGGTCAAAGGAGCATGTTTTCAATCATAGCACAAAATCGGGAAGGAAAATATAAAACATGTGATTTCTATGAATAAGCATGAGAATAATGGATGAAAAACCACTCAATTTAGCATAATATAAACCATGAAATAGTGGTTTATCAATCTCCCCACACTTAAACATTAGCATGTCCTCATGCTAAGCTCAAGAGAAGCTATAAAGGAGTAAAGAGGAATGGTATGATGTATAAAATGCAACCTATCTATATGAATGCAACTACATGCTAAGATGTTTCTATCTACTTGGTTAAAAGTAAATAAGCTCTTCAAGATAAACATAAATCAGATTTCAGTAATTCAAATCATACAATAAAAGACAAGTAAACTTGTAAGAAGATAGCTCATGAAAGCATGGAACATAGATTCAAGCATTGAACCCTCACTGGTAGTGTATATGCACTCTAATCGCTCAAGTGTCTAGGGTTAATCACTCTACTCTTCTCTAATCATGCTTTCTAAACTTTGTTCTTCATCTAACCAATCAACAAAATTTTAATGTACCAATGCAAACATCATGAGGTCTTTTCAGGGTTGTAATGGGACTAAGGTAAGGGTGAGGATATATGTATGGCCAAGGGAGCTATAATATGAATCTTTAATTAACCTAAGCTCTTCACCTATACACACACTCTATGTAATTCTAAAATCATGCTTAGCTACCCAAAGTTCCCATTTTTGCATATCATACTCATGTATCAACTTTGCTTTAATTTTATCACATATGCATTGATTTTTCATTAACTTAACATTGGGATAATTTTATCTCCTTATTTATTTACTTATTTATTGAATATTTTTTTTGGATTTTTTTCTTTTTTTTCTTTTTCTTTATTTTTTTCTTTTTTTAAATTGAAAAAAAATAAACATAACTTATCAATGCACATGGATTTTTAATTTTTTATGGTCTCACATGAGTAGGTACCCAAATTCCCAATATTTTATCAATGTAAAAACATAACACATTCCCTTATTAACCTTTGTTCCCACAGTTTTCCCATACTTAATTAACACACAATTTCTATCTTAAGCTAACCAAATATTCAATTGGGATATTTAATTATTTTTTTTCTTAAGGCTAATAATGTGGTAAAATATAGAACAAATGGGATTAAAAGGCTCAAAGTGGCTAACAATGGTAATTTAAAGGGTAGGCTTATTTGGGATAAGTGAGCAAAAACAAACAATGGCCTCGATCATATGCATGCATATAACACATTAAACATTAGACATATAGGATGAAACAAAATATAGATTACAATCATAGAGAAGTAAACACACAAGAATAAAATATTTATGGTTAAATAGTATAACCATGTAATTAAGCTCAAATCTCACGGGTTGTGTGTTCTTAGCTTTTTAAACTATGTTCCAATTACAATCTTCAAACAAGTTTTAACAAAAAAGTTTTAATTTAAATTAGTAAAATTTTTCAAAAATAATAGGGTCTTAAAAAAAATTTCTTACTTTAACCAAGTAGTAACTAAATGCACAAAATCATACGAACATGCAATCAAATATGTAGATGCAACAATGAACAAATAAAGAAAATAAGACATTGGTGTTGAGAAGAAAATAACTAACCCATAGAGATCAGTATCGACCTCCCCACACTTAAAGATTGCACCGTCCTCGGTGCATGCAGAGATGTGCAGGTGGACGGGCTGCTACAACTAATGCTTTTCTCTAGAGATTGTGCAGATGGACTTGTCTGTATCCCCTTTTAGAAGTTTTCCTTTTCCCTTCTTTGGTGGCCAGCCTGAAAGAAGAGGAAAAAGAAGAAAAAGTAACCCAGAAATAAAGATAAGAAAATAAATAAAGTCTGGGTAGGTTAATGCCAAATAATGGGGGTCTTAATTACATGGTAGCTACAACATGCAAGTGAGAAAACAATAGAAGTACATGGCATACCAGTGGTGCAAAATTTGCAATAAAGGGGAGGAGTGTGGGTAATGAAAGACAGTATAAGTTCATATCAATGCAAAAAGGAGTACAGGTATAAAAGATTGGCATTGATTTAAATAATATTACCCAATCAGAATAAAACAAGAGCACCCAAAATAATACAAGAGAAGATGCAGCAGTTAAATAAGAAAATTTAACACCAACGGAAAAATAATAATTTTAGAAAAGAAAATAAAAATATGCACAAAATTAAAATGCAATGAATGAAAGTATGCAAATTAAGTAAAATAGAATGAAGGTGAAAAAGGATGAGAAGTGAAAGAGATAAAGTAAGAAAGAAAGAAGAAAGAAGGAAAGATAGAAGAAATTAGGTTTAGAAAAGTAAAGATAAGATAATTGGCGCTGATTTGGATAAGTTGTGCGGCGCAGGCGACGCGGATGCGTGAGTGACGCAGTCGCGTGGTGTGCAATAAGGTCAGGTAACGCGGATGTGTGGGTCACACGATCACGTGGCCTGATTTGTGCGATTGGCACGAGTGCAGCCTCGCGTTCGCGGAACTCTCTGTTCAAAACTCTTTTTGCCAAATTTTTGGGTGACGCGGTTGCGTGGTTAACACGATAGCGTGGATGGCCACTTTTGGAAAACGACGCGACCGCGTGGGGAACGCGTTCGCGTGGGAGGGCTTGGGCTTCCAGCACGAGTCCAGCCCCATTCCAGCCCAACATACTGCCATACACCCCTTTACGTCGATTTTACAGAGCCACGCATTCGCGTGGGTGGCGCGGATGCGTGGGAGGCTATTTTGCAAACGATGCGAAAGCGTCAGCGATGTGGTCGCTGATGTGCGGAAAACGATCCGACACAAAACTCACCGGCAAGTGCACCGGGTCGCATCAAGTAATAATAACTCACGGGAGTGAGGTCGATCCCATAGGGATTGAAGGATTGAGCAATTTTAGTTTAGTGGTTGATTTAGTCAAGCGAATCAAGATTTGGTTGAGAGATTTGTGATTTGCAGAATTTAAATTGCATGGAAAATAAAGGGAATGGGTAAATCACATGAAATTACAGAGAGCAGTAAATAAAGTGCTGAATCTTAAAGAACAAGAAATTAAATGGCAGAAACTTAGAACGCAAGAAATGTAAATTGCAGAATCTTAGAGTGCAAGAAATGTAAATGGCTTGAATTGTAAAGGGAATTGGGAAGTGGGTTTTCAGAATTTAAACAAGGAAAAGTAAATTGCA
>NC_029790.2:81452498-81486394 GCF_000816755.2 Arachis ipaensis
GTTTGAGGCAAACGTTGGCGCAAACTTTTTGTCTCCAGGGTGTGTTGTTGATGGCGCCAACGTTTGCCAAAAAGTTTGAGGCAAACGTTGGCGCAAACTTTTTCTCTCCAGGGTGTTGATTTGTGATGCCAACGTTTGCCAAAAAGTTTGAGGCAAACTTTTGCTCAAGCTTTTTTTCCAAAAGTTTGAGCTAAAGTTTGAGGCAAACTTTTGTTCAAGCTTTTTGTTCACTGGTGTGTTTTCACTTATCCAAAAGTTTGAGCTAAAGTTTGAGGCAAACTTTTGCTAAAACTTTTTGTTCTCTCTTGCTCCTAGCCATTCCTTCTTGCTTCAACCTTTCTCCAAGCTTTCTTCACCTATCATTAATCAACCAAACACATCAAAGCTATGCTCAAAATCATGAGATTGTCATTCTTTCATAATATGTGGCAATTATAGCATAAATCCTCATGAAATTGCATCAATTCATCTATGGTTGATTAAATCAAAGGAAACATGAAAATCTACCCAATTGGCTTGCTTGTGGCTCAAGAAAGTGCATAATTCAATTGAAAATAAAAGAAAAGGGCTAGTGAAACTAGGCTAAGATGACTTGTCATCACAACACCAAACTTAAAGCTTGCTTGTTCCCAAGCAAGAAATGAATTATTAAGAAGACAGAATGAAATGGAAGATGATGTTCATGCTAGCAGAGTATTATTGGTAGTTCATGGGGTTTTATGTGGATATGTAAACACTCACTTCTTATTGACTTCTTTTCAAAACAAGAGTTAAGTTATGCAAGCAAGTGTTAAATGAATTGCCAAAAACAGAAAAATCATTCATGAAGACTTCTAAAAATTTTTCCACCATATCAGAAAAAATAGAAAGCATACACCTTTGAAAAGTGGCTGGGGCATTGCACAGCCCAAAGGACATCCTTCTATAGGCAAAAACTCCAAATGGGCATGTGAAGGAGGTCTTCTCTTGATCCTTGGGGTCCACCACTATTTGATTGTAACCCGAATACCCATCCAGGAAGCAATAATAAGCATGGCCTGCTAGTCTTTCCAACATTTGATCGATGAATGGCAAAGGAAAATAATCTTTTCTTGTTGCATCATTCAATTTCCTGTAGTCTATGCACATTCTCCACCCAGTCACTGTCCTAGTGGGGATCAACTCATTCTTTTCATTGGTGATGACTGTCATTCCTCCCTTTTTTGGCACAACTTGAACCGGACTCACCCAAGAGCTGTCTGAGATTGGGAAAATTATCCCTGCATTCCATAGCTTCATCACTTCTTTTTGAATCACCTCTTTCATGGTTGGGTTGAGTCTTCTTTGAGGTTGAACCACAGGTTTTGATTCTTCCTCCAATAAAATTTTATGCATGCAAATAGCAGGGCTGATGCCTTTGATGTCCTCAATTGTCCACCCCAAGGCTGTTTTGTGAGTTTTTAATACTTCAATCAACCTTGCTTCCTCATCCATGTTCAAAGAGGAATTTATAATTACTGGAAATGCCTCTGCTTCCCCAAGAAACACGTATTTGAGGTAAGGAGGGAGAGGTTTCAACTCCTGTTTTGGTTTGTCCTCTTTCTTGTCTTCAATGAGTATTTCTATCACTTCCTCTCTTTGTTCTTTCTGATGCTCCAAATAGTTGTCTTCAAACATTTCTTCTACCAGCCCTTCAATCATGTCCACATTCATGTAGTTTTCTTGCTCTGAGGGATGTTGCATTGATTTGAAGACATTGATTACCATTTGTTCATTATGCACCCTGAAGGTCATTTCTCCCTTCTCCACATCAATAGTGGTTCTTGCTGTGGCTAGAAATGGTCTCCCCAAGATGATTGAGCTGCTTCCTTCCCCTTCTGTGTCTAAGATTACGAAGTCTGCGGGGAAGATAAACTTTCCAACCTTCACTAGTAAATTCTCCACAATACCATTGGGTGTCTTGATTGATCTATCAGCCATGACTAGTGACATCCTGGTGGGTTTAATTTCTTCTATGGCAAGCTTTCTCATCAATGATAGAGGCATCAAGTTGATGCTGGCACCTAGATCACACAGGGCGTTTTCCAATGTTATATTGCCTATGGTGCATGAGACAACAAAACTCCCTGGATCTTTGAGCTTTGGTGGGATACCCATCTGGATCACAGCGCTACATTCTTCAGTGAGCATGATAGTTTCCATTTCTTGACAACTTCTCTTCTTGTTGATTAGCTCCTTCATGAACTTGGCATATAGGCGCATCTGCTCCAGTGCCTCAGCCAAGGGGATATTTATCTCCAACTTCTTGAAAGTCTCAAGGAACTTGTGAAATTGTTGGTCCTTTGCCTCCTTGTTGAATCTCTGGGGATATGGCAGTGGAGGTACAAAGGCCTTCTCTGCTTGTTGCTTTTGATTCTTTGTTGGCTCTTCAATTGTTTCATTCCCCTTTTTTGGAATTTTTGATTGTTCCTCCTTTTCTTGAATTTGCTTTGAAGCTTGCTTGCTTGCCATTGCATCATCATCATTGGCTTCTTCTGTGTGTGTTGACTGTTCCTCTTCTAGTGGTCTCTTGCTGCTCTTCAATGTTCTCCCACTCCTTAATTGTATTGCCTTGCATTCTTCCTTAGGATTTGGGATTGTGTCACTCGGCAATGAGCTTGAAGGTCTCTCAACAGAAATCTGTTTGGAGATTTGCCCAATTTGCCTCTCTAGGCTCTTCAAGGAGGCTTCATAGTTCTTGGTTGTCATTTCCTGGTGTTTCAACATTTTGTCTATCAAGGTCTCCAAGTTAGTGAGTCTTTGAGATTCAGGTGATGCTTGTGGTGGGTTGTGAGATGTGGATGGTGGATGGTAGGCATTTTGGTTGGTGGGTTGGTTATTAGATTGGTACTGGATGAGGTTGTTGTAGTTGTTTTGAGGTTTTCTGTAAGTGTTTTGGTTAGTTTTGTGGTTTTGGTTACTTCTTGGGTTATTTTGGTTTGAGTTCCTCTGCCATGGTTGTTGGTTTTGGGTGTGATTATCTCCCCATCTGAGGTTTGGGTGGTTCTTCCATGATGGATTGTATGTATCACCATACACTTCATTTGGTCCTTGGTTGTGCATATACTGTACTTGCTCTTGTTGTTGTTCTTCTTGAGTTTCTTCATTTCGCCCCCATGTGGATGATGGTTGGCTTGTGTTAACTGCTGCAACTTGGAGGCTATCAATCCTCTTGGACCAACGTTTGAGCTAAAGTTTGGGGTCAAACTTTTGCTCAAACGTTGGCCCCCTTATGCACACTCATGGCGCCAACGTTTGCCAAAAAGTTTGAGGCAAACGTTGGCGCAAACTTTTTCTCTCCAGGATGTTGATTTGTGATGCCAACGTTTGCCAAAAAGTTTGAGGCAAACTTTTGCTCAAGCTTTTTTCCCAAAAGTTTGAGCTAAAGTTTGAGGCAAACTTTTGTTCAAGCTTTTTGTTCATTGGTGTGTTTTCACTTATCCGAAAGTTTGAGGCAAACTTTTGCTCAAACTTTTTGTTCTCTCTTGCTCCTAGCCATTCCTTCTTGCTTCAAGCTTTCTCCAAGCTTTCTTCACCTATCATTAATCCACCAAACACATCAAAGCTATGCTCAAAATCATGAGATTGTCATTCTTTCATAATATGTGGCAATTATAGCATAAATCCTTATGAAATTGCATCAATTCATCTATGGTTGATTAAATCAAAGGAAATATGAAAATCTACCCAATTGGCTTGCTTGTGGCTCAAGAAAGTGCATAATTCAATTGAAAATAAAAGAAAAGGGCTAGTGAAACTAGGCTAAAATGACTTGTCATCAGTCGCGTGAGCATATTTGTGCCTAAGGGACGCCTCCAGCCACGCTTTCGCGTGACTCTCTGTTCACTTTTCTTTTCTTCCTAATGCACCTGTCACGCGGACGCGTCAGCAACGCTTACGCGTCGCGTGCGTATTTTTTTTTTTAATGTAAAAAATGCAGAATGCAGAATGCAGATGCTTATGCAAAATTTATGAATGACCACTAATAAAAATGAAAATAAAGTAAAATAAAACTAAGAATAAAAATGAAAGATCATACCATGGTGGGTTGTCTCCCACCTAGCACTTTTCGTTATTGTCCTTAAGTTGGACATTTGGAGAGTCCTTTGTTATGGTGGCTTGTGCTTGAACTCATCCAGGAATCTCCACCAATGTTTGTGATTCCAATGGCCTCCGGGATCCCAAACTAGGCGTAGAAAGCCTTCAAGCAGGTTAAAGCAAGTGACAAGGCCCCTAGAGTGTTGATTTCTAGACTGAATTCTGGGGTCCCAAACCTTGCTTTTGTACCCGTCTTCTTGTTGATCATTAGTGTTCCAACTGGGTGGCAGGCAATCTAAATTCTCACTAAAGCGGCCAAACAACTTCCTAGACCTATTCAGTTGAGCTTTACACCAACCTTTGCATTTAAACTTTGAGCTTTCCACATCCTCAACATCAATTTCAAACTCCTTAGAAGGGGGCTCTATGACTTGAGTTTCCCATGGAGGTTCCACATCTCCCAAGTCTTCAACTACTTCTTCCTCTTCAACGATCATGGCTTCCTCCAATTGTTCCAATACGAAGTCGTGCTGCTCACTGTCCACCGGAGTTTCTAGTGTCTCCTTTATGCTACGTTCTTCAGTAGATTCTCCACATGAAATCGTGGAGGTTCCTTGAGTGTTTAGATGTTGGGAAGCTAATTGATTTACTACCTCGGTTAAGGCAGTCACTAATTCCAGTACATTCCTTTTCATCTTCGCTTGCCCTTGAAGAAGACCACGAAGGATGTCATCCATTGGAGATTGGGGTGGATATGAGGGTTCATTATTTTAGAGAAAGGGTTCATAATAGGAAGGTGGTTCTTCTTGATAAGGATATGGAGATGGTGAATATTGAGGTGGTGGTTCTGGGTGTGGTTCATATGGTGGTTGGTGTGGTGGATACAGGTTAGGGTCATATGGTGGTGTTTGGTGGTAAGGGGCTTGTGAGTATGGTGGTTCAAAGTTGTGTTGAGGAGATGGTTCATAAGCATATGGCGGTGCTTGTTGGTAACTACAAGGCGGTCCACCATAGTCATCATTTTGGTATGCATCACATAATGGTTGTTGGTTATAGTGCATTGGAGGGGGTTGTTGCCAAGAAGGTTGATCAAATCCTTGTGACTCCTCCCATCTTTGATTCTTCCAACCTTGATGCCTATTTTCATTATAGTTTCTATTCCTTACAACAACATTGGAAACAAACTTAAAGCAATGAGGGTGAGAACTCATAATAGCAAATAAAAATTAAAAACGAAAATAAAAACAAATTTAAATTAAAAGGTTATTAAAATTTAAATTTTTGAATTCGAAAATTAAATTTTAAATTTTGAATTTTAAATTTTGAAATTTGAAATTTGAATTTTAAATTTTGAATTTTGATTTTTGAATTTTAAATTTTGAATTCTGAATTTTGAAAAAGTCAACAATATAAGATAAAGATTTGAAAAAGATTTAAATTTTGAAAAGGTTTGATTTTTAAAATTTTAAATTTGAATTTTGAATTTTGGAATTTAATTGAAATTTGAAATTTGAATTTGAAATAAGATAAAATAAGATTTTGAAAAAGATATGATTTTTGAAAAAAGATTTGAATTTTAAAATTTAAAACTAAGATAAGATAAGATAAAAAAATTTTAAAATAAAAATCTGAAATTTTTTTTATAACTAAATAAAAACCAATAATCTCTTAATTTACGAAAAAGTAAAAATAAAAATAAATCAAAAAGCAAATATTTACAATAACTAATAATAAGGCACATGTTTGCAATTTCCCGGCAACGGTGCCATTTTGAAGAAGAGCGAAACTCTCGCGCGATCTAGAATTTTCTAAAAATAAATTTCCGTTGTAAGTATAGCTTCTAGACCGACAAGAATTCCTTCCTTACAAAAGTTTTGTTTGTCATTTAATCAAACCCAATAAAATTGATAACCGAGTATTTAAACCTCGGGTCGTCTTCTCAAGGAATTGCAGGGAGGTATGACTTATTATTAGCTATGGAAAAGGTAGAATTTTGGGTTTTTAAAAGGTCTGAACAAGTAAATTAAATGACAGGAGAAATAAATTAATAATTATAAAGAAAACTCTTGGCAAGGTATGAGAACTTGGAAGTCCTATCCTAGTTATCCTTATCGATGGTGATGAGAATTGAGTTTTAATCCCACTTAGTTAACATTTACTAAAGTAAAGGAAAGTCAAGTGGACTAATTAGTTTGATCTTCAGGTCCTAGCCAATTCCTAAAAAAGGACTAGAGTTATTGGAATCCAATTCAATTAGAAAAAATAACAATTATCAATCACGATGAGTTTGATAAGAGTCTCCAATTAATCAATTAAAGCCAAGAATATAAAAAGCTAAATAAGAATCATAAATCTGAAATACCTCAGTTTATATTAAATAAAGAAAATCCTAACATGAATGGTTCATAAGCCAATTTTGCAACATAAGTAATTAACAAATAAAAGCATTAAAGTATCTGAAAGTAGAAGAGAAATATAAAGTAAAAGGAATATTGAACCTATGACTGAAGATGAAATGAACTAAACTAATAGAAATCCTAAAATCCTAAATCCTAAGAGAGAGGACCCTTTTGGCCCAGATCCAAGTCCAGAAAACACAGATTAGAGGTTATAAAGTGGGGGAACGCATCCATTCATGAGGAGGTCTTCCATTATTCACTTTTCATAATTTAGATGTAGTTTTTAGAGAAAGATGGTTTCTCCTCTCTCTTAGGATTTAGGATTTTAGGATTTCTATTAGTTTAGTTCAATTCATCTTCATTCACAGGTTCAATATTCCTTTTACTTTATATTTCTCTTCTGCTTTCAGATACTTTAATGCTTTAATTTGATAATTACTTATGTTGCCAAATTGGCTTATGAACCATTCTTGTTAGGCTTTTCTTTATTTAATATAAGCTGAGGTATTTCAGATTTATGATTCTTATTTAGATTTTTATATTCTTGGCTTTAATTGATTTATTGGAGACTCTTGAGTTATCAAACTCATCGTGATTGATAATTGTTATTTTTGCTAATTGAATTGAATTCCGATAACTCTAGTCCTTTCTTAGGAGTTAGCTAGAACTTGAGGATCAAACTAATTAGTCCACTTGACTTTCCTTTGCTTTAGTAAAGGTTAACTAAGTGGGATTAAAACTCAATTCTCATCACCATCAATAAGGATAACTAGGATAGGAATTTCAAATTTTCATACCTTGCCAAGAGTTTTATTAGTTATTAATTTATTAATTCCTGCAATTTATTTCCCTTGTTCTAACCTTTTAAAACCCAAAAACACTGTTTTCCATAACTAATAATAAGAACACCTCCCTGCAGTTCCTTGAGAAGACGACCCGATGTTTGAATACTTCGGTTTATAAATTTTATTAGGTTTGTTTCTTGTGACAACCAAAACTTTTGTATGAAGGAATTCTTGTCGGTCTAGAAGCTATACTTCCAACGCGATTATATTTTTGTGAAAATTCTAGATCGCGTGAGAATTTCGCTCTTTGAAAATGGCGCCGTTGCCGGGGAATTGCAAACGTGTGCCTTATTACTGGTTATTGTAAATATTTTTCTTTTACTTGTTTATTTGTTTTTGTTTTTGTTTCTCCATTTTAATTCTATTAGCTACTATGAATTCTCACCCCTCTCGCTTTGAGTTTGGTTCTAATATTGTTGAAGGGAATGAAAGCCATAGCAGGAACATGCATCAAGGTCAGAGCAATCAAGGATGGACGGAGCCACAAGGACTTGATCAACCCTTTAGGCAACAACACCCTCCACAGTATCACAGACGAATCATTCTACAATGCATGCCAAGGCAATAGATACGGTGGATCCCTTTGTAGTTACCAACAAGTTCCACCCTGTGCTTATGAACCACCCTCTCAACATAGCTTTGAACCACCACACTCACAAGCTCCTTTTCACCATTCACCACCGTATGACCCTTATCCACCACAATTCCAATCCAATTACTCCCAAGAACCACCACCGCAATATCTACCATCTCCATATCCTTATCAAGAAGAACCACCTCTGTATTATGAGCCCTCTCTCCCAACCAATGAACCCTCATATCCACCCCAATCTCCAATGGATGACACCCTTCGTGTTTTTCTTCAAGGGCAAGTAAAGATACAAAGGGACGTATTGGAACTCACTACTGCCTTAACCGAGGTAGTAAATATAACAGCTTCTCAACATCTGAGCACTCAAAGTACTCCCATGGCTACATGTGGAGAATCAAAAGAAGAGCGTAGCATGAAGGAGACACTAGAAACTTCGGTGGACAATGAGGAGCATGGCTTTGTATTGGAACAAGTGGAGGAAGCCATAATAGTTGTAGAGGAAGAAGTGGTTGAAGATTTAGGAGATGCTGAACCTCCATGGAAATCGAGAACTACAAAGGATTCCGCCGAGAAGTTCGAATTTGATGCCAAGGAGGATAGTGCACAACCTCCAAAGCATATACCTTGTGGAAAAGTGGACGGAACAGACCAAGAAGTTGATTCCATGGGCAATGATGATCATGAATCAAGCTCTCCTAGTCACGAACTTACATCTGCAACTGAACTCCTTGAGCCTGAAGAACCTTATCCCAGTGCATACGAAGATGATGTCGACGTAGATTTCTCTCAATCTCCAACTTATGACTTGAGTGACGAGGAAGACATAGAAGACTTTGATCAAGACGCAGTTGCAGTTGAAGAATTTTGCAAAGAAGTGGAGGAATTCACAGAAGAATACAAGGGAGTAGAGCTTACAGAACCACTGGAAACACCTATCCCAAGGCCACTACCACCTAATACAAGCTTCAAGTGGGTACAATCCTTAACCTTTATCTTTACTTTTCCACTTGAATATGGTTTGCTTGAAACAGATGGCCAGCTTAGAGCTCTCTGCGGCTTTAAGAGTAAGAGGGAAATGGCTCGTACTCAGAGCTGGTGTGCAAGATTCAATAAGGTTTCACGCTTCAATTCGAAGTGCACGGATTGGTATCAAGTTCAATTGAATGGGTCTCGAAAGGCGCTTAGTCGTCTTGGTGAGAATACAATTTCTAAATTTCCTGGATGGAAGAATATAGATCAAGACAAAGGCGGATTTAAAAGCAAAATTTGGGATCCTGGAATCTATTTTGACATTCGTCACCCCGGGAGCCTGAGAATCTGTTTGAAGCTACTCAAAGGCTTTACATGCCTAGTTTGGGACCCCGGAGGCTGTTGGCATCCCAAACATTGGTGGATATTTCTGGATGAATTTAAGCACAAGCCACCATAGCAGGAAGCTCATCAAATGTCCAACTTAAGGACTTTAACTAAAAGTGCTAGGTGGGAGACAACCCACCATGGTATGATCGTTTCTTTTTCAATTTTATTTTGTGTTGTTTGTTTTTATCTTATTTTAATTTCATTGAACCTGAAATTATTCATAGCATCTACATTAGCACTACATATTACATACTGCATAATTGCATATAAAAAAAATTTTTACGCCACGCAAGCGCGCAGGCCACGCATTGGCGTGAGAAGGGAATCGGCGTAAAGATCCAACGCCCAGAAAGCTGGACTAGAATCGTGCGGCTGGTGTGCGTTTAGCACAAAACGGCCCACGCGTTTGCGTCCCTGATGCGAATGTGTCACTCGCAAAACACTCATCCCACGCGAAAGCATGAGCGACGCGTCCGCGTCGCGTGGATATTATGGCCCCCTAAATGGAAACAGAGAGTTGCGCCAAAACGACGCTGGAACTGTGTGTCTAGCACAATTCACATCGACACGTTCGCGTGCCTCACGCGTCTGCGTCACCCATCTTTTACCCAACCCACGCGACTACGTCGATCACGCGACCGCGTCAAACCCATTTCACCCTAGTCACGCGATCGCGTGGATTCAAAAATACTAACCCCCTTCACGCGAAACCCTATCCCTCGCGTCGCCCATTCACCCCCAACCCTCCTCTCACCTTTCTCCTTCTCTGCACTCACCATCGCCCCAGCTGCCCAGCTCCGACCACCGCGCCAAACCCGACCACCGACGTCCTTTTTCCCCCCCTCCTTCTTCCTTCCCCTTCCTTCTTCTTTCTCTCCTCCCTTCCTTCACCTCCCACCTTGCCCAACCCAAAGCCCAACCTCCACCCCGCCCCTGCTCCACCACCGCGCCGCTGTGCTCCCTCTCAGCGCCGCCCGTCACCACCACCATCTCTCTGCCCTCACCTCTGTTCATTCACATACCAGGTTCCGCCGAACACCGATTTCTCTATCTTCCGTAGTTAGTTGCATATTTTTTAGATTCTGTTCAATTTAGGATAGTTAGAGATGCATGTTTGTAGTAGATTCTAGGTGGTTAGGTAGCTAGGATGTAGTTAGTGGATTTAGGCCTGATAATTGCACCGTTCTTGTTACTTGTTTTACCTATTCTGCAATTTTGATCTGGCTGTGATGTTAATACTGTTCATATGCTGTTCTTTAATGTTTCATGCTGCTGTTAAGACTATTCTTTACTACCCCTATTGTTTGTGACTCTTTGCAGTGCTTTTTAATCTCATATGAACTGTTTTTTCTTACTGTTTATTATTCGGGAACATCCAATTTTAGCCAGAATGCTGCCCAATTTTCTACAAATGATTTCATTTTTTTCATTCATGTATTGGTTTTGGCAATTTTGAATTTTGCATTACTTAGCTATAACCAAACCAATTCATGAATGCACGGGCTCGCATTCTTATTCCTTTCGATTCCTTGGTTAATAAATTGTATTATTGATGATTTCATTTTAGTTTTAGCTACTCCTGTATCTATATGAATTATCAGCAATAACCTGATATCCTTGCTTAACTATGAGTGATTATTCTTTAAACTTGTGAAATTTATTGTAAACTAGGAAACCATTATCATGCCCCCTACTTTAACTTTCTTTTTACTAACTCACTGCTTTCCACTTTCTAACCTCCTTTTTACCTACTAACCACTTTAACTTTCTAACTCAGGGCATGATCATTGTTTTTCCTATTTAACTTGAATTCCGCTTAGCATATATTTTGGATTCCATTTTTTTTTCTTTTCAGACTTTTTCACTTGTATAAAATCCAAATTGCACATATATTCAACTCATTTCATGCTTCTCTTGCTCTTTTGCCACTCTGTGCTTATATTGCTATTATTCTATTCGCCTACTTATTTTCCTGCTTTTGTTCTTCAATTATATCCTGGAATTTCTGCTTTTCAGGATGTCTGACCCTCAACGCAAAGGAAAAGGAAAAGCAACCACTGGCAAAAGAAAAAGAGGCTAATCTTCTATGACCATCCTCGATATTTTGCATGATGACTCCTGGCGGGAAAAGCACTTTACCCCGCAGGAGAAGGCTGACCAGCTCCTCACTGCCACAGATCCAGTTAAATTTGCAAACAGATACTGTGAGCAAAAGTATCCAGTGTTTGCCACTTCCAGGAATCTGTACCTGGAAAGAACTTTAAAAATTCCAGAAGAACTACAGTAGTACACCACCGAACAGATAAAACAGAGATACTGGTTCTTCTTGGAATGAAACTTGACAGAGGTCAATGCTTCCTGGGTCAGAGAATTTTACTGTAACTATTTCAAGACCTCCCTGGATGTAGTGCACCTCAGAGGGAAACAGATTTTAGTCAATGAGGAAGCTATTGAGGACATCTTCCACCTTCAGCCTAAGTCAAATAAGCCTGACGGTTACCAAAAGGCTGAAGAGGATATGAGATTTATGAGATTTGACTGGGATGCTGTCAAGTAGAGAATAGCCCTTGGTCCTACTGTCCCATGGGTCATGGGAAGGAATACAGCGATGCCTAAGGGAATCAAGCTGATTTACCTGAATGATGAGGCTCGGCTTTGGCACCAGATTTTGAGCAACTATGTGATGCCGAGCACTCATGAGACAGAGCTGCCTGCTGCTATGATCACCCTCATCTGGTGTGTGATGGAGGGTAAGGACCTGTATCTTTCACGTTTCATCAGGCATTACATGGCCAGGGTCCATGTCAGAGGCACCCTTCCTTTCCCTTATCTGATCACCCAGCTAGGCCGCTGAGCTGACGTGCCTTGGGAGCTGGCCGATGTGAAGCCAACTGCTGCAGATTGCAAGAAGATCATTCCGCACAGCAGGAAGTTTCAGGCTTTAGGCTACAGACCCCCATTCCTCACCGCTTCTGCTGAGGCAGCCACATCTTCAGTTGTTCCTTCTGCCTCCACTGCTGCACCAGCCTCATCCACTGCACATCCACCTGCTCCTGAGCCCATTTATCGTTTGGTGCATTGACTCTTCGCCCGCCTGGATCGTATGGAGCGTCGCGACAAGCGGCGTTATGAGCACCTCAAGTTGATGATCTGATCCGGCAGCAATATCCCCTCCGAGCCCGACACCCCTTCTGATACATCTGAGGCGGAGGCGAATGATCACGAGGAGGAGACACATATCCAGGCTGAGCAGGCAGGACTAGAGCAGGCTACGCCACAGCATGAGGAGCCACACCAGATCCAGGCCACAGACCCGGAGATTCCGATACAGTCAGAGCCTCCACTGCAGCAGATAGATCCTCCTACACTTATCCAGTCTGCAGACCTTTAGGCCACCACAGAGACCCTAGCAGCCCATCCTTCCGGTGATGACACTTCTTCATACCCAACTTGAGTGAGCATCGAGGACGATGCTATATTTTAAGTGTGGGGAGGTCGCCATCCCTGGCTTATCATTTTGGTGAACCACTACAGACTTTTCTATCTTATTTTGTTTATTTTCTGTATTTTTATTTTATTTTTATCTTTCAGCACTTGCACATTGTTCTTTTGCTGTATTTTTACTTTATTTTCGCATTTTACACTTTAGTTTATATCTTAGACATTTAGTTTAGTTTGTAATTCTAAACTTATTATTTATAGAATATGTGGATTAATTAGTATAGTTTACCTTTTTAGCATATAATAGTTTAGTTTAATTGAAAATAAAAGGAGTAAACTAGAAACTTTATTAAATTAAAACAATCCACACACCTTGTATATATAGCATTACATGTTAGTTAGTTAACAACATTTCTTCAAGGAGGAACACTAAGATTTTAAAGGCCACCCTAAGATTTACATTGAGTTAAATGGAAACTCTTGATTTCTACTTGCATGACATGTATAACTGATATATGATTTTTGAGCTGGAGAACACACAGCCTGTGAGTTTTGAGCTTAGTTGTATGGTTACATTCAAACCATAAATTTCATTCATGTGTGTTTTGCCATTCTTTTTCATTCTGGTGTTCTTTACTTTGTTTTAATCTATATGTCCAATATAGAATATAGATACATACCAAGAGATGATTGAGGCCATCGTTTGAATTTTTCCTCACTTATCCCAAAGGTAAAGGAACTTTAAATTATATAAAGTATGTATGTTAGGTGAAATCTTAGACTAATCAAGGATTCACTTTGTTAGCTCACTTAGCCTTATACATATACCCTTACCTTTACCTTGGCCCCATTACAACCTTGAAAGAGACCTCATGATTTTTGTATGTCTGTATTCCATAGTTGTTGATTGGTTAGATGAAAAACAAAGTTTTAGAAAGCAAGGATAGAAAAAGAATAGAGTGATTAACCCAATAAACACTGAGTGACTAGAGAGTAAATACAAAATCCAGTGAGGGTTCAATAGCTCATCACCATATATCTCTGCTTAATTGTTAATTGTCTTGCAAGTTTGTGAAATACTTTTACCCATCTCAATTGTAAAAGTGCTTTAACATTATCTAAGGTTTGGCTATGCATATATGATTCCTTGAGGATATGAATTAATTTAACCACATGTAAGTTTTATATACAAGTGAATAATAACTAGAATTACATGACTCATTTAGGAAGTTTGCATTTAAAATAGAATGCATTGCATGAGATTCCACCATTCTAACTTTACCCTTTCTCTTTGATTTAGCATGAGGACATGCTATTGTTTAAGTGTGGGGAGGTTGATAAACCCATATTTTATGATGTATTTTGTGCTCAATTTAAGTGATTTATTCAATCCTTCACCCACTTATTCATGTAAATTACATGGTTTTACTTTCCCTTCCTTATTATGTGATATATGTGAAAAACATGTTTCCTATGCTTTAAAAATATTAATTTTAATTACCCTTTATTACCATTCGATACCGTGATTTGTGTGTTAAGTATTTTCAGATCTCCCAAGGCAGGAATAGCTTAGAGGACAGAAAGGAAACATACAAAATTGGAAGGAAAGCACAAAAATGGAGTTTTGAAGAAAAGGGCAGCGACGCGAACGCATGGACGACGCGGCCGCGTGCCTAGCGCAAAAAGGAAGCGACGCGAACGCGTGACTGACGCGGACGCTTGCCTTGAGCAGAACGCAAATGACGCGTACGCGTGACCGAAGCGAACGCGTGACAAGGAAAACTCACAGATGACGCGACCGCGTGACCCACGCAGACGCGTGACAGATGCCATGTGCAGAAACTGCAGAAAAAGCCCCCAGCGATTTCTGAAACCCTTTTGGCTCAGATCCAAGTCCAGAAAACACATATTAGAGGTTATAAAGTGGGGAAATGCATCCATTCATGAGGAGGTCTTCCATTATTCACTTTTCATAATTTAGATATAGTTTTTAGAGAGAGAGGTTCTCTCCTCTCTCTTAGGATTTGGGATTTTAGGATTTCTATTAGTTTAGTTCAATTCATCTTCAGTCACAGGTTCAATATTCCTTTTACTTTATATTTCTCTTCTACTTTCAGATACTTTAATGCTTTTATTTGATAATTACTTATGTTGCCAAATTGGCTTATGAACCATTCATGTTAGGCTTTTCTTTATTTAATATAAGCTGAGGTATTTCAGATTTATGATTCTTATTTAGCTTTTTATATTCTTGGCTTTAATTGATTTATTGGAGACTCTTGAGTTATCAAACTCATCGTGATTGATAATTGTTATTTTTGCTAATTGAATTGAATTCCGATAACTCTAGTCCTTTCTTAGGAGTTGGCTAGGACTTGAGGATCAAACTAATTAGTCCACTTGATTTTCCTTTGCTTTAGTAAAGGTTAACTAAGTGGGATTAAAACTCAATTCTCATCACCATTATAAGGATAACTAGGATAGGACTTCCAAATTTTCATACCTTGCCAAGAGTTTTATTAGTTATTAATTTATTAATTCCTGTAATTTATTTCCCTTGTTCAAACCTTTTAAAACCCAAAAATACTGTTTTCCATAACTAATAATAAGAACACCTCCCCGCAGTTCCTTGAGAAGATGACCCGAGGTTTGAATACTTCGGTTTATAAATTTTATTGGGTTTGTTACTTGTGACAACAAAAACTTTTGTATGAAAGGAATTCTTGTCGGTCTAGAAGCTATACTTGCAATGCGATTATATTTTTGTGAAAATTATAGATCGCGTGAGAATTTCGCTCTTTCAGTGGCCAATATAAAAACAAGCTTAATAATTGTTGGTCGTTAAATCAGTCGCTAAGAAGTTGGTCACTAAATCGGTTGCTAAGTGTTAAAATAGCAACTAATTTAGCGACCAACTTTAAAATGCTACTTTTAAAGTAGTTGGTCGCTAAATCGGTTGCTATTTTATAATTTAGCGACCGAATTAGCAACCGATATAAAAATAGGCTAAGAAAATAGTTGGTTGCTAAGGTAGCGGTCGCTAAATTGGTTGCTAAGGGATAATATAGCAACTGATTTTAGCGACCAACTGTAAAATATGGGGTTAGAGCTATTGGTCCCTAAATCGGTCACTATTGTAATTCTTAGCGACCAAATTTGTACCACTAATAAATAAATTATAAATTAATTGGTTGCTAAATTGGTTGATGACAAGTCATCTTACGCTAGCTTTTCAAGCAATTTTCACTTATTTCATTAGTTTTTATGTACTTTCTTGCATTGTAAGTAAGTAATTTGGAATGGATTTGCATGAATTAGTAAAATCAATCAACCACCCTTTAATTGACACAAAATCATGAGGTTTAAGCTAGAATTAATTGAATTTTGAATGAACTTTAAACCTTGTGAATTTGGTGATACTTTGATTGGTTGTTTTGATTACTTGTAGGTGAAGAAAAGAAAAAAAAATAAGAAAAGCATAGCCTAAGGAGCGTGCCCAAAGGAAATAAGAAGCGTAACCAAAGGAGAAGGAAAACCATGGCATCATTGGGAAAGGAGGGAAGCTAGGTTGGGTGAGTGAACCGAGCTTCACAAAGAACAAAAAAAAAAGGGAAGCAAGGCACAAAGCTAAGTTAACTTAGTTAACTGAGCATCAAAGAAAGCAAGGCAAGAGCATAAAGCTCAGTTCACTAAGTGAGCTTTATCGGGCTTCTTCAGAAATAAATTCAAAGCAAAATCCCAAGGAAGGAAGCCACCAAGTTTCGAACTCATGACCCAGTGGAAGCAAGGAACGCCCCTTGCAAGGAAAACAAGCAAAAATGGGCCAAAAAGCCTTCCCCAAGGTTCGAATAAGGAACCTCACGCTACTAAGCTTGCAAGGAAAATAAGCCAAAATGATTTGGCAAGGATTCGAACCTGGGAGCTCCATGGAGAATAAGGGAGGAGCGCTATTCCTTGTGCAAAGAAAATGAGCTAAAATGGCTCCCCCAAGGTTCGAATTCAAGGCATCACACTCAAAGGTGGAACGCTACACAAGGAAAGAAGGGAAGCTCAGTTCACTTTCCCAACTGAGTGCTATTCCCCCCCCCACTCTCCACACTTTGGCACGCCAAGGAGCTTGTCATGCGCAACAAAATTGCAAGCCAAGGGGGCTGGGATGCGCAATTGGACACGCCCAAGACAAGAGAAAGAGCTCAGTTCAATTTTCCAACTGAGCTCTATTGAAGTGCAACATTAACAAGGCTGGGACGCGCACCAGAGTGGGCAAGGAAAGCAAGTTTGGGCGCTCAGTTTGGTTTTTCAATTGAGCCGTGCCCTGGGAGTGCACCATGACTCAATTTTTTAGTCCAAAAATAAAATAAAATCCAATTCTTCAAAAAAATTAAAAAGCCCACTCTAAATCCTAAAATCCAAAAATAGGAAGTGTATAAATAGAAGCTAGTTTGAGTTAGAGAGGACCTTTTTGCTTACTTTTGAATTTTCAATTTTATTTTCTAGCTTTGGGAGTTTGGGAATTGGGAAGGAGAATTGATCTCTCTTCTTCTTTGTTCTAACTTCTGCACTTTCTACTCTTTGTTCTGGACTTTGGGTGAAAAATTGAAGAAATTCTGTTTCAATCTCACCTTGAGATCTCTTTGTTTATTTTTCTGCATAATTCTAGAAACTGTGATTTGCATCTAAATTCTGTTTACTGCCTTCTTCTACTTCTTCTGAAATTTACTCTTCCATTTTCTTTTGCTATTGTTCTTGGGTAGATCAAGGAAGGAATTGAGATCTAGACTTGTTCTTTAGTCTCACCCAACCCCTGAGATCTTCAATTTCTCTTTTAATTTTTGCAATTGAGCTACATTTACTTTCTGTTTTTAAATTCTTCAAGCAATTGTACTCTTCTGTTTGAGATCTGTTTCAATTCAAGTCATTTTTTATTCCTCTGTTGATTGATGTTTATTGTCTTTTGTTTAAATTCTGCACTCCCAGCTCCCGGATCCTTTTATGATTCAAGCCATTTACATTTCTTGTATTTTAAGTTTCAGTTATTTACGTTTCTTGCAATCTAAGTTTCTGTAATTTACATTACTTGCACCTTAAGATTCAACTCTTTTAATTCTTCTGCACTTTAAATTCTTGTCAATTATCCCTCTCCCTCTAACTTTCATGCAATTTAGCTTCTGTTGGATACAAATCACTCAAATCAATACTTATTTGCTTGACTAAATCAACCAACTAACTAAAATTGCTCAATCCTTCAATCCCTGTGGGATCGACCTCACTCATGTGAGTTATTATTACTTGATGAGACCCGGTACACTTGCCGGTGAGTTTTGTGTTGGATCGTTTTCCACACATCATTGGTCACTATTTTTTTGTTGACAAATCAATATATTAAACAAATTAAATTTCAAATTAAAAGAAAATATCATTTTAAACCCTAATTTACACTGAGCTCTCTCTTCACATAGTGTCCCTCTCACCGCCTCCCTTACTCTTCGGTGAGTCCTGGTCGGCGCCGTTCTTGTCGACGCCATTCTCGTCGGTGCCATCTCACCTCCTGGATTCTTCAACATCATTTGCCCCCTCGCTGTGTTCTTCTTCTGCTCGTTCTTTTCTCAGTGCCGCCTCCTGTGGTAAATTCTTCTCCGGTAACAACAGCGCCGATTTGGTTTTATCTATTAAGATATTAATTAAGCCTCTCTAATCTGCTATTGCTTATCTATTTCTCAGTCTTTTTGTCTATTATGTGCTTTAATTTCAAATTATTAACTTTGTCGCAGATCATTGTATCGCAGTCCAGATCCGCCGTTGTTCATCGTCCGAATCCTTCGATGAAGTTGACAGGTATATAATTTTTGACAAATACATTTCTTAAAAAATTTAAATACAAAAAAGTCCCTAACTTTAATAAACGGAGGACAATTTAATCCTTCCGTCTATTTGCCTCTCATATACCAAACGGAACTAGCTGACGTAGATAAAACGGTGTTCAGGTGTCCGTTACGGTGCCACGCTGGAAGGGGAACAAGGTTCGAAGGACAAATAAGTCCTTGACGTCATTTTGCAAATAAAGTTCGAATGACAAATAGGTCCTTGAGAATTTAGTTCATTATGCTTCTATATGTATCATATATTACTATCTAATTGAAATATACCTATATTATGTATCATATATTACTATCTAATTTAATAATTAAATGTGTCACATGACACTCTTATTAAAATTGAGAAAAAATATTTTTTTCAAAATTAATAAACTCCCTTCCTAAATTCTCTCATCTACCTCTCTCCATTTTTCTATTTCTCTTTACTATTTTTACTCTATATATAATTTATATTTTATATTAGTAATTTGACAAATCAAAATATTTTTTTACAATTAAAATATTTTAAATGTAAGTATATACGTTACATTATTTTAAATTTTAGATAACGAATGTTAAAATTAATTATTAATAAAAAATTAGACTTTTTCATATAAAAATAATAACTAAAAATCTTATTATTTAAATTTTTATCTACAGATATCTTAGTCTTCTTAGCCAGAGACTTTTGTCAACTTACGACTTTTTTGTAAAAGAAGTTTGATTTTATAAATCTTTTGTGCCATACATAATTTATACTATCAGAACAAAGTGAACTATAATTTAAAAAAAAATTATTCCCATAATGTTATTACGGATAAAAATACTAGTTCTAATATAATACACAAATGCACTAATGCTAACTTCATACATGAATGATGCACAAGTGAACTAATGCTAACTTGATGCATAAATGAACTGATGCTAACTAATGCCACTAGCATGATGAAAAATGAACTAATGTAATTTAACAAATTCTAATATAATACACAAATGCACTAACTAATGCTAACTAACGTGAGAAAACTGAACTAATGTAATTTAAGAAAAAAAGTAGAAACAAAACAAGCCAAATATCTGCAATTTTAATACAAATAATCTAAATTGTAGAATACAACAAGTTAACTAGATTTCAAGGACCTATTTGTCCTTCGAACTTTATTCCCCTTCCAGCGTGGCACCGTAACGGACACCTGGACACCATTTCATCCACGTTAGCCAGTTCCGTTTGGTGTATGAAAGACAAATAGATGGAAGGATTAAATTGTCCTCCGTTTGTTAAAGTCAAGGACTTTTTGTATTTAAATTTTGTCAGGAATGTATTTGTCAAAAATTTAAAAAGTCAGGGACCTATTTGTCTTTTTCCCTAATTTTTGACTTTGTACTATTTTTGTTGTTCTTCGCTTTTGGAGCTTTTTTCAAATTATTTGCATTATGAAGACCAACTAGTATATAATTTCAAATTTTTTCTGTTTGTGATTATGTTTGAGTTTTCGTGTGTTTTGGTTGAATTGAACTAACAGGTTCACCGTCTTCATTGAAGCAAAGCCATGGCGTTGGTGAGTTGTTCATTTCTTCTTATAATGTTCATCACTTGCTAATTAATTTGGTTTTAGTTTCGTTCTTTCTTTTATTAGGCTTTAAGGTTAGGGTGTGTTTCCTTGAGGATTAAAATTTAAAAATTTACATACAAATTTCATTTATGTTTTGTGCGCAATTATTCAACTTATAGCATTCCTAGTCGATTAATAATTAATTGATGTAATAAAGGACAAAAAGTTGAGATGCTAGTTGGTGTCAACAATAGTTTATAAAGTTAAAACTAGTATTTTCGAGGGGAGCTCTTTGAAAACATATAGAACTCTTCTTAATGAGAAACTGGTAAATTTTTTATGAGTTGTGTTATTTGTAATTGATAAACCACTATTTTATGGTTTATTTTGTGCTAAATTGAGTAGTTTTTATCAGTTATTTGAACACTTATTTATACAAATTGCATGGTTTTACAAATCCTCCCGAATTTTGTTCCATGATTGAAAACTTGCTTCCCAAGCCCTTAACTTGTCAATTTTTAATTTCCCTTTATACCATTTGATGCCGTAATCCGTGTGTTAAATATTTTCAGGCTTTATAGGGCAGAAATGGCTTAGAAGATGGAAAGGAAGCATGCAAAAGTGGAAGGAACACCAGAAACAAAGGAGCTGACCAGCGAGGATCGACGCGCACGCATGGCTCACGTGTGTGCATGACTTGGAGCTTTTCACAGCGACGCGTACGCGTGACTGACGTGTACGCGTGACGTGCGTAATGTGCTATAATTGCAGAAGATGATGGGGGCAATTTTGGGCTGAGTTTGGACCCAGTTTTCGGCCCAGAAACACAGACTAGAGCAGGGGGAAAGGAGAGACTCAAGAGACATTCATATTCACTTAGTTTTTAGTTTTAGTTTTGAATCTTAGGGAGAAAATACTACTTCCTCTAGGGTTCTTCACATTCTTAGATTTTTAGTTTATACTTTTGGATTGGATCTTGAGAGAATTACTACCTCCATTTGAAGTCTCTATCATTATAGTTCGCTTTCTTATTTCCTTACTCTTTTATTTTCCATTCAGTTTGTTCAGAGTTACATATGGATATCTTTGATTTTGGAAAATATTAATGCAAGAGTTATTTTTACATTTAATTTCATTATTGGTTTGAATATCATCTTCCCTTAATTTATTATTTCAAAAACATTGTTTTTACTAAATTAATTTTAATTACCATGTCTCATTTCTACTCCCTTTACATGTCTGTGAAAATGGCATCCATGTCAATGGAGTAAGCTCCCAACTTGGCTTTGGAGTTGATTAATAGGAGACCCTTGAGTTGGAATACTCAAGTGTTAATTTGTAATTGAAAGTTGTTGGCTGACTCTCTAGTCACTAACTCTAATCCTTCCCTAGGAAGGGATTAGGACTTGTGAATAAGAGTTAGTTCAGTTACTTGACTTTCCTTTATTAGGTAAAGGATAACTAAGTAGAAGCAACAACCTATTACTATTATACTTGGAAAAATTAACAAGGATAGAACCTCTAATTAATCTTCTCCTAGTCAAGGCTTTTTATTTTAAATATATAAAGCCTCTTGTTAATTTTTATTGCTTTAATATATAATCATTTATTTTCCCATTTTCCAACTCTAAAATTTCTCAGAAAATTTCTGACCAATAAATTGCACTCTTTTGTCAACTCATTGGGAGACGACCTGTGAATTTTACTCCCAGTATTTTATTCTTAAATTGTGACAACTCTTTCTAAATTGATAAGTGGAAGTTCTTCGGTAAAGAACTGTACTTGCAACGTAGCTTTTATTAATATTTTCTTAACCGGTAATTTTTCGCCCATCAATTTTTGGCGCCGTTGCCGGGGAGTTGCAACAGTGTGCTAAATTATTGGTTGGTGTAAATATTTCTTTTAAACTTACATATTTGCATATTTTATTTTACTTTATTACCACGAGCTCTATGTTTCTTTCATTGAATGACGCGTTCGTTACCGGATCCGAGCTTAGCCGCGTTTGATCCTGAAATTGAAAGAACTATTTCACGTATTAGGCAAGCTCGGCGTCGGTTAGCCTCTGAGGGTGGTGAAGTGGTTTCTACCAATTCACCAGTCTTATTTGAGGGTGAATCTGAAGCGTCATTTGAGGAAGAAACAAGCTCCTCTTTTGTTGATTCTGTTGATTTACGTGCAGGTTATATGGTGGAGCCTAAAATACTCTATAGGAAGCAAGAGCTCCAAACTTTACACTGCAACCATACCAAGCGCCTCATCCGAATTTAGCTACGGATTTTGAACTGAAGACTGCGCTGATCAATTTACTGCCCAAGTTTCATGGCTTACCTGCTCAAGAGCCTATCAAGTACCTTAGGGATTTTCAAACAGCCTGCTCAACTACTAGGCGTCATGGTACGGATGATACTACTATTTGGTTATACGCCTTCTTATTTTCTCTTGAGGGAAAGGCAAGGGAGTGGTTCTACACTCAACCTAAAGAAGTTGTTACTAATTGGGATCTGCTCAGAAGGGAATTCCTGGACAAGTACTTTTCAGCTGAAGTTACAGATAGACTGAGGAAAGAAATTTCCTACATTATCCAAGGCGAATCAGAGACTCTTTACGAGTATTGGGAACGCTTCAGGAATCTCCTAGACTCATGTCCCCACCACAAGATTGACCAGTTGGTGTTGATTAGCTATTTCTTCCAAGGCATGAAGCCTCAAGACAAGACTATATTAGATGCTGCAAGTAATGGCTCTCTGACTAAGTACAAGACGGCGACAGAAGTGTGGCAACTGATCGCCGATCTAGCTAAGTCCACCCGGAACGCCAGGCACAAGAACAACCATCCCAAGGCTATTGCGGAGGTTTTCTCTAGTAGTGAGACTACTGCTCTGACAAAGACTTTGGAAGAGATGACCAATATACTGAAGCAGCTCCAGCTGAATCAACAACAACCTTAGCCTCCTCCACAACAACATTGTCAATAGTTGGTTCCTCAGAGAGTGTGTGGAATATGTGCCTGCTATTCCCATTATACTGTTGAATGTCCACAACTCTAACAAGAAGACAACACCTTCGCAGCTACTAGTAATCACTATAACCGCCCAAATCAAGGGTATTATCAACAAGGAGGTAATTATAACCAAGGTGGAAACTACAATCAAGGTTGGCAAGACAACTCCAACCAAGGATGGAGAGATAATTCCAACCAAGGATGGAGGGACAACTACAATCAAGGAGGCAGAGACAACGGTGGAAATCAGAGGTGGAACAACAATAACAATCAGCAGAACCGGTATCAACAGAACCCTCCTTACCAACAGCGGAACCAAGGCCAGCCTTACCGATCACCTCACTAAAGGCAATCCCAAGCGCCTCAAAACAACCAACAGCAAGCCCCTCAAATTACATACCCCCCTTTCTCCTCTAATGATGAGATGCTTCGCTCTATTACGCAAGGACAAAAAGACCTTCAGAATACAATTAACTCTACCATAAATGGTCTTAACTCCACTTTACAAGCTCTCATCTCCCGGTTGGAACCACCTTCTACCCCCAACAATCAGCCTTTAAGCTCAAGTGCACTTTCCTCTCAACCCTTACCTAACTCCAAAGGTGGAATCAATGCCATTACTTTGAGGTCCGGAACCACACTGCAAGAGAGGAGTCATGAGGAGCCATGCTCAAAAGAAGACATTCAAGTTGAAGACATTGTAGGTAGAGGATGTTGAAGAAGAGGAGGGAGTACAAGACATGGTTGAATAAGAAACAGCTCAACCAAGGAATAGAGTGCCAAAGGAAGATAAAGTTACAAGAGAAGCCATTCCCATTCCTTTTCCACACCTTGCTAGGAAACCCAGAAAGCAAATGGAGCTAGACCCCAAGATGGTGGAGATCTTCAAAAAGGTTGAGGTAACTATTTCCCTTTTTGATGCTATTCGCCAGGTACCTAAATTTGCTAAGTTTCTAAAATATTTATGCATGAATAAAAATAAAATACATGATTTAGAAACTATTCCTCTAGGTAGCTCTATTTCTGCTTTAATGGGTGCCATACCAGAAAAATATGGTGATCCGGGTCCATGCATGGTTACTTGTACTATTGAGGGTGTACAATTTTTTGACTACATGTGTGATTTAGGTGCATGTGTTATTATTATGCCATTATCTGTATATGATGCTTTGAGGCTCCCTCCCTTAAAAAGGTTAGCAGCATGTTTTATTTTGGCAGATAAAAGCATAATCTCAGTGGTTGGAATTGCTGAAGACGTGCTAGTGAGCATTAAGGGGTTGACATTCCTTATTGACTTCTACATCATAGAGATGCCCCCTAATGACTCAGGAAGACCATCATCCATCCTTCTTGGAAGGCCATTTTTGAAGACTTCGAGGTTCAAACTGGATGCCTTCTCCGAAACTTACTCTTTTGAGATAGATGGCAGAGAAGTGAGCTTTGACCTGGATGAAGCTATGAAGCACCATCCAGAAGATCACTCCATCTTCCAATGCAACATCATTGGTGAGACAGTGGCTGAAGTTCACCAAGAAGAAGTAGAAGAAATGAACATGGAGTAAGGTGCAAGTGTGGTGAAACCCTCTGAGCTTACTGAAGATACCTTGCTACCATCAATGGCTCCAGATGATCAAGTACCAAGCCATGAGCAGAAAATGGAGTTGAAGCCTTTTCCACCCCATCTCAAGTATGCCTATCTTGAGGATAATCAGAAGCTCCCAGTTATTATTGCAAGGGAACTCACTTCCCAACAAGAGGAACAATTACTTAGTGTGCTGAGAAGACACAAGAAAGCTATTGGGTAGAGCTTGGCGGATATAGTAGGCATCAACCCTGAAGTCTGTGAGCATCGTATATTTTTAGAAAAGGGAGCAAGGCCTGTCCGTCAACCTCAAAGGCGGTTGAACCCCACCATTTTAGAAGTTGTCAAGAAGGAAGTGACCAGACTACTTGAAGCTGACATCATCTATCCCATCTCGGATAGTGAATGGGTTAGCCCAGTACAGGTGGTACCAAAGAAGACTGGCGTCACCACTGTGAAGAATGAGCATGGGAAACTCATTGCAACTAGAGTGCAGAACTCCTGGAGGGTTGATGAATCCATATTTGGTGATGATTTTTGGTTGAAATTGAATGGATTTCATCATATAAACTTGCACTTATTCCACTAAATAGCATGCATTTGAACTTGCCTCCTAATTTGTGCTTGATTATGAAAACATGCTCTTTTGTGCCTAATTTGATTAATTTTATTCTGAAACCTTCCATTCAATGCCTTGATGTTATTTGTGAGTGATTTCAGAGGTATAAGGCAGGAATGGCTTGGAGAAAATGGAAGAAGAGCATTTAAAGGGAGGAAGCATGAAGAATCAAAGGAGAAGAGCTCAGCCTAGTGTGCAGACGCACAGACATGCGTGCGTACGCACAGCCACCAGATCAGAGCCACATGTGCACGTGAGCCGCATCGCGCGTTCCAATCAAGCATCGCCTAGTGTGCGTGCGCACAACTTCCTGTGCATACGCACAGGTCGAGATTTTTCGCAGAGTGTGCGGACGCACACATCTGTGCGTCCACACAGGTGGACGCACATGCCTTCATTAAAATATCACGTGACTCGCGATTTTGGTGGATTTAAGGCCCATTTTTGAAGCCATTTAGCTTATAAGGAAGGGAGAATGAAGACCATACCATAACATAACATTAGTGTAGCTTAGGAGTAGTAGTAGATAGCCTTTAGTGTAGTTTTTCTTTAAGTTTTTCATCATATTCTCTACTAGGGTTTATACTTGGATTTTTATATTCAAGTGTCATTTCAATTTTGATCTTGGATTTTGCTAATTTCCATTGTAAGTATCTCTTTGTCATTACTCTTTATAGTTACATTGTTCTTACTCTTTCTTATAATTCAAGTTATAGTTCAATTTCACTTCTCTCTTGCAATTTCTATTTCTTGTTGATGAATTTGATGTTTGATGATTATTACATGCTTTCTTGAGTCTTTATTGTTGATTGAGATCATTTGATGCTTTTGGTTTCCAGCATTTTCTCATTTTTTCCATGTTTAAGGTTTTTGCCCACCAAGTGTCTGACAAAATGTCAAGCATGATTTTGGACTAGTTTTCTATCTCTTGGCTTAGGAAAAGTGAGTTATTGGGTTCCTAGAGTTGGAATATCTAACATTTAGTGTCAATTTTGGATTGTTAATTGTTCTTGTTCCCACTAACGCTATGTTGTTGTTAAGCTAATTTGCAAGCAATTTAGGATTTGTGCGTTAAGAACACTTATGCTCATTTAACTTACTCTCCGATGTGAGGTTGATCAAGTGAGATTAATCCATTCTAGTTGTCATAGTTGTGGTTCCAACAAGGAAATGACCCTTAGCTCACTCCAAGTCAAGATGCCTTTTATGCTTAATTTCCTTTATACATATTTACATTAGTTCCTTCTATACTTTACTTGTCTATATTGCATAGTTACTTCATTGATTCCTTTATTAGTTCATTTGTTACAATTTTACATGTTCTTTTATTGCTTTATATGTTTATCCCTTTATTGAAAACCCCATGATCCTCACAACCAAGATTGCACACTCATTGGTCTCAAGTGTCCTTGGGAGACGACCTGGGAATTGAAACTTCCTGAATTGAATTGGTTTTGAATTGTGACACATCCTTTGGATTAAACATTTGATTTGGGGATTAATTGTTGATTTAGACTATACTTTGAACGATGGAATTTTATGTTTTAAAATTCTAGATCAACAACGAATCCATCCACTATCAAATTTGGCGCCGTTGCCGGGGATTCACTTTAAGTGCAATGAGTGATAAAATTTTGGTTGTTGTGAATATGTAAATAGTGTGAATATTTGGTTCTTGTTTGCTGTGGCACTAATTTGTAGATGACGCCTCTACCTAAGTAGTGATAGTAACTAACGTTTTTGTTTGTTTAGTTCTAGGTAAATAGATATAACTAGAGTGCATATTCATTTATCTATTACTTTTATTAGTATTGTTGTGCTTTATTTTTTCTTTCCATCATGAGTTATCAACCTTTTTGCTTGGAGTCCAGTTGTTATCATGTTGTAGGGGGTAACAATTCCAACACTAGTTCACATCAAGGTATGGGAGGCTAATTTGAAGAAGGATCACAAGAAAGAAATTCTTGGCAACAAGGGCCCTATGATCCTAATGCTTATCAACCTCTCACTCCAAGTGGAACACCTCCTTATTACCCCTCCATATGCTCATGCTCCATACCCTCTATATGAGACACAACCATTGTACTCTCAACCCCCTTTACCATTCCCACCACCAACTTTCTCTCAACCAACATACCCATCACCATATATGGGACAACCTAGCTTCCATCACCATCCCACTCCCATCAACCTCTCTCACGAGGAGCACAACTTTCAAGCCCTCATCCAAGAATAATGGGAATTTCAAAGAAAACAAGATGATTGCATGGAAACTCTTGCCGAAGTCTTGTCCCGTTTGACACCTCTTCATTCCACCCCTAACACCCTTGCTCCTCCACAACTTGGGATGCCTAGTGATCTGCACTTGCCACCTCCATCAACCCTAAAGTCTAGCATCGATGCTATAACCCCACAAGGAGGCAAGCCACTAGAAGAGATAAACTTTCAACCTACTCTACCTATGGAGGAATCCATTGATGGGGTGAGAACCTTGTTGAGAGCGGAAGAGAGGATAAGCTCGAGATAGGCAACCACCGCAAGCCCAAAGAAGATCTTATTGATGAAGAAAGCTCAAAAGAGGGAGAACTTGAGGATGAAAAAGATGAAATTACATCACAAGTTTCCCATGACCGAGAGGGTAAGCTACCACTCCAAGAAGCAAGGGAAGATTTGAAACCACTTCCACCCCAATGTTAAATATGCATTCCTTGACAAGGAGCACAAATTCCCGGTGATAGTAGCAACTGATCTTTCCAATCAAGAGGAGCAACAACTCCTTGAGGTCATCCGAAAGTATAAGAAGGCGATCGGATGGAGCCTAAGTGATATTGTGGGAATAAGCCCTCAAGTGTTCCTTCATCGAATTTTCTTGGAGGAAGGTGCTAAGCCGGTCCAACAACCACAAAGGCGGCTAAATCTCACGATCCTTGATGTAGTCAAGAAGGAAGTAACTCGCCTCTTGGAAGTGGACATTGATGAGAAGACTTTTGTGCGGTTTATAATTTCACAATTGAAAGCTCATTGTAATATAGCTTCTAAACCAACATCAATCCTTTCATACAAAAATTTGTTTTTCACAAGTAATAAACTCCTAAAATCTATAAACCGAAGTATTGAACCTCGGGTCGTTCTCCCTTGGAATTGCAATGAAGTGTCTTGCTATGGGTTATGAGTTATATTTGAGGTTTTGAGATGAGAAACATTAAAAGTAAATGGCAATGAAAATAAACTAACAAGTAACACAGCTCTTGGCAAGATATGAGAACTAGAAGTCTTATCCTAGCTATCCTCCTCAATTGTGATCATAAATTGTCCATTGCTACCACTTAGTTAACCTCTAATCATGGAGGAAAGTTAAGTGGATGAATCAACTTGATTCCACAAGTCCTAGCCAACTCCCCAGGGGAAAGACCAGCTTTAGTGATATCCAAATCAATTAGTAACTTCTAATTATCAATCAACAAAGGAATTAGATAACTCAAGCATCACTAATTACTCTACCAAAGCCAAGAGGTACAAAATCTACACTAAAGTCCAACCAAGCATTTCATCAAACACTTGGAAGGCATAAAAGGAAAGCAAGGTAAATTGATGACAACAATGAAATCTAACAACTACTTATTGCAAGAAATTAATAACAACAATCAAAAGAAATATAATTATTATGAATTACCTCAAATTGCATTAAAAGAAACTAGGATGAATAAGAGTAGATCTACAAACAAAATAGAGAAAGTAATAACAACAATAGAAAAGTGATGAATGTAACAACATAGAATTGAGAGGTAAAAGAAGAAGAAAGCATGAATTGAAACCTAGATCTAAATTATTGAACTAAACCTAATCCTAATTCTAATCCTAGAGAGAAGTGAGAGCTTTTCTCTCTAAAACTAAAGCTAAAACTAATCCTAATGTGTATTATGATTCAAGATCCCCCCTACTCCCTTCAATCCTTGGTCCTTTTGAGTGTTTTGGTACCAAAGTTGACTTGGATTGGGCCCCATGGGCCTTGAGAATTCGCTGGCCATGATTTCATTAAAAAATCATAAATCAACACCGACGGGTACGCGCACAGCACGCGTACGCGTCCATGGGTGAGTTCGCATTGTGCACGTAAGCGCCTGGTGTGCGCACGTCCATGGCCGAGTTCAACTCTTTGGCTTTTCATGATCTTCTCCACTTGCATGCTTCCTTCCTTGCTCCCTTGATCCATTCCTAGCTTTTTTCAACCTGAGATTACTAACAAACATATCAAGGCATCTTATGGAATCAAGGAGAAGTTAAAGTTATCTAATCAAAGACCAAAAAGCATACTTTTTACACTTAGGCACAGATAAGAGAGAGATCACACAATCATGCTAAATCATTGGCTAAATGTGAGAAAAGGTTAGAAAAATACTCTAAATCCAACACAAGATAAACCCTGAAAACGGGGTTTATCAGACATCATCTATCCCATTTCAGATAGTGAGCGGGTAAGTCCGGTCCAAGTAGTGCCGAAGAAATCCGGAGTAACCATAGTGAAAATGGAAAGTGGAGAGCTCGTTGCAACCCAGATTCAAAATACTTGGCGAGTGTGCATAGATTACCGCCGGCTAAATCAAACAACATGGAAGGATCACTACCATTGCCGTTCATAGACCAAATGTTGGATCGCTTGGCAGGTAAATCCCATTATTGCTTTTTAGATGGATATACGGGGTACTTCCAAATTCATATAGCTTCTGAGGATCGGGAGAAAACCACTTTTACTTGCCCCTTTGGAACATTTGCGTATAAGAGAATTCCGTTTGGCTTATGCAATGCACCGGCAACGTTTCAAAGGTGCATGGCAAGTGTTTTCTCAGATCTTTTGGAGAGTTACATGGAAGTGTTTGAAGAGATGAAGATTGATGGTTTAAGATTGGTAGTCCTATTCTTATCAATTGTGATGAGAATTGGATTTTAATCCCACTTTGTTAACCTCTAACTATGAAGGTAAATCAAGTGGATTAATTAGCTTAATCCTCAGGTCCTAGTTAATTCCTATGGAAAGACTAGAGTTATTGGAGCAACTCCCAATTTCAACCACTGCTTTATTTGACAGCTCAAGTGTTACCAATTACTTACCCCAAGCCAAAAGGGATAAAATATCTAAATTAAATTAAAAGCATCAATATAAATAAAGCAAAGCAATCTTAAATCTGAAATACCTCAAATAATATTAATTAAGAAAATCATAACATGAATGTAGCATAAGCCAAATTGAAAAGATAAATAATAATTAAAAGTATATAATAAAAGTAGAAAATAAATAAGAGGAACATTGAACCTGTGATGAAGAAGAAATAATCTTAAATCCTAAAACTAAATCCTAAGAGAGAGGGGAGAGCCTCTCTCTCTCTAAAAACTATATCTAAAACTAAAACTATGAATTATGAGCTTGTGATGATGAATGGATACATTTCCCCACTTTATAGCATCTAATCTGTGTTTTCCGGGCAGAAAACTGGGACAAAAATAGTCCAAAAATCGCCCCCAGCGTATTCTGGTAAGTACAAGTCGCGGAAAAGTGACGCGGAAGCGTCATCCACGCGTTTGCGTGGATTGCATTTCTGCCAGGTCATGCGTCCGTGTTATCCACGCATTCACGTCGCCTGGCTTCAGAGCAGCTATAGCAAATTATATATCGTTGCGAAGCCCCGGATGTTAGCTTTCCAACGCAACTAGAACCGCGTCGTTTGGACTTTTGTAGCTAAAGTTATAGTCGTTTGAGTGCGAAGAGGTCAGGCTGGACAGCTTAGCAATTTCTCCAACTTATTGTATTCCTTCCACTTTTGCATGCTTCCTTTCCATCCTCTGAGTCATTCCTATCCTGTAATCTCTGAAATAACATAACACACATATCAAGGCATCTAATGGTAATAAGAGAGGATTAAACATAGGGAACTTAAGGCCAAAGAAGTATGTTTTCAATCAAAGCACATAATTAGGAAGGCAAATGTAAAACCATGCAAATAGTATGAATAAGTGGGTAAAGAGTTGATAAAAAAACCACTCAATTAAGCACAAGATAAACCATAAAATAGTGGTTTATCAACCTTCCCACACTTAAACATTAGCATGTCCTCATGCTAAGCTCAAGAGAAACTATAAAGGGGTGAAGAGGAATGGTAGAATGTATGAAATGCAACCTATCTATATGAATGCAACTACATGCAAAAAGTTTCTACCTACTTAGTTAAAAGTAAGTAAATCTTTTCAAGACAAACATGAATCAGATTTCACTAATTCAAATTATACAATAAAAGACAAGTAAATTTGTAAGAAGATAGCTCATGAAAGCAGGGAACATAGAATCAAGCATTGAACCCTTACTGGTAGTGTATATCACTCTAATCTCTCAAGTGTCTAGGGTTAATCACTCTACTCTTCTCTAATCATGCTTTCTAAACTTTGTTCTTCATCTAACCAATCAACAAATATTTAGTATACCAATGCAGACATCATGAGGTCTTTTCAGGGTTGTAATGGGGCTAAGGTAAGGGTGAGGATATATAAATATATATAAGGCTAAGTGAGCTAACAATGTGAATCCTTGATTAGTCTAAGATCTCACCTAACATATACATACTTTATATAATTTAAAATTCTTTACCTAGCTACCCAAATTTTTCCCACTTTTGTATTACATGCTCATGTATCAAACTTATTTTTGAATTTTGTCCCGTGTGCATTGATTCTTTTTATTTTGCATTTGGGGAAATATATATATATTTTTTTTGTATCCCCTTATTTAATTACTTAATATTTTTTTTCAATGCTCATGGTAATTTAATTATTTTGATTTCACATGAGCATGCTTCCCAAATTTTCAAATAACTCATTCAATTTAATTCCCTATTTTTTTCATATCATCCCATGTTCCCATAAAATTCTCCACACTTAAATTATACACAATATCTATCTTAAGCTAACCAAGGATTCAACTTGAGATTTTTATTTTGTTTTTCTCCATGGGTTAGTATTTTATTTGCATGGTTTTATATTTCCTTCCTAATTATGTGTTTTGATTGAAAACATGCTTCTTTGATCTTATATTTGCTTATTATTAATCCTCTCTTATTACCATTAGATGCCTTGATATGTATATTAAGTGTTATCAGATATTATAAGGCATGAATGGCTTGGAGGATGGAAAGAAAGCATGCAAAAGTGGAAAGAATACAAGAAGTTGGAGAAACTGCTAAGCTGTCCAGCCTGACCTCTTCTCACTCAAACAGCTATAACTTTAGCTACATAGGTCCAAATGACGCGGTTCCAGTTGCGTTGGAAAGCTAACGTCCGGGGCTTCGATTTGATATATAATATGCTATAGTTTCCCTAACGCTAGACGACGCGACCGCGTGATCCATGAGGCCGCATCCCAGTGACGAAAATCAGCGTGTTTGAATTCTTCTCCAGCGATTTCTGGGCTGTTTTCGACCCAGTTCTCGGCCCAGAAAACACAGATTAGAGGCTATAAAGTAGGGGAATGCATCCATTCATAAGAAGGCTTTCAAATTCACAATTTTAGGAGTAGATGTAGTTTTTAGAGAGAGAGGTTCTCCCCTCTCTCTTAGGATTTAGAATTAGGATTCTTTTCACTTCATGATTATTTCATCTTTTGCGATCACAGGTTCAATGTTCCTTTTATTTATTTTTCTAATTTAATTTATGAACTCTTCCATGTTACATTTGATATCTTTATTAGTGCTAATTTGAGGTATTTTCAGATCTATGATTGCTTTCCTTTATTTAAATAATTTAGATTTTTCCCTTTTGGCTTTGGTTGATTTATTGGTAATGCTTGAGCTGTCAAATAAAGCAGTGGTTGAAATTGGGAGTTGCTCCAATAACTCTAGTCTTTCCATAGGAATTGAATAGGACCTGAAGATTAAGCTAATTGATCCACTTGATTTACCTTCATAGTTAGAGGTTAACAAAGTGGGATTAAAACCCAATACTCATCGCAATTGACAAGGATAGGCCTTCCAGTTCTCATACCTTGCCAAGAGATTTTATTGTTATTATTTTATTTTACTTGTCATTCAACGTATTGCCTCCTTACCTCCTAATAAACCCCAATTTATAACTTATAACCAATAATAAGAACATACCTCCCTGCAATTCCTTGAGAAGACGACCCGAGGTTTAAATACTCGGTTATCAATTTCAAAGGGGTTTGTTACTTGTGACAACCAAAAATTTTGTACGAAGGGATTTCTGTCGGTTTAGAGACTATATCTACAATGCGACTGTTTTTATGAAATTCTTTACTGGCAAAAATCCTAACGTCAAAATGGCGCCGTTGCCGGAGAATTGCAAACGTGTGCCTTATTATTAGTTATTGTAAATATTTTTTCTGCTTTTTGTTTGTTTATTTGTTTTTATTTTTGTTTTTATTTTTGCTTTTTCATAAATTAAGAGGTTATTGGTTTTTATTTATTTATTAAAAAAATTTTTTTTTCAAAAATTTGTTCTTAGTGTTCATCTTGATCTTCAAGTTGTTCTTCGCGTTCATCTTGACCTTCAAGCTGTTCTTAGTTGTTTTCTTCGTTTTGATCTAAAAA
>NC_029790.2:81487482-81501823 GCF_000816755.2 Arachis ipaensis
ATCTTATCTTATCTTATTTCAAAAATCAAATTTCAAATTTCAAATTTCAAAATTTCAAATTTCAAATTTCAAAATTTAATTTTCAAATTCAAAATTTAAATAACCTTTTAATTTAAATTTATTTTTATTTTTATTTTTAATTTTTATTTTACTACTATGAACTCTCACCCCTTTGGCTATGAGTCTGGTTACAATTATGTTGCAGGAAGAAGAAATTACAATGAGAACAGGCATCAAGGTTGGAACAATCAAAGATGGGAGGAGCCACAAGGATTTAATCAACCCTCATGGCAACAACCACCTCCAATGGACTATCAACAACCACCATCATATGCCTATGAACCTCCTCAATACAACTTGGGACCACCATACTCACAAGCCCTTTTCCACCATTCACCTGCATATGACCCTAACCCTCATCCACCATACCAACCACCTTATGAACCAAATGAACCCTCCTATCTACCCCAAACCTCCATGGAGAAAGTACTTGCCGATCTAAACTCTACTATACAAGCTCTCTTCACCCAAATCAGACCACCGAATACCTTCAATAATCAACCCTCAAGCTCTAGTGCACTTCCTTGTCAACCACAGAATAATCTCTCCATCCCATCACCACCATCCATGGAAGAGCACCCACATCCATCAATCCAAGAGCAAGATGATCCCAATTATGCTATTGATATGGAACAGGAAAGAAGGAATCATCTTTGCAAATCCATACTTCATAAAGAGCTAGAGGAGGCCCTACGGCTAAGGGTAGGAGAAACCATAACATAAGAGCTCACCAAACGTCCAACTTAAGGACTTTAACTAAAAGTGCTAGGTGGGAGACAACCCACCATGGTGTGATCGTTCATTTTTCATTTTTATTTAAGTTTTATTTGTTTTTGAGTTTTATTTTATTATATTGAACCTGGAGTTTTGCATCACATTCATATTAACACTGCATTCTGCATCTTTTCAGATTAAAAATAAAAAATAAAAAAGCGACCACGCGACCGCATCAGCGACGCATCCGCGTCGCAAGAAGATGGGAGAGAATATTAATATGAATAGGGAGTTTCGCAGGAGCAGCGCTGGAGGCGTGCCAATGGCACAAATAACCCCACGCGACCGCGTCGCTGACGCGTCCGCGTCACCTGGGAATAATGGCCTCCCACGCGACCGCGTCACCCACACGGCCGCGTGACCTGAAAATCAACGTCAACCGGGTGCATGGCCGAAAGTTGAGCTGGAGTTGGGCTGGACTCGTGCTGGAAGCCCAAGCCTCACCACGCGAACGCGTGCCCCACGCGTCCGCGTCATATCCCCATGATGGCCACTCACGCGATCGCGTCGACCACGCGTTCGCGTCACCCAGAATTTTGGCAAAATGAGTTTCGAACAGAGAGTTGTGCGACCGCGAGGCTGCACTCACGCCACTAGCACAAATCAAGTCACGTGATCGCGTACCCCACGCGTCCGCGTCACCCAACCTTATCGCGCACCACGCGACCGCGTCACCCACGCGATCGCGCCGCCAGCATCGCACAACCTATCCAGGATGGCCACCAGGAAGAAAACCGGAAGACGTTTACATGGGGAGACAGACAAGTCCATCTGCACAATCCTTAGAGAAAAGCAACAGTTGAAACAACCCGTCCACCTGCACATCTCAGTATGCACCGAGGACGGTGCAATCTTTAAGTGTGGGGAGGTCGATACCGATCTCCATGGGTTAGTACTTTCCTGTCTCAAATACCAATATTTTATTTTCTTTGTTAATTGTTACATTTGCATATTTAATTGCATGTTTATTTGGTTTTATGCATTTAGTTACTACTTGGTTGAAGTAATATTTTCTTTTTCAAGAAATTTTTATAATATTTCACTAATTTAAATTGAAAAATTTTTTTTTATATGTTAGACTTGTTTGGAAGTTGTATTTGGAACATGGTTTTTGAGCTAAAGAACACACAACCTGTGAGATTTTGAGCTTATTTATATGGTTACATTATTTAACCATAAATTTTTATTCTTGTGTGTTTACTTCTCTATGATTGCAATATTAGCTTTGTTCCATTCTATATGTCCATTATTTAGTATATTTACATGCTTGCATAGGATTGAGGCCATTGTTTGATTTTAGCTCACTTATCCCAAATAAGCCTACCCTTTAAATCACCCTTGTCAGCCACTTTGAGCCTTTTAATCCCCATTTGTTCTATATTTTACCACATCACTAGCCTTAAGCGGAAAACAAATTAATTATCCCAATTGAATCTTTGGTTAGCTTAAGATAGAGATTGTGTATCAAATAAGTGTGGGGAAATTGTGGGAACATGGGTTGATAAGGGAATGTAACATGTTTCTAATTTATTTGAATATTAGGAATTTGGGAACCTACTCATGAAAAAAAAAACCAAAATTGAAAAATAATAGAAAATCCATGTGCATTGATAAGTTATGTTTATTTCTCTACAAAAAAAAGAGAAAAAAAATATATAATATAAATAAATAAATAAGGGGACAAAATTACCCCAATGTTAAGTTAATAAAAGATCAATGCACATGTGATAAAAAAAAATTTTAAGAAAATTTGGTACATGAGTATGGGAATTATACAAAAGTGGGAATTATGGGTAGCTAGGCATGAATTTAAAAGTATATAGAGTATATGTATATTAGGTGAGAGCTTAGGTTAATTGAAGATTCATATTATAGCTCACTTGGCCATACATATATCCTTACCTTTACCTCAGCCCCATTACAACCTTGAAAAGACCTCATGATGTTTGCATTGGTACATTAAATTTTTGTTGATTGGTTAGATGAAGAACAAGGTTTAGAAAGCATGACTAGAGAAGAGTAGAGTGAATAACCCTATACACTTGAGAGATTAGAGTGATATACACTTCCAGTGAGGGTTCAACGCTTAAATTCTATGTTCCCTGCTTTCATGAGCTGTCTTCTTACAAGTTCACTTGCTTTTTATTGTCTGATTTGAATTAGTGGAAATTGATTTGTATTTATCTTGGAGAACTTATTTACTCTTAACCAAGTAAGTAAAAGCATTTAGCATGTAGTTGCATTCATAGGTTGCATTTCATACCATTCCTCTTCATCTTTATAGCTTCTCTTGAGTATAGCATGAGGACATGCTAGTGTTTAAGTGTGGGGAGGTTGATAAACCACTATTTTATGGTTTATCTTGTACTCAATTGAGTGGTTTTTATTAACTCTTTACCCACTTATTCATACTATTTGCATGGTTTTATATTTCCTTCCTAATTATGTGTTTTGATTGAAAATATGCTTCTTTGATCTTATATTTGCTTATTATTAATCCTATCTTATTACCATTAGATGCCTTGATATGTATGTTAAGTGTTTTCAGATATTATAAGACAGGAATGGCTTGGAGGATGGAAAGGAAGCATGCAAAAGTGGAAGGAATACAAGAAGTTGGAGAAACTGCTAAGTTGTCCAACCTGACCTCTTCGCACTCAAACGGCTATAACTTTAGCTACAGAGGTCCAAATGATGCGGTTCCAGTTGCATTGGAAAGCTAACGTCCGGGGCTTCGATTTGGTATATAATATGCTATAGTTTCTCTGATGCTAGGCAACGCGACCGCGTGATCCATGTGGCTGCGTCGCAGTGACGGAAATCAGCATGTTTGAATTCTTCTCCAGCGATTTCTGGGCTGTTTTCGACCCAGTTCTCAGTCCAGAAAACACAGATTAGAGGCTATAAAGTGGGGGAATGCATCCATTCATAAGAAGGCTTTTAAATTCACAATTTTAGGAGTAGATGTAGTTTTTAGAGAGAGAGGTTCTCCCCTCTCTCTTAGGATTTAGAATTAGGATTCTTTTCACTTCATGATTATTTCATCTTTTGCGATCACAGGTTCAATGTTCCTTTTATTTATTTTTCTAATTTAATTTATGAACTCTTCCATGTTACATTTGATATCTTTATTAGTGCTAATTTGAGGTATTTTCAGATCTATGATTGCTTTCCTTTATTTAAATAATTTAGATTTTTCTCTTTTGGCTTTGGTTGATTTATTGGTAACGCTTGAGCTGTCAAATAAAACAGTGGTTGAAATTGGGAGTTGCTCCAATAACTCTAGTCTTTGCATAGGAATTGACTAGGATCTGAGGATTAAGCTAATTGATCCACTTGATTTACCTTTATAGTTAGAGGTTAACAAAGTGGGATTAAAACCCAATTCTTATCGCAATTGACAAGGATAGGCCTTCCAGTTCTCATATCTTGCCAAGAGATTTTATTGTTATTATTTTATTTTACTTGTCATTCAACGTATTCCCTCCTTACCTCCTAATAAACCTCAATTTACAACTCATAACCAATAATAAGAACATACCTCCCTGCAATTCCTTGAGAAGACGACCCGAGGTTTAAATATTCGGTTATCAATTTCAAAGGGGTTTATTACTTGTGACAACCAAAACTTTTGTACGAAGGGATTTCTGTCGGTTTAGAGACTATATCTACAACGCGACTGTTTTTATGAAATTCTTTACTGGCAAAAATCCTAACGTCATGCTTCCTTAGTGATTTTATTTTATTGTTGCCCTATGATCACGAAATTCTTTTATTATTATTTTTAGGATGAGAAAAAAGGGTAAGGCACCGGTTACTTCACCAGTTGAGCAAACTACCGCTCGCTTTCCTGATGTTTGGTGGGATCGCCCAAGGGATAAACCGAATACCTTGGTCAACCGAAGAGCCTACTGTCAATACGAGGCTATTGAGAAGCGCACAATCCATTGGGAGCGGCCGTTGAAGGTTCCAAGCCTGTATAAGATGAGTATTCATCAACGGATTGCCTCGATTCAGTAGGGATTTCTCGAGCGAGAATCCATTGAAGTAAATGAGACTATAGTGCGGGAATTCTATGTGAACTACCAAGCTTGGGAAACAAAGTCAGTATTCCTCCGGGGAAGGATGTTGGATACGTCCAATGAAGCTCTAGAAGCTATTCTGAACATCCCCCATATTCCGCTTGACAAGGATGATTATTTCAAGATAAAGGTGGATGTGTTCAAAGGAAGAATATCTCTAACTCCCATTCTTGAGAGAATAGGCCGTCCTGGTGCATCTTGGGAGTATAGCAAAGAGAGAAATTCTGTTCCCACCAGTATTGCATACTCTGATTTGAATACCGAAGCTCGTATATGGCATTAGATTGTGGCGGACTACATCATCTCGAGCACCCACACTACCCATGTGAGATTTCAAACTGCTTTGCTACTGTGAGCTATTATGGAAGGGAAGCATATAGCCATGGCACCTTTATTACGCAAATCGATTTGGAAATTGGTTGAGAAGAAGAACATCAACATTCCATTTCTGTTGATGGTGATGCGCTTAGCAAACGCAGCAGGGGTAGAGAGGCAACCAATGGATATAATGTTCGAGTTTCCAAGAGGCAACAAGTTCATTTCGAGGGGAGAATTGGATGGATCATCAGATAAGACACCCTCGAAGAGGAAGGCACCCGTAGCACCACCATCAAGTCTACTAAGCTCATCGACTCCTTTACCGATTCTCCAATCTCTTCCGGATCTATTCCGAGACATCTTGCACAATATCCACCGCATAGAGCATTTGGAGCACAAGCATTTTGAGTGGATAGCGGCAAAGCTAGAAGGAAGAGACCCCGGCCTAATTCCTGAGGCTTCATCCGAGCTAGTTGGGGAGGAGTATGATGAAGGTGACCAACCCATTCCCGACACCAGCAGCTGAAGGTGGCCCCGAAGTTCTCATTCTCCCGGATCCTAAGCAAGCATGGAGGACCGTGCACGAACTAAGTGTGAGGGAGGATCGACTTCGCGTGGGGGTAAAAATTTCTTTTCTCAAAACACTTTGCAATACTCATTTTGTTCTTTTTATTCAGTTTTAGTAGCTTTATCTTTATTGCATCTTAGTTGGTTTGTTTGTACATATCTCTTCATAGTTCATAGTTATGTGGTAGTTAATGTTTGCATGTTGCATGTTAGAATGAATAAGTTTTGGTGAAACACCAAGAAATTGCCATGAAATTTTTCTTTGGGCACACCATCGGTTGAATTGAAGAAAAATTTTGTGTTTTCCAACTTGCTTGAAATTTTCTATTTGTGGAACATTGAAAAGAGCTAGAACAACATACCTTGTAAGATTTGAGCCTTGATAGATGGTTGCATTTTTCAACCATAATGTTTGTTCTGGTGTGATTTCACTCTTTTTTTTTATTGTGATCATTGATTTGCATGATTCCTTATATCCTGTATTTGTTGTTTGGATGCATTTAGCATGATTGAGGCTATTTTTTATGTTAAACTCACCAACCTATATGGCCAACCCTTGTACTCACCATTGTGAACCCCTGTTGAGCCTGTAATTCCCTTTTGTCCTAATTTTAGCACATTACTTCCCTTTAAGCGAAAAACCATTGATATCCTTGAATTAGTCTTTGATTAGCTTGGGTGGATTAGTGCGTATATTCTAAGTGTGGGGGGTGGCATTGTTAGGAAGCATTGGTGATAAGGCGTGGAACTCATTGTGAAAAATTGGCAGTTAAAAAAATGCTCATGTATTCTTTGTCTTAGGTCATATGCATCTCTTGTGCTAACAAAGGCAAGAAATAATTAAAAAAAAAAAAAACTGTGCATAATAGGAAGTGAAATAAAAAGTTGAAATAAAGGATGCATATGTTCATGTTTTGAAAAGAAAGTGCATGAGTAAGGTGAGATAGGAAGAATTTGGGTAGCTTGGTTGCATTCTTAATGAGTATATAGGTGATATAGGATTAGGTGGACACTTAAGCTAATCAAGGAACTAATTCTTTAAGTCCACTTAACCATATTTATCCTACCTAAACCCTGGCCCCATTATAACCCTCAAAAGACCTCATGATATTTGTCTTTCATGCATCAAATAGTAGTTGATTGTTGGATGAAGTGCAAATCTTTGACAAGCATAAAAAAAGGAGAATTGAGTGATTAAAACCCTAAACATTGAGCGAATTGAGTGAATACACATCCAGTGAGGGGTTCGATCACTCAATTTAATGTTCTTGCATCTCATGTTGTATGTTCTTGCAAGTTGTTTGTTGATTAGTCTTGAAAAGTTCAATTCAATTCCTTGGATAATATTTTAGTGCATAAACTCTTTGCATTTGCCCCAAAGCCTTCTTGTGATGGATTGGAATTTCATGGTTTGTTTTACCAACTCTTTGCATAGTACATATTGGTAGTAACCTTTAGGTTAATTGCATGCATTTAGGTAGTACATAGAATAAATTGTTTTCCTTTCATCTATCTCCTTTGAGTGCTTAGCATGAGGACATGCTAGTGTTTAAGTGTGAGAGAATTGATGAGTCCATATTTGATGATGATTTTTGGTTGATATTGAATGGATTTCATCATATAAACTTGCACTTATTCCACTAAATAGCATGCATTTGAACTTGCCTCCAAATTTGTGCTTGATTATGAAAACATGCTCTTTTGTGCCTAATTTGATTAATTTTATTCCATTTACCTTCCATTCGATGCCTTGATATTATCTATGAGTGATTTCAGAGGTATAAGGCAGGAATGGCTTCGAGAAAATGAAAGAAGAGCATTCAAAGAGAGGAAGCATGAAGAATCAAAGCAGAAGAGCTCAGCCTAGTGTGCGGACGCACAGACATGCGTGCGTACGCACAGCCACCAGATCAGAGCCACGCGTGCACGTGAGCCGCATCGCGCGTTCCAATCAAGCATCGCCTAGTGTGCATGCGCACAACTTCCTGTGCGTACACACGGGTCGAGATTTTTCACAGAGTGTGCGAACACACACATCTGTGCGTCCGCACAGGTGGACGCACATGCCTTCATTAAAATATGACATGACTCGCGGTTTTGATGGATTTGAGGCCCATTTCTGAAGCCATTTAGCTCATAAGGAAGGGAGAATGAAGACCATACCGTAGCATAACATTAGTGTAGCTTAGGAGTTGTAGTAGATAGCCTTTTAGTGTAGTTTTTCTTTAAGTTTTTCATCATCTTCTCTACTAGGGTTTATACTAGGGTTTTTACATTCAAGTGCCATTTCAATTTTGATCTTGGATTTTGCTAATTTCCATTGTAAGTATCTCTTTGTCATTACTCTTTATAGTTACATTGTTCTTACTCTTTCTTATAATTCAAGTTATAGTTCAATTTCACTTCTCTCTTGTAATTTCTATTTCTTGTTGATAAATTTGATATTTGATGATTATTACGTGCTTTCTTGAGTCTTTATTGTTGATTGAGATCATTTGTTACATTTGGTTTTTGCCAACCTAGTTTTCTATCTCTTGGCTTGGGAAAAGTGAGTTATTGGGTTCCTAGAGTTGGAATGTCCAACATTTAGTGTCAATTTTGGATTGTTAATTATTCTTGTTCCCACTAACGCTATGTTTTTGCTAAGCTGATTAGCAAGCAATTTAGGATTTGTGGGTTAAGAACACTTATGCTCATTTAACTTACTCTCCGATGTGAGGTTGATCAAGTGAGATTAATCCATTCTAGTTGTCATAGTTGTGGTTCCAACAAGGAAAGGACCCTTAGCTCACTCCAAGTCAAGATGCCTTTTATGCTTAATTTTCTTTATTCACATTTACATTAGTTCCCTCTATACTTTACTTGTATATATTGCATAGTTACTTCATTGATTCCTTTATTAGTTCATCTATTACAATTTTTCTTGTTCTTTCATTGCTTTATATGTTTATCCCTTTATTAAAAACCCCATGATCCTCACAACCAAGATTGCACACTCATTGGTCTCAAGCGTCATTGGGAGACGACCCGGGAATTGAAACTCCCGGAATTGAATTGGTTTTGAATTGTGACACATCCTTTGGATTAAACATTTGATTGGGGATTAATTGTTGATTTAGACTATACTTTCAATGATGGAATTTTATGTTTTGAAATTCTAGATCAACAACGAATCCATCCACTATCAAGGGTGTGCTTTGATTATAGGCGTCTCAACCAGGCTACTCTCAAGGATCACTACCCGTTACCGTTCATCGATCAAATGCTTGATCGCCTATCTGGTAAATCACACTACTATTTTCTGGATGGTTACACTGCTATTTTCAAATTCATATAGCTCCTGAAGATCAGGAGAAAACAACTTTTATATGTCCCTTTGGAACGTATGCATATAAGAGAATGCCTTTTGGCTTATGTAATGCACCGGCTACGTTTCAAAGATGCATGATGAGCATTTTCACAGATTTTCTTGAGAACTATATGGAAGTTTTCATGGATGACTTTAGTGTGTATGGTGATTCATTTAACCTTTTCTTGGATAGTTTAGCTAGAGTATTAGACAGGTGTGTTAGTTCAAACCTTGTATTGAATTTTGAAAAATTTTATTTTATGGTAAAACAAGGTATTGTTCTAGGACATGTTGTTTCAAATACTGGTATTTTAGTTGATCCAGCAAAGGTAGATCTTATTTCTGGTTTACCTTACCCCTCCTCCGTGAGGGAAGTCCGTTTGTTTCTTGGTCATGCAGGTTTCTACCGGCGATTTATCAAGGACTTCAATAAGGTAGCACTACTTTTATCTCGATTGCTGCAGAAGGATGTTGAGTTCGAGCTGACTGAGGACTGTATGGAAGCGTTTGATAAGCTGAAGATTGCCTTGACTCAAGCTCCGATTGTGAGAGGGCCAGACTGGAGCCAGCCATTTGAGATAATGTGTGACGCCTCTGACTATGCAGTAGGAGTGGCGCTGGCTCAATGCGAAGGTAAAGACCCTTATATAATTGCTTATGCTTCTAAGACCTTAGACGATGTTCAGTCTAATTATACTACCACTGAAAAAGAGCTTCTGGCTATTATTTTTGCTCTGGATAAATTCCGAGCCTACTTACTTGGTACTAAGGTAGTAGTATACTCAGACCATGCAGCTCTAAAATATTTATTAGCTAAAAAGGAGTTCAAACCAAGGTTAATACGTTGGATATTGTTGCTGCAAGAATTTGATTTAGAAATCAAAGATAGGAGTGGTTCCCAAAATTTAATGGCGGACCACTTGAGTCGCCTAGAGCACATTAAGAATGACTCCACTCCTATTAATGATGCTTTTCCATTTGATAGCTTGCACGCAATATCTGAGGTGGTTCCTTGGTATACACCTATAGCTAATTATTTGGTTAGTCGTACCTTTCCTCCTAATTTTACTAAGCATCAAAGGGACAAGCTTAAAAGCGAGTCTAAATATTATATATAGAATGACCCATATTTATGGAGATGTGGTGCTGACCAAATAATTAGAAGGTGTGTGCCACAATCAAAATTTCAGTCAATTTTAGAGGCCTGCCACTCTTTTGAAAGTGGTGGACATTTTGGTCCTCAAAGAACTGCTAGAAAAATTTTGGATTGTGGATTTTGGTGGCCCACACTATTTAAGGATGCAACTGCTTTCTGTGAATCCTGCTCCACATGCCAAAGGTTTGGGAATATATCCAAGAGGGATGAGATACCCCAACAACTTATGTTGTTTTGTGAAATTTTTTATGTTTGGGGTATTGAATTCATGGGTCCATTTCCAAACTCTAGTGGTTTCTTATACATCTTGTTAGCTGTTGATTATGTTTCTAAATGGGTGGAAGCAATTCCTACCCATACTAATGATGCTAACGTTGTTGTCTCTTTTGTTCGAAACAATATTATCTGTCGCTTTGGATCACCACGAGCAATCGTGTGTGATCAAGGCACTCTTTCTTGTAACAGGAGATTGACAAGTCTACTAAAGAAACATTGCATTGTTCACAAGGTGGCGACGGCTTACCATCCTCAGACCAATGGACAAGCCGAGGTGTCTAACAGAGAGATATAGCGTATCCTGGAGAAGATTATCAAGCCTCATAGAAGAGACTGGAGTACCAGGCTTGCAGATGCGCTTTGGGCATATCGGACAGCATACAAGACACCAATCGGAATGAGTCCCTTCCGCCTAGTTTATAGAAAGGCTTGTCACCTCCCAGTGGAGGTGGAGTACAAAGATTTCTGGGTGGTACGAGAATGCAACATGGGATTGGAGAGAGCCGGCGCTGAAAGGAAGTTGCAACTACAGGAATTAGAGAACCTTCAACTCGAAGCATATGAGAACTCTACGTTATACAAAGTGAGGGTGAAGGCTGTGCATGACAAGAATATCAAGAGAAGAGAGTTTAGACTGGGGGAGTTAGTCCTGGTCTACAACTCAAGGTTGAGGCTTATGCCAAGCAAGCTGCGATCAAGGTGGGAAGGACCCTATAGAGTAGAGAAGGCAGAACCATACGGAGTCTTTCACCTGAGTCATCCTTCAAGCTCCAAATTCATCAAAGTCAATGGCCACCGCTTGAAGCTATATCATGGTGAGAAGATGAAGAACAACAAGGAACTGGAGATCTTCCTCTTGGAGGATCCACCAACAAAAGAAGATTGAGTTTGTGGACTGTCCAACTTAAAGATGTTAAAGAAAAGTGCTAGGTGGGAGACAACCCACCATGGTATGATCTTTCATTTTTATTATTAGTTCTATGTTATTTTTATCAGTGTTCAGTTCTGCATAATTACCTTTTTTCTGCATATTAAAAAAAATGGTGTTCGACACGCAAGCGTCTATGACACGTACGCGTCATGCGTGAATGTGCAACCCTTTAGGATTAAACAGAGAGTTATGTGGGAGCTGTGTAGGAAGCGTGCCTTGCGCACAAGCAAGCTCACGCGTATGCGTACCTAACACATGCGCGTCACCTGCGGTTTTGGCAACCCACGCGTAAGCGTCTAAGACATGCATGTGTGGCCCTGGAAATCGGCGTAAATATGTGTTTTGATAGAGAGTTGTGATGGTCTGACGCCAGAAGTATGCTGGAGGCAAAAATTCACCCACGCATATGCGTCACTTTCACTTTATGGCCATCCACGCGTGTGTGTGCCTGACGCGCACGCGTCGCATGCAATTTTGGCCCGAGTACAATCGAATAGAGAGTTGTGCATGTGCGAGGCTGGAATTGCGCGAATAGCACAACCAAGGTCACGCGTACGCGTACCTCACGCTTGCGCGTCACCTCCACTTTTGCGCAACCATGCGTACGCATGGGGTGCGCGTGCGCGTCGCATGCGCCGCATCACCTAATCAGCACGCCGCCAGTTTTACTTATTTCCCCTTTCCAAATCCTACTTCTCTTTCAATCCTAATTCTTCTTTCTTTCTTCTTCATTCTTTCCCTCTTCTTACTCCTTACTTCTTACTTCTTTCTTCTTCCCTTCTTCCACCACCACTGGCGAACTACCACCAGAGCCACCAACGCTGGCAATTACAATTTCCTTTTCTTTTTCTCTTCTATTCTCACTTCTCTTCTCTCATTCTTACTTCCACTCAACATTCTATTTTCATTTTCTTCTAAAGGTTTCTCTTCTTCCTCTCTCCTACTCTTTCCTTCTTCTTTTCTTTATTGCATTTGTTTGTTTTATTTATTTTTAATTAGATTAGTTAATTATACCTTCTTTCTTATTCTTTTATCTTGATTTTTATGTTGATGTTGGAGCTTTATTTGGGTGAATACTTAATTATATTTGAGCTTGTGGATATTATGAGGAGTAATTTGACAATTGACATTTTATTTTGGGTCTCATATATATTTGGATTAATTATTTTAATTTCTATTTTAACTTGCACACTAAGTGTTTGTGAAAAAGCTTTTATAGCATTTGGACTTCTTTTCTATTTTATTCTTACACTTTAATGCCTCTTTTTCACAACTCTTGCAATCCACATGTATTGAGTATATCATTCACAATTGTCATCATACAAATGCTCATTAATTTGGTCCATTTAATAATTGATGCTTGAGTTATGCTTCTCATGCCTATTACTTGCATGCTTTTAACCTTCTTGCATATAATTGTTATGAATTGCCTTCATGATTTTAATTAATGTCTTCCATGCATGTTGTAGCTACCATGTATAAGACATTCCTTTTTCTTTGGCATTTATTATCACTTGGAATTTCTTCCTTCTGGTTTTTAGCTATCTATATTTAACATTATTTCTCTTTCTTTCTTCCTTAGGATGTGTACCAAGAAAGGAAAAGAGAAGGCTACTGACAAGACACCGGCAAGGAAGGGCACTAAAAGAGCGGCGGCTAAGGCGCAACCCACTACAAGCATTAAGCCACCCACGAAGCGAGTGAAGCGGACAATCAAAGTTGATTAGGCAGAAAGGGCATTTCCTGCTAGGGACTCTGCTCGGTTCACTAACCGTTACTGTGAGCAGATGTTCCCTATCCTAGCTGAGAGAAACTACAATAATAAACACCTACTCATTCTTCCAACATACTTTGCTGATTTTGTAGAGCCCCGCATTGAAAGGAGACAGTGGGGATTCTTAAGGAGGCAGCTGCGGGAGGCCAACCTATCATGGGTAGTTGAATTCTACTCCAACTTCTACTCACCTACCCTGCAGTCTGTCTATGTTTGTTGATAGTTGAGAATTTGTTGTCGGTCTAGATTTTCTTCCTAAAGAAAGGAATTACTTCGTTGTAAGCATAGCTCCAAACCAACAAAAAACTCTCACATCAAATTAAAATATGGTGTTGTCACATGTACAAACCCCAAATAAAAATTAACCGAAGTATTTAGACTCCAGGTCGTCTCACAAGAAATTGCAATGAAGTGGTCAATTATTGGCTATGAAGGGGACAAGGGGGTTTGATTAATAAGGGGCAAGAAAGTAAAGGTGCAAGAATTAAATGACAAGAAGAATGAATCAAGCAAGTAACTAAAGAAAGCAAGTAATAAAGAGAGACATTCATGGCAAGGTTTGAGATCATAGGCTTTCTATCCTAGTCATTAAACATAACAATACTTAACAAGAATTTATCTTATTTCGTCATCCCAAATGTTGGAAGGTGTGAGTTATCTTCCATTAGAGAAAGTCAAACATTTCTAGTTAATTGATGAGCGGATAATTTATACGCTTTTTGACATTGTTTTTAGTATGCTTTTAGTAGGATCTAGTCACTTTTAGGGATGTTTTCATTAGTTTTCATGTTAAATTTACATTTCTGGACTTTACTATGAGTTTGTGTGTTTTTCTGTGATTTCAGGTATTTTCTGGCTGAAATTGAGGGACTTGAGCAGAAATCAGATTCAGAGGTTGAAAAAGGACTGCTGATGCTGTTGGATTCTGACCTCCCTGCACTCAAAGTGGATTTTCTGGAGCTACAGAACTTGAAATGGCGCGCTTCCAATTGCGTTGGAAAGTAGACATCCAGGGCTTTCCAGCAATATATAATAGTCTATACTTTGGCCAAGA
>NC_029790.2:81503528-81504260 GCF_000816755.2 Arachis ipaensis
AGGTAATTTTCTTTTCGTTTTCTTTTCAAAAATTTTTCAAAAATATTTCTAAAATTTTCTCATCTATTTTCGAAAAAAAATAAAAAATGTTTTCAAAAATTTTATTCAAGATTTTTAAGAATGAATTCTAGTGTTTCATGAAATATGTTGAATCATATCTGGCTGTAAAGCCATACCCAAACTACTTTGGGATTGGTATTCAACTAATCACTCCAGCCCATGTAATTATATGTTGAAGCCTGGCTGGCTGTAAAGCCATGTCTAAATTTATTTGGACTGAGGCAGCAATTTGTTATCAAGAGCAAGCTAGTTGGAGTTAATCCACCTGCTACTGTTTCTGATTTACATGCTAAAGCTTGGCTGGCCATTGGCCATGTCTAGTGTTTTGGACTGGAGCTTTCTTTGAAAGCTTGGCTGGCTAGTGAGCCATGTCTAATTCCTGGACTGAAGCTTTAGACTAACATGGCAAGATTCCTGGAATTCATATTAAAAATTTTGGAATCCTCATTTTTCCTTTTAATTTTCAAAAAATATAAAATAAAAATCCAAAAAAATTAGAAAATCATAAAAATCAAAAATATTTTTGTGTTCTTGTTTGAGTCTTGAGTCATGTTATAAGTTTGGTGTCAATTGCATATGCATCTTGCATTTGTTCGAAAATATCATGCATTCATAGTGTTCTTCATGATCTTCAAGTTGTTCTTGGTAAGTCTTCTTGTTTGATCTTGATGA
>NC_029790.2:81504417-81505102 GCF_000816755.2 Arachis ipaensis
AAAATAATAATAATGCAAGGAGGATGCTTGGTGACTTTATTGCACTTAATTCCAATTTACATGGAAGAAGCATCTCCATTCCTTCCATTGGAGCAAACAACTTTGAGCTGAAACCTCAGTTAGTTTTTCTGATGTAGCAGAACTGCAAGTTTCATGGACTTCCATCTGAAGATCCTTTTCAGTTCTTAACTTAATTCTTGCAGATATGTGATACTGTTAAGACTAATGGAGTAGATCCTGAAGTCTACAGGCTCATGCTTTTCCCTTTTGCTGTAGGAGACAGAGCTAGATTATGGTTAGATTCTCAACCCAAGGACAGCCTGAACTCTTGGGATAAGCTGGTCATGGCTTTCTTAGCCAAGTACTTTCCTCCTCAAAAGCTGAGCAAGCTTAGAGCTGATGTTCAAACCTTCAGACAGAAAGAAGGTGAATCCCTCTATGAAGCTTGGGAAAGATACAAACAGTTGACCAAAAAGTGTCCTTCTGACATGCTTTCAGAATGGACCATCCTGGATATATTCTATGATGGTTTATCAGGCCCTCCACTCTTCTTCAAATTCACACGACACAACCCCTCTATACCCTTCTTGGCCGAACCACATCACCCTCTCCCTCTCCATATTTCTTCTTCTTCTTCTATTCTTTTGTTTATTGCTCGAGGGCGAGCAATATTCTAAGTTTGGTG
>NC_029790.2:81505279-81553115 GCF_000816755.2 Arachis ipaensis
ATAGCTATGTTTCATTGATAGTTTGGAATTTATAGTATATTCTCTTCTTTTTATGCTATTTGATTTTCAGTTGCTTGGGGACAAGCAACAATTTAAGTTTGGTGTTGTGATGAGACAATTATGAATTAAGATCAGAGCACCAAGCTTTGGAGCCAGTACCAGGATTTGTTCGAGCCTGGAGATCACAATTTCGTGCACCATTAATCTCAAATCAAAAGTTCTAATCAACTCACTAATTGAATTAGCAAGAGATTAGAGTATTTGAAAATGATATTAACTAACAACTCTAGATCACTAACGTAAGTTGGGTTTTCATGACAAAAGATTCCCTAATTACTCTTTCCAAGCCAAGAATGCTCAAAATCTACTCTAACATCCAACCAAGCATTTTGTCAAACACTTGGAAGGCATAAAAGGAAAGCATAATAAATGACAAGAAATAGTAAAATCTACCAACTACCAATTGCAAGGAAAGTAAGATCACAACTCAAATCAACTATAAAAGAACATCAAAGCTTAAATTGCATTAAAGAAAAGATCCAAATCCAACATGAGTTCATCATCACAAAGGAGAGAAAAACGAGAAATTAACACTACAAATCATGAGAATGAAAGAGTAGAGGCAAGAATTCATAAAAGAAATAAGATGAAAACATGTAATTGCACCTATATCTAGAAGAGATTATCCTAACCTAATTCTAGAGAGAAGAGGGAGCTTCTCTCTCTAGAAACTGACCTACATGATGCCAAAACTACAAATAATTGCTCCCCCTTGCCCAAGCTTGAGTTCTGCATGAAATAGCATTAGAAATGAGTTGGATTGGGCCCAAAAATCTCTACAAATCGCTGGCCACGATTTCACTTTAGTGAATCACGTGCTCCATCGGCGCGCACACATATAGTGCATGTGCACGTCTCTAAACGCGAAGCAACTATGAAAAATTTATATCATTTTGAAGCCCCGGATGTTAGCTTTCCAATGAAACTAGAACCGACTCATTTGGACTTCTGTAGCTCAAGTTATGGTTGATTGAGTGCGAAGAGGTCAGGCTTGACAGCTTTACAGTTCCTTCATTTCTTCATGAGTTCTCCCACTTTGCATGCTTTTCTCCTCACTTCTTCCATCCAATACTTGCCTTATGAACCTGAAATCACTCAACAAACACATCAAGGCATCGAATGGAATTAAAGTGATTTAAAATCACCAATTTAAGGGCCTAAAAAGCATGTTTTTACACTTAAGCACAAATCAATGGAGAATTACAAAACCATGCTGTTTCATTGAATAAATGTGGGAAAAGATGATAAAATCCCCCAAATTAAGTACAAGATAAACCATAAAATTGGGGTTTATCATTCGTCAAAAGTAAGTACCTGTCTCCGAAGGGGCCATTCAGAGAGTATTGGATCTTCCACCTAGCCCAGAGGGGTTGGACACTTGCCAAGAGGCCTCTCTCAAGTGCCAGAGATACCAGTTTGACTGGAATAGCGTCCTTAGAGTCATAACACAACCTGGCAGCACATGGATCTATGGACAACATCAGACTCGACCTAAGAGCATCTCAGCTCCTGCACTTACCTTGGAGGCTCGCGTGTGGGCACAGATTATGTCCCACTATGTCTTTCCGAGCACTCACGAGTCCACCTTCACTGCGGACATGGCTGTTCTCATCTGGTGCATTCATACAGAGCAACCCATTAACTTACCAAGACACATCCGGCAGGCCATGGGACACATGCAGATTGCGGGCAACTTACCTTTTCCCACATTGGTTTCAGATCTTGTCTCTACAGCAGGAGTCTCCTATAGGGCTGGGGATACCAAAGCCATGATCCCAAGGGCTGATCAGTATGTCCCGAATGGAAAGTATACCAGACCCCCAGTACCCTCTACTAGCCGACATCCCAGCCCGTCTTTAGACACTCCTCCCACTTTCGCCCCACCATCACCCACACCTCCTACACCACCCACTACTCAGATGTTCCTTCAGATCCTTCAGAGGTTAGACCGGCAAGACTGGCAGATGGAGCAAGTGGAGCACCACAACAAGTGCTGATACAACTATCTGAAGGAGCTCATTGTTAGTACTCACCCACCTCCGGAAGAAAGGGATACCCCAGACTCCACTTCACCTACCAGCACGGGTAGCCATAACGAGTCCGACAGTGGGGGCGATGCTACCAGCCCCACCTTTCTCCATACTGATGGCACGGAGGATCGTGCCAAGCCTTAAGTGTGGGGAGGTCAGTACCTGACTTCCGGAGGTAATCTCTATCTCTCTTAACACCAATATGTTATTTCTCTTTTATTAGATAGGATAGATTGCTTGCATGTATGTTCTGCTTCGTTGAAGCAATGAGTTTCTTTTCAAGACACTATTTTATGGTATTTCACTAATTCAAATTAAAATTTGTGTTAAACTTGTTTGAAGATTGTAATTTGTAACATGGTTTATAGCTAAGAACACACAACCTGTGAGATTTTGAGCTTAATTATATGGTTACATTATTTAACCATGATTTTTATTCTTGTGTGTTTTTTTCTCTATGATTGTAATCTATGGTTTGTTCCATTATATATGTCCATTGTCTAGTGTATATTCATGCATACATGTGATTGAGGCCATCATTTGATATTAGCTCACTTATCCCAAATAGCCTACCATTACATTTACCTTTGTTTGCTACTTTGAGCCTTTTCAATCCCCATTTATTCTTTATATTACCACATCACTAGCCTTAAGCAAAAAAAATTAATTATCCCATTTGAATCTTTGGTTAGCTTAAGATAGAAATTGTGTGTCAACTAAGTGTGGGGAATTATGGAAACTTGGGTTAATGAGAATGTATCTTGTTTTTATTGACAAATTTTGATAATTTGGGTGCTTGCTCATGTGAAACTATAAAAACCACATGCATTGATATACTATGTTTTTAAAAAAAATAAAAAAAATAAAAAAAATATTATAAATAAATAAATAGGGGACAAAATTACCCCAATGTTAAGTCCAATAAAAAGATCAATGCATATGTGATGAAATTAAAGAAAATTTGATACATGAGTATGTGAAATATACAAAAGTGAGATTATGGGTAGCTAGACATGATTTTACAATTATATAGAGTGTGTGTGTGTAAGTGAAAACTTAGGTTAGTCAAAGATTCAAATTATAGCTCACTTGGCCATACATATATCCTCACCCTTACCTTAGCCCCATTACAACCTTGAAAAGATCTCATGATATTTGCATTGGTACACTAGATATTTGTTGATTGGTTAGATGAAGAACAAAGCTTTAGAAAGCATGACTAGAGGAGATTAGAGTGGGTTAACCCTAGACACTTGAGCGATTAGAGTGCATATACACTTCCAGTTTAGCATGAGGACATGCTAATGTTTAAGTGTGGGGAGATGGATAAACCACTATTTTATGGTTTATTTTGTGCTAAATTGAGTGATTTTTATCAGTTCTTTGCACACTTATTCATACAAATTGCATGGTTTTATAAATCCTCCCTAATTTTGTTCCATGATTGAAAACTTGCTTCCCAAGCCCTTAATTTGTCAATTTTTAATTCTCCTTTATACCATTCAATGCCATGATCCGTGTGTTAAGTGTTTTCAGGCTTTATAGGGCAGGAATGGCTTAGAAGATGGAAAGGAAGTATGCAAAAGTGGAAGGAACACAAGAAACAAAGGAGCTGACCAGCGAGGATCGACGCGCACACATGGCTCACGTGTGTGCGTGACTTGGAGCTTTTCACAGCGACGCGTACGCGTAACTGACGCGTACGCGTGACACACGCAGAAGACCATCGACGCGTATGCGTGACTGATGCGTACGCGTGATGTGCGTAATGTGTTGTAACTGCAGAAGAAGCTGGGGGCGATTTTGGGCTGAGTTTAGACCCAGTTTTTGGTCCAAAAACACAGACTAGAGCAGGGGGAAAAAAGAGACTCAAGAGATATTCATATTCACTTAGTTTTTAGTTTTAGTTTTGAATCTTAGGGAGAAAATACTACTTCCTCTAGAGTTCTTCACATTCTTAGATTTATAGTTTATGCTTTTGGATTGGATCTTGAGAGAATTACTACCTCCGTTTGAAGTCTCTATCATTACAGTTCGCTTTCTTATTCCCTTACTCTTTTATTTTCCATTCAGTTTGTTCAGAGTTCCATATGGATATCTTTGATTTTGGAAATTATTAATGCAAGAGTTATTTTTACATTTAATTTCATTATTGGTTTGAATATCATTTTTCCTTAATTTATTATTTCAAAAACATTGCTTTTTTACTAAATTAATTTTAATTACCATGTCTCTTTTCTACTCCCTTTACATGTCTGTGAAAATGGCATCCATGTCAATGGAGTAGGCTCCCAACTTGACTTTGGAGTAGATTAATAAGAGACCCTTGAGTTGGAATACTCAAGTGTTAATTTGTAATTGGAAGTTGTTGGCTGACTCTCTAGTCACTAACTCTAATCATTCCCTGGGAAGGGATTAGGACTTGTGAATCAGAGTTGGTTCAGTTACTTGGCTTTCCCTTATTAGGTAAAGGATAACTAAGTAGAAGCAACAACCTATTACTATTATACTTGGAAAAATCAACAAGGATAGAACCTCCAATTAATCTTCTCCTAGTCAAAGCTTTTTATTTTAAATATATAAAACCTCTTGTAAATTTTTATTGCTTTAATTTATAATCATTTATTTTACCATTTTCCAACTCTAAAATTTCTCAGAAAATTTATGACCAATAAATTGCACTCTTTTGTCAACTCGTTGAGAGACGACCTGAAAATTCTACTCCCAGTATTTTATTCTTAAATTGTGACAACTCTTTCTAAATTGATAAGTGGAATTTTTGTCGGTAAAGAACTGTACTTGCAACGCAGCTTTTATTAATATTTTCTTAACGGTAATTTTTCGCCCATCAATTTTGGGGTGCCGTTGCCAGGGAGTTGCAACAGTGTGCTAAATTATTGGTTGGTGTAAATATTTTTTTAAATTTACATATTTGTATATTTCATTTTACTTTATTTTGAAAATTTTTTCGAAAATTAGAGAGAAGAAGTAAAATAAAGATTTTGAAATTCAAATTTGAAAGAAAGAAGAAACTAACAAAATACTAAACCTTTTAAAATTTGAATTTAAAATAAAGATAAGTTAAGATAATAAAATTTAAAAATCAAAGAAAAAGATAAGGTAAAGATCAAAGATAAAGAAAGATAAATAAGATATGATTAAAGAAAATTAATTTAAACAAAAATATCACTAGTGGGACACCAAACTTAAAAATTTAAACTAAGATCAGAAAAAGACTCAAGAATTTCAGAAAATTTAAAAAGAAAAGGTTTTTTTTCGATATTATTTTTTTTTTTAGAAAAGGAAAGATAAATACTATAAAGACACCAAACTTAAAATTTAAAATTAAATCAAAATAAAATAACAAAAATAACACCAAAAGGAAAGGCACCAAAAGAATACCAAAAAACACTAAACTTAAAAATTTTGAAATCAAATAAGAGATAATAACAAAAAAATTCGAACAAAAAAAAAAAAGCAAACAAGATCAATTTTCGAAAATCAAGAAAAACAATAATTAAACAAAAACTACTAAGAAACACCAAACTTAAAATTTTGAAAGTAAGAGAAAATTAATGATGAAAATTTTGAAAGAAAAACAGAGAAATAAGTAAACCTCAAAAGTTAGAAACTCAAAAGAAAATACATTGTCAAAAACTAATAAAAGTACCTGATCTAAGCAACAAGACAACCAGTAGTTGTCAATCACGAGCAATTCCCGGCAACGATGCCAAAAACTTGGTGTGCAAAAATTAAACTCGCACAACTTCACTGGCAAGTGTACCGAGTCGTCTAAGTAATACCTCAGGTGAGTGAGGGTCGATCCCACGAGAATTGTTGGATTCGCAAGCAATAATTGTCTTGTGTAATGACCCACAATTTTAAAAATATAAATATAAATAAGTTAAAATTTATTTTTATAAATTGGAGTCCTTTATTTTTAGAAATTATTAAATTCATATATATATTGTTATGATGAAATATTTTACATAATTAAAACTATAATTCTAGTAATTTATAAGTAATGAAAATTATATGTATATTTTAATTTGAGTAATTGATATTTTTAATTTAAAAATAGAGTTTTGTTAATAATATTATTATCGAGTTTGATATCCGCCGATATGAGCAAATATCGATACCCTTTGATGAGTTTAGCTTCACTAATACTTTATCGTATATCTTTTACTTTTAAGTTACTAATGTCATTTATATTAGTAACTCATATATATTTAACTCTAAAATAATCTAGACAAAAAAAATTACTCATATACTATTAGTTATCGATTTATCATTGTTATTGTTATTATTATTGTTATTATTATGATTATATTATCATTATTATATTATTATTTGGTTACATTTAACAAACGTAATGGGAGAAAAAGAAAGAAAGCCATGGTGGCTTGTATGCATATATGTGTATATACATAATATGACACATGTTTCCTCATTTCCATTAATCATCACCTATGCTTCATTTATTTCTTCCTTCTTCACCGAACTAAGCAAAGGAAAAAGAGACAAGTAACCGTGGGAAGAAAAAGAAAGAAAATCGGGAGAGAACGTGAATGGCATGAAAACATATATCTTTTGACCTCGATATTTTGAGATCCATAACTCCAATAAAAAATCTAATCCGATAAAAGTGTTTATATTTTTTTCCTCTACGTATTGACATCACTTTTATTCAGTAGAAGTTGACAGTGACATAGCTCTCCTTCTCTTGGAATTCGGTTAATTGAAATTCTAGTTGGTACAGGTGATTTTTGATGTTTTCTTCTTCAGCAGCTCGATCAAAAAGCTTCTTCGAAGCTTCCATTATTTTGATTTAGTACGGAGGTAGAGTTTGGTAACTTTATAATAATTAAATATGAATTTGATAAGTGAATGTTGATTTGGTTAATTATTATTTGAGTTTGAATGAGTTTATGTTGAATTATTATTGTTGCTTGTGATTTGATGGTTTGGCTATGAGGAATAATTTACCTGTGATTATTTTAATAGTTTTGGGACTGTTGTAATGTGTTATTTTGAGGAAATTGATGAGATTTGGTGATTAGAAGATTGAATAAAAAACTGTGAGAAATCGGTAACTGTAAAACTCAAAAACAGACTTAAAAATCAAGCAGAAAACTTGAAAAATTTTGGAAATAGAGTTCAGTCCTTTGGTAAAGTTATAATCAAGAAAAATAAGATTTATATTTGAGATTGAAATAGTAATTTAAATAAAACTGAAGTTAGTTTTGTAATTATATACGTTTTGGGATATTTTAAGTAATAATTAAGAAATTTAGCGGTAAAATGAGTATTTTATAAAAGATATAAAGTTATTTTGGTAATTATATTATATGTAAGAGTATTTTAATAAATTATAAAATATGTTGGGATAAAAATATAAATATTTTAGAAAGTTCAAAGATTCAGAGTAATTTATAAAAGTTTAATAATAAAGCTTATGTTATAAGTCTTGAGTAATAAAGAAAATCATTATTATTGTTATTAATTTATTAAGATTATTATCAATGTATTTTTGAAATGTATTATACATTAGTAATTTGTATTATAACAGAATAGAAGAGTTAAATAGTAACTTACTTAAAAGCTGTAGAAAGACGAACCTAAGTTGAGAATCTTATGATTCACTCTTCATAAAACATCTAGGGAGAGATGAGGGAAAAGTGTGAAGATGATTTCTGGTATTAAAACAAGAAAAATAAAAGAAGAAGAAAAAAAAGGATTAAAAGAATCTAAAGAACCTCTGTCACAGGAGAGTAGAGAGCAGGAACAAAAGAAACGAAAGAACGAGTGAAATGAAAAGGAGATAAATAGAAGTATTATTTGGAATTGAGAACGAGCTGAGATAATTGTTTACTTGCTGAAAACGAGCAGAGATATGGTAGTGAGTCTACCAAGATTTACTTTCCAGATATACATCGGCCAATCCAGGGGATGGTCGCACTTGTAAGACGGAGGTTGCTTATAGAGGTTATCAATACATACATTGACCGGAAAGAGCCTCACCTATAAGACCGAGGTTGCTTACAGAGGTTATGTTTGTATACATCGGCTCAAGAGAGTCGCACCTGTAACATAGAGGTTGCTTACAGAGGTTATGACACTGGAAACCATACTCAGACAAAGGTTGCTGAGTTACGTCGGGAGTAGGTCGAAACCGACAGATGAGCTCATTACCTGCAGTAGGGGATAGACATGTGTAAGAATCGCGATTAACTAACCGATTAATTAAATAATTAAATTGCCCAAATTAGGTTTCGAAAGCTTAGAATGAGAATTAGGAGATTTAAAAATGGTTTTTGGATTCAGTAGATTTTTCTAATTCAGAAAATGTAATTTTCTACAAAAAATAGCATAAAAATTTAAACCGGTAAATGAACTAGCAGAACCGATTTAAGTATGTTCGATACTGTATGAGAATAATTAAAAATAGTAGAAAACCTTAGAAAAATATTTAAAGTTGAAAAGCGGGCGTTAATTTTAAAGGTTTGGCCCGAAATTGGGTCGAACGGACCAAAAATGCTAACGGGTAGGACCGGGCCCAAGTTAGGCCCAAGCCCAACATATAAAACCTTCTTTAATGAGCCATCAGCTCATTCACCACACTCATAAACACAAAACACAGCTGCAAGAGTGAAGTGAGAGGGGAGAGCTAAAACACTATTCACTCTCTTCTTCAATCCATCATATCTCGAGTTACGGTGCTTTGATTCGCATGCCATCCGCGGCTACGCAAAGCTCTCGCCGAGTCCGTCACTTCTAGCTAAGTATTGTGGTAAGAATTTCAAAATTTCCTGTCCTGTTTCAAGCCCTTGTGAAATTTGAAAATTTGGTTTTGGTTTTGAGTGAAGTTTTGTGATTTTGGGTGTTTAGGTACACTCTAGCCTTTGGTTCCTATTGGGTTTGACCCAATCAATCCTGAGTAAGGTGAGTTTATTCTTAACCCTTGTGAAATTATAATTATAATAAACCCTAGGTTGATTAGCTATGAATTATGGCTATATAGCTTGAATTGGTGTTATATGGAGAATGTTGGTGACTTGAAAGTGGACTTGGTGGCTTGATTGAGTTTGAGAGTTTGTGGAAGCTTGGTGGAGGTCAATTTGGTGATTTAGTGCATATTGGGAATCGGTCAAGGTACGATTTTGGTTTTCTCTATGTAATATGTAATATTTCTAGACACTTAGGCTAATGACCCATAGGATAGGATTGGATTATTTTGATGGATATTGGTATTGATGTTGATAAATGATGTTGGATGTTGAAATTGAAGTTGATTTCTCATGATTAGTAGTGATTGAATGATGATTGATGAGTTTGTATGTGAGAAATTGTTTAAAGCGATATAATTGATAATTGGGTTTGAGAATTTGATGATATGAGTGGTGGAATGTGATACACATGGTAAGAACTGATGTGAGTTAAAGTTGGTGTGGTTTTGGTTTGGTTTTGGTTGAAAGATTTGGTAAGTTGAGAATTTAGTGAACCTTGGGTAAAAATGTATTTTTGATGAACTTCAACGGATTATATCTTGAGCTACCGTTTTTGAAATGGAATAAATTTTATATCAAATCAAAGATAATTTAAAGAGCTTTAAAACGGTATCAATTTTGTAGAAATCCGAATTTTGTATAGAAAGATATGATCGTTGAAAGTTGGTGTCTGAAATCTGAATTCTGTGAATGTTGCAGAATTTGGAATATCTGGTTTGTCTGCGCACACACACGCTGTCTATTTTTGAAAGTGTGCGCACGCACACTTGGAAGGTGCATTCTGTTGAGGGCGTTCACACGCATCGTGGGTATGAGCAGAATGGAAATTTTTACTCCCTGTACATACGCACACCTCTATGCGTACGCACACTTCTTAAACATCTTTCTGGGCGTGCGTACGCACACCCCTATCCGTACGCACACTGCCCTATTTTTCAATAAAAACCTTGTTTTCAAATGTTTCCCCTTCCCGGCAAGCTTGTAAACTTTTGTGACACTTATATAAGACTCTTTGGCTTGTTTTTGGATGTCAAAACCTAGAAAAGGTTCTAGGCGATCAAACTCGGTATTTCTGGTAAAAGTTAGAAAATGGAAGCTTAGGTTTCTGGAGAGCTGAGGATGGTTTTAGCTAAGTGAAAAGGCGGCGTATGGTATTGGTGATTATTGATAATGAATTGTGAAAGTGGTAAACTGAAGAGTTCTAAAAGAATTGTGAAAGTAGTGAACTAATGGGTTCAGAATAGAAATTATGAATTGACAGTGGTTGAGATGAGTTTGGGACTCAGAATGGAAATTATGACTTGACAGTGGTTGAGATGAGTCTAGGACTCGGAATGCAATGATGAATTATTGATATACTGAAAAATAACTTTCTGAAAACTACTGGATTACTGTTATATACTGAGAATTGTTAAGACGCTATGTGCCTGGCAGGGACGGCAAGTTAATCCTGCCTATCGAGGTTGCAGCGGTGGCGTAACGACGGTAGGTTTATCCCGCTTACGCTGAGATGTGAGGTCTGTGGCAAGAGTATCCCGCTCGCATCCCTTCAGAATCACTAGAGTGTGCAGGCACTGACATCCTGGATGGTGTTTCGGGCACCATATCTCGGGGGTTCCCATTATTAGACCGAAGGGTGACATCTCCATGGAGGTGTGTCGGGTTGGCAGTTAAACCGACAATATGATATCACAGCCAATAGGATAGGCATTCATCTGTGCATCTTTTATCTATTTGCTTGCTTTGCCGACTTGTATTGCTTGCCTACTTGTATAACATGCCTAATTTCCTATTTGAATTACTTGACATATATGCTTATACGTGTGCTTTGCTTGCATTGTATCAATTGTGTATTCTACTGGATTCAGGAGGTTCGGAAGCCGGTGGCGATGGGATCGCATGGAGGATGGGTTGGTGAAGGCTGTGGGACAGCGGAGGCTTGTTAGTTTAGAAATCCACTAAGTTAGATTACCCTTTATTATTATGGTTTTAAGATATGTTTTAAAGTTTTAGTTATGCTTTAAGTTGAATCTCATCATGGATATGAAGCTCTAGGATTGCCTCTGGCGTCTAGGAGTCTTATATCTTACATTACTGGGCACTGTTACCATACTGAGAACCTCCAGTTCTTATACCATATTCTATTATTATTTTTCAGATGTAGATCACAATCCACCTCGGTGAGTTGCTTGGTGGTGACAGAGTGGAGGATCTCTATCCTGTTTTGAAGTCATTTTAATTATTTTGTTTAAGATCTCTCACTTTTGTATTTATTTTTCCTAGCGGCATACTTTGAGAGGAAAATTTGTATAAGCTATTTTGCTTTCTAAACTCTGTATGTCTGTATATAACTAGCTGGCATAAACTCTGCGAGCGGCAGCTAGATCCTTATAGTTTGATATATATATATGTGTGTGTGTGTGTGTGTGTGTGTGTGTGTGTGTGTGTGTGTGTGTGTGTGTTGATATCTATACGTATATCTTGTGTCTCGTTTAGTGTAGCTTTGTGAGAGCGTTTTGCGCTTTTTGAAATCTGTTTTTGAGCTTAAATCCTTCATCGGGATTTTAGAATATATTATTTCCTTCTATTTAAATATGTATAAGATTTAGAATTGTCGTAACCTTTGATTAACCTTTGCTTTACGACGCGAGATACGACTTAGGGTAATTAGGGTGTTACAACATGCATCATACTTGTTTGTGCATATTTATTTGTGAGTGTATTTTCTGTAATTGTGGGTGTGCTAAATGATTGTTGGAATTCTGTGTTCTTTAATTGTTGAACTAGATGGTACCTTGTTGATTGTTATTGCTGACCAAGTATATATAAAATGAACAAAACTTCTAATCCCGACCCTACTAAGAACTTTCCAGTTCTTACCCCCTATTTTCACCCTTTCAGCTACATGTGCAAAGGTTTAAGGGCAGAACTACAAGAGCATAGAAGATTATGTTTACAAGTTGAGTTGTTAGATTTTATTTTTCCCTCATCGTTTATTGTTTTTAGTTCTTAGAGGGAATAGGACGTGTATTTTGAGAATCTTGAAATAAGTCTATATATATATATATATATATATATATATATATATATATATATATATATATATATATATACATATATCTTTGTAATTAAGTGATTAAAAATAAAAAACTTTCCGTTTTCTTAATTAAGGATTTCGGTTCGTATTCGCAAAGGCTCAATATTAAATAAATATAGTATGAAATTAAAGGAGTAGAGGTAGGTGACACCCGGACTTTTAGTGCGATCATGAGGTGCTAAAAGTTAGGGTATTACATCTTGCAGAACTTAGTCAGGCAAATAGAAAAAGAGTTATTGTTGTTGAATTCACATAAAACAAGAAAGTAAAGAATAACAATTAAAGATTGGTAAAGTGATAATATATGGAAGCAGTTAAGGTCTCAGAGATGCTTATCTTTCTGGATTAATACTTCGTACGAACTATTTTAAGAATAAGTGATTCATTCCATGGCAAACCATAAGTGATTAAAACCTAAAGTCTTAGCGAGTTAATCTCCCCAGATCTTACTAAAATGCCACAGACAAGGTCAATTCTTTTCAGATCAGAGGGTGAAGTTCAGAAATCTAGTTTAGTGCCACAAAAACCTTAATTACACCAAAACTAACTGGATTTCATGTCACATATCCCAATCAGCCGTAGGTAACCCTTAGTTTAGGAGGAGTGTTTTCAAACTCTAGACCAAGCGAGATAGCTCTGTCGAGAATCACAAGTGCTCATGTAGAATGAGGGTCATACTGTCGTTCCACCCTAGATTCATAAGATTAAGAACGAAAACAGCACCTTATAATTGAATCAGACATTAATTAGAATAGAAGAGTAATAAGACTAATCCATAGAAATAAGTAGAGCTCCTAATCTTAACTAGGAGGTTTAGTTACTCACACTTTACAGAAAAATAGAATAAAAGTAAAAGAAGATCTTAAGTTAATTGCACTCTTAACCTAAGTGATCTACTCTTTAAATAGTAAATACTAACCCTAAAAGATGTTAATTTTAATTTGAGGCCCACTTGGTGAATGTTTGGGTTGATGCCTGGCATTCAATTTGGAATCTAGGCATTGAATGCGGAGAAGGGGGTGAATTTGCTGGCTTCTGATCCCTGGCTGGCATTGAATGCCAGTTTTGGGCGTTCAACTTGGGAGGTTAGCCCTTCTCGGGCGTTAAACGCCAAGTGTGAGTGTTTAATGCCAGTTTTGGTAGTTATTCTGGATAAGAAGTATAGACTATTATATATCGTTGGAAAGCTCTGAAAGTTAGATTTCTAACACCATTAAAAACACGTCAATTAGATCTCTATAGCTCAAGATATGCTCGTTGGAATGTACGGAGGTCAGGTTTGATAGCATCTGCTATCCTTTCTTTGTCTCTGAACAAGATTCTACCAAATTTGCCCAAAAATCATCTAAAATCATAGAAATAACACAAAAACTCAAAGTAGTATCGAAAGATAAATTTTACACTAAAATATAGTAAAAATTCATAAAATCTAACTAAAAACAACTAGAAAATGCTATGAAAAAGGGTATAAGATGCTCACGCATCAGTGGACCATAGGATATGTTTGAATTATTGATAGTGAATTTTGAGTATTGGTGCTTGCAAAGATTTTAATGAATTGTGATATTGTTGTTGATTATTGAGATTAAAGTTGAATAATGATAATATTGTGTAGTGATATTCGGTTTGGATTCTTGTGAATGTTAATGAATGATGAGGTTTATTGATGTTGATAGAGGATGGTGAAATGATATTTTGTGATGTAAATTGTTGAGATTTGAGTTTACAAGTAGAATTTGGAGTATGGAATGGATGATTTTATGTGTTTCTAGGTTATGGAATCATGAAAAGATATATGAATATGATTTAGGTATATTAGGACTATTTTGAATGTGAAATAAGTGATTTTGGATTGAGAGTTTGGTGAAATTGAGGTTTAAAGGTTTTGGTGAAAATGGATTTTTGGCAGATCATATCTTGAGCTAAAATTTTTGAAATGGATTGAATTTTGTATTAATTAAAAGATAATTCAAAGAGCTTTAAAACGGTATATATTTTGTGGAAATCGGAATTTCGTAGAAAAAGATATGATCATGGGAAGTTGGTGTCAAAAATATTATTTCTGAGATGTTGCCGAAATTGTGAGTTCTGGTTTGTGTGCGTGATGTAAGATTAATGTCGGTTAAGAATTTTCACAAAATATTCCCGTTGATAGTTGATAAACCATTATTTTATGATATATTTTGGACTGAATTGAGTGGGTTTTATCAACTAAACTCGCACTTATTCATGTAAATTGCATGTTTTTAAGTTTCCTTCCCAATTTTGTGATATGATTGAAAACATGTTTTCTAAGCCTTAAATTGTTAATTTTTAATTCTCCTTTATTTCCATTCGGATTCCTCTTCCGAATGAAATTCAATGGGATCCATAGAGACCATGTCTTCATCCATAGGATTCCAAGTACCTGGATCAATCGAAAGTTCGATTCTATCTGAACTGCTCATTTTTAAATGATATCCACAGTGTTCACAAATATTCATTTTTGATTTAAAAAATTTCCTATAATTTAATCCATAATAATTTTCGCATTTAATCCATAAATGCTTGTATTTTTGAGTTTCATCGAGATCTTTAGAATCCTCTCTTTTAGTTAAATTCTCATTCGTGATAGTTGTTTTTATGGAAGAACTCTCGCTTTCACTACCATTTCCGCCCTTACCACAAATAGAAGTATAAAAGTAACTGTCATTGTATTTATCACTTTCACTTAAAATGTGACTAACAATACAGATTTGAGAACGAAGATAACTTTCAATGCAATTATAAATGCCATTTTTCCAACTCGATTTAGTATCATACATGTAATGATTCTCATGTCTCTTAGAGACATTATTCAGATAGCTAGAATTCTTATTATAACTATCAAAAAAACTTTCTGGTTCACTTAGAAAAGAAGGATCATTAGAAATCTCTAAAAATTGATTTTCAATATCAAAATATATGGAATAACGGTTCCTTTGGCTATTGTTATCCCTAACTAAAAGAATTTTATCAGATAGGAAATTTCTAATGTTCCTGACACCGACTAAATAATGAACATTACTGTAACTAGAATTGTCACTATCATTCCAGCTAGCAAAGTCTTTTTCCATATTAATCAAAATTGGGTCTTCACTTGCACTGGTATTTTCAACAGGACCAAAACTATCCATTGAGTTACTTAGCCACACCTGTATTCTAACTGCCTATAAAACAGCATAGAATTGAACCACCATTTTTCCACGATGCCGTGATGTGTTTGTTAACTGTTTTCAGGTTTACAGGTCATATATGGCTTAAAGGAAGAAGATAAAGCATATTAAAGTGGAAGGAGCACAAGAAATTGAAGATTTGAGAAGCAAGGAGCGACGCGCACGCATGGATGACACGTGCGCGTGACCAAGAGCATCGTTCAGCGACACGTACGCGTGACTGACGTGTACGCATGGACAGATGCAAAGTTCAGCGCCAACACGTACGCGTGACAGAGCGTCACGTGCTGCACCTAACAGAACTCGTGGGGGAGATTTCTAGCTGATTTGGACCCAGATCCAAGCCCAAAAATACAGACTAGAGGCAGGGATGGAGCTGAGACTGAGGACTACACTTTCCACTTTAGTTTTAGCTTTAGTTTTTGAATTCTAGAGAAAAAAACACTACTTTTCTTTAGGGTTTTGATTTCTTAGTTTTGCTTTGGATTTGATCTTGAGAGAGCTATTGCTACCTTCAATTGAAGTCATCATCTTTATAGTTTTCCTCTCCAATTTTAATTTAATTAATTTCTCAAAATTACCAATTTTATTTTAATGACTTAAAGCTCTCAACTTGGCTTAGGAGTTGATTAATTGGGATCCCTTGAGTTGGGATACTCAAGTATTGATTTGTAATTGGAAATTGCTGGGTAACTCAATTTTCAGCAACTCTAGTCCTTCCCTATGAAGTGACTAGGACTTGTGAATCAGAGTTAGTGACAACCACTTGACTTTCCTTCAATTGTTAGAAGATAACTAAGTGGAAGTAATGAACCTCTACTATCACACTTGGGAAAGACAACAAGGATAGAAACCCCAATTATCTCCCCTAACCAAGGCCTCTTATTTTAAATACATAACATCTCTTGTTATTTGCTCATTGCTTTAATTTCTAGTTTTCTTATTTTTCCGTTCTCAACCTAAAAAATATTCAGAAAAGCCTGACCAATAATTTACATCATTGTGTCAACTCTTAGGGAAACGACTCGGGATTCTACTCTCGGTTATTAAATTTTAATTGTGACATAAATTAAATTGATAGTGGAAATTTCATCAGTTAAGACTGTACTTGCAACGCTATTTTTATAAGAAATTCTTAACTGGCATTTTTCTACCCATCAAATTTTAGCGCCGTTACCGAGGAGTTGCATATGTGTGCTAAATTATTGATTAGTGTAAATATTTTTATATTTACATAATTGCATTTTTTTATTTTATTGGTGCATTTTCTGTTTATTAGTAGTATTTATTATTTATTTTTCTTAGTATATTTTATTACCATGAGCTCTATGTTTCTTGCATTGAATAACACGTTCATTACCGGATCCGAGTCTAGCCGCATTTGATCCTGAAATTGAAAAAACCATTTCACATATTAAGCGAGCTCGGCATCGGTTAGCCTCCGAGGGTGGTGAAGGGGTTTTACCCAATTCACCAGTCTTATCAGAGGTTGAGTCTGAAGTGTCATTTGAGGAAGAAACTAACTCCTCTCCTACTAATTCCATTGACACCTCTTCTGTTGATTTAAGTACAGATACTATGGCAGCTCCTAGAAGAATTACTCTCAAGGAAGCGGGAGCTCTAGATTTTACACTGCAACCATATCAAGCACTCATCTGAATTTAACTGCTGATTTCGAATTGAAGACCGCATTGATTAATCTACTGCCTAAATTCCATGGTTTACCTGCTCAAGAGTCTATCAAGCACCTTAGAGATTTTCAGATAGCTTGTTCAACTAGTAGGCGGCATGGTGCAGACGAGACTGCTGTTTGGTTATATGCCTTCCCATTTTCTCTTGAGGAAAACGTAAAGGAGTGGTTCTACACTCAACCAGAAGCTGTTGTTACTAATTGGATCTGCTTATAAGGGAATTACTGGACAAGTTCTTTCCAGTTGAGGTCACAAACAGATTGAGGAAGGAAATTTCCTGCATCATTCAGGGTGAATCACAGACTCTCTATGAGTATTGGGAACACTTTGGAATCTCCTGGACTCGTGCCCCCATCACATGATTGACCAGTTGATGCTAATCAACTACTTCTGCCAAGGCATGAAGCCTCGAGACAAGACCCTTTTTGATGTTGCGAGTAATGGCTCTTTGACTAAGTACAAAACAGCGACAGAAGCGTGGCAATTGATCACCGATCTAGCTGAGTCTACCCAACAAACAAGGCAACGGAATAAACATCCCAAGGCCATTACGGAAGTTTCTTCTAGTAGTGAGACCACTACTCTCACCAAGACATTAGGAGAGATGACCAATATACTCAAGCAACTCCAACTCAATCAGCAATAACCTCCACCTCCTCCACAACAACACTATCAAGAGTTAGTCCCTCAGAGAGTATGTAAAATTTTCGCTTGCTACTCGCACTACACTGATGAATGTCCACAACTCCAAGAGTACAACACCTTGGCGGCCACCAATGCTTATTACAACAGTCCAAATCAAGGGTACTATCAACAAGGCCGTAACTACAATCAATGTGGTAATTACAATCAAGGTTGGCAAGACAACCCCAACTAAGTATGGAGAGACAACAACAACCAAGGAGGTAGAGACAATGGTGGAAATCAAAGGTGGAATAATAACTACCAACACAACTGGTATCAACAGAACCCTCCGTACCAACAATAAAACCAAGGCCAAAGATACCAACCACCTCACCAAAGGCAAGCCCAAGCACCTCAATTCAGCCAACCACAAGTCCCACAAATTACCTACCTTCCTCCTTCCTCCAACCAAGATGAAACACTCCGTTCTATTCTTCAAGGACAAAAAGAGCTTCAAACTTCACTTACCTTTAGCCTCACCGGTTTTACCTCCACTCTACAAGCTCTTATATTCTGTATGGAACCACCCTCTACCTCAAATGCTCAACCTTCAAGCTCTAGTGCACTTCCCTCCCAACCTTTACCTAACCCCAAGGGTAGAATTAATGCCATCACTTTGAGGTCTGGAACTACATTGTAAGAGAGGAGTCTCGAGGAGCCAAGCTTAAGAGAAGACGTTCAAGAGGAAGAAGTTATTGAGGTAGAAGATGTTGAAGAAGAGGATGAGACACAAGAGGTGGTTGAAGAAGAAGTAGCTAAACCAAGGAATGGAGCATCTAAGGAAGAGAATGTTCTGAAAGAAGCCATCCCCATTCCTTTTTCACACCTTACTAGGAGGACTAAAAAGCAACTGGAGCTAGATCCCAAGATGGTGGATATCTTCAAAAAGGTTGAGGTAACTATTCCACTTTTTGATGCTATTCGCCAGGTTCCTAAGGATGCTAAGTTTCTAAAGGATTTGTGCATGAATAAGGAAAAGATCTAGGATTTAGAAACTATTCCTTTGGGTAGCTCGATTTCTGCTTTGATGGGTGCTATACCAGAGAAATGTGGTGATCCCGATCCTTGTATGGTTACTTGCACTATAGGTGAGGTACAGTTTGTGGATTGCATATGTGACTTAGGTGCCTTTGTTAGTATTATGCCATTATTAGTTTATGATGCTTTGAAGCTTCCACCATTGAGAAGGTCGGCAGCCCGTTTTGTGTTGGCAGATAAAAGCATAATCTTAGTGGTCGACATTGCGAAAGATGTCTTGGAGAGCATTAAGGGGTTGACTTTCCCTATTGACTTCTACATTCTAGAGATGCCCCCTAATGACTCAGGGAGACCTTCATCTATCTTGCTTGGGAGGCTGTTTTTGAAGACTTCTCAAATTAAATTGGATGCCTTCTCGGGAACCTATTCCTTTGAGATAGATGGAAGAACAGTGAGCTTCAACCTTGATGAAGCTATAAAGCACCCACCAGAAGACCACTCTATCTTCCAGTGTGATATTATTGACGAGACTGTGGCTGATGTTCACCAAGAGGCAGTGGATGAGAAGAACATGGTTCAAGGTTCAAGTGTGGGAAAACCCCCTGAGCAAACTAAAGATATCTTGCCACCTCCAGGGGTTCCAGATGATCAAGTGCCAAACCATGAGCTGAACATGGAGTTGAAGCCCCTTCCACCTCACCTCAAGTATGCTTATCTTAAAGACAATCAGAAGCTTCTGGTGATTATTGCAAAGGAGCTTACTTCCCAACAAGAGGAGCGTCTTCTTCATGTACTAAGAAGAAACAAGAAAGCTATTGGGTAGAGTTTGGCGGACATAGTAGGTATAAGCCCTCCAGTCTGTGAGCACCACATTTTTCTAGAGGAGGGAAACAAGCCTATCCGTCAACCTCAAAGGCAGTTAAACCCCACAATTCTGGAAGTTGTGAAGAAGGAAGTGACCCGACTGCTTGAAGCCAACATTATCTATCCAATCTTAGATAGTGAGTGGGTTAGTCCAATACAAGTGGTTCCGAAGAAGTCCGGCGTCACAATAGTGAAGAATGAGCATGGGGAACTCATGACTACAAGGGTGCAAAATTCCTGGAGAGTGTGCATGGACTACAAGCGCTTGAACTTGGCCACTCGCAAGGATCACTATCTACTACCTTTCATCGATCAAATGCTTGATCGTCTGTCAGGTAAATCACACTATTGTTTTCTAGTTAGTTATACTGGTTATTTTTAGATCCATATTGCTCCAGAAGATCAGGAGAAAACAACTTTTACATCCCCCTTTGGAATGTATGCATATAAGAGAATGCCTTTTGGTTTATGTAATGCATCGGCTACGTTTCAAAGGTGCATGATGAGTATCTTCTCAGATCTTCTTGAGCACTGTATGGAGGTATTTATGGATGACTTTAGTGTCTATGGTGATTCCTTTGAGCTCTGTTTGGATAACCTTGCTAGAGTATTAGAAAGATGTGCTAGTTCGAACCTTGTACTTAATTTTAAAAAATGTCATTTTATGGTAAAGTAAGGTATTGTTATAGGCCATGTTGTTTCTAATACTGGTATATCTGTTGATCCTGCAAAGGCTGATGTTATTTCTGGGTTACCTTACCCCTCTTCTGTGAGAAAAGTCCGTTCTTTTCTTGGTGATGAGTATTTTGGATGAAAATAAATTTCTTCCAAAACACACAAATCTAACCGGCAAGTGTACCGGGTCGCATCAAGTAATAAAAACTCACGGGAGTGAGGTCGATCCCACAGGGATTGAAGGATTGAGCAATTTTAGTTTAGTGGTTGATTTAGTCAAGCGAATCAAGTGTTGGTTGGGTGATTTGTGATTTGCAGAATGTAAATTGCATGAAAGTAAAGAGTGCAGGAAATTAAATTGCTGAATCTTAAGGAACAAGAAATTAAATGGCAGAAACTTAGAGTGCAAGAAATGTAAATTGCGGAATCTTAAAGTGCAAGGAATGTAAATTGCTTGAAATGTAAAGGGGATTAGGATGTGGATTTGCAGAAATTAAACAAGGAAAAGTTAAATTGCATCAAACAAAAGAGAAAAAGGGAATGGGGATTGAAACGGATCTTGAAGCAGTAAAGTAAATGAACATTAAAAGCAAGAAACAGAGAATGTAAAATTTAGATCTCAGGGCCCAGAGACTAGAAAATCAAGTCTAGATCTCAATGCCTTCCTAGATCCAACAAGAACAATTGCAAAGAAAATGTAAATTGCAAAGAAAAGAGATGAAGAGCAATTAACCGGAAATGAAATTCAATTAACAGTAAAGAAACAGAGAGATCCAAGATTGAGATTGAAACAGAATTTCTTCAATTCTCCAATCCAAGATCCAAGACAAGTGTAAAATGAAACTGAAAGCAACGAAAACAAAGAAATTAAAGTTCACTCAATATCAAAAGCTCTCCGAAAACTATTATGAAAATTCCAAAAGGAAAAGCTCCCCGAATAACTTGAATTCTATCCTATTTATGCACTTTCTTCCAAAGATCTTCAAGCCTTGAGTTGGGCCTTTGCTCTTGGTGGAATTGGGTTGAAAGAGGCCTTGGTTGATTGCTCTTGAAGTTTGAAGAAGAACCAAAGTGAACCAATTGAACCGGGTTTGAGGTTAGCAAAAGTTGGACCAAAAGTTTGAGCCAATGTTAGAGGTCTAACTTTGGCTCCAACTTTTCATAGCAGACAACACATTTTTCTGGTATGGACGTTGGTGCCAACGTTAGGGGTCTAACTTTGACCCTAACGTTGGCCTTGTCTAGTGCTAGTGGCGCCAACGTTAGCCTCCAAGTTAGGGGGCTAACGTTGGCGCAAACGTTGGCCCCTCTCCCTTATGTCTTTATGTGCCAACGTTAGCCTCCAAGTTAGGGGGCTAACGTTGGCGCAAACGTTGGATGGCCAGGGAGGAATTCATGTGCCAACGTTAGCCTCCAAGTTAGGGGGCTAACGTTGGTGCAAACGTGGGATGGCCAGGGAGGAAATTTCAAGTTCCAACGTTAGCCTCCAAGTTAGGGGGCTAACGTTGGGGCTAACTTCTTGCTTCCTGGTTCAATTTCACTTATTCCATTGTCCTCTCTTCACTCCTAGCCATTCCTCTTTGCTTCAACCTTTCTCCAAGCTTTCTTCACCTATCCTTAATCAACCAAACTCATCAAAGCTATGCTCAAAATCATGAGATATTCATTCTTTCATAATATGCAACAAATATAGCATAAAACCTCATGAAATGGCATAAATTCATATATGGTTGGTTCAATCAAGGGAAACATGAAAATCTACTCAATTAGCTTGCTTGTAGCTCAAGAAAGTACATAATTCTAATGAAAACAAAAGAAAAAGACTAGTTAAAATAGGCTAGGATGACTTGTCATCACTTGGTCATGTAGGTTTCTACCGGCGTTTTATCAAGGACTTCAGTAAGGTTGCACAACCTCTATCCCGTCTGCTGTAGAAGGACATAGAGTTTGACTTGAGTGAAGACTGCAAGGAAGTATTTGACAAGCTGAAGATTGCCTTAACCCAAGCTCCTATTGTGAGAGGGCCTGACTGGAGTAGGCCGTTCGAGATCATGTGCGACGCATCAAATTATGCGGTAGGAGCGGCGCTAGCTCAGCGTGAAGGTAAGGACCCTTATATTATTGCTTATGCTTCTAAGACTTTAGATGGTGCCCAGTCTAATTATACTACCACTGAAAAAGAACTTTTAGCTATTATTTTTGCTTTGGATAAATTCCGAGCTTATTTACTTGGAACAAAGGTGGTAGTATATTCAGACCATGCGGCTTTGAAGTATTTGTTAGCAAAGAAAGAGTCAAAACCAAGGTTAATTCGTTGGATATTGTTATTGTAAGAGTTTGATTTAGAGATCAAAGATAGGAGTGGTTACCAAAATTTGGTGGCGGACTACTTGAGTCGCCTAGAATATATTAAAAGTGACTCCACTCCTAGCAATTATGCATTTCCACTTGATAGCTTGCAATCAATATCTGAGGTGGTTCCTTGGTATGCACCCATAGCTAATTATTTGGTTAGTCGAACCTTTCCTCCAAATTTTTCTAAGCATCAAAAGGACAAGCTCAAGAGCGAGTCCAAGTATTACATATTGGATGACCCATATTTGTGGAGATGTGGTGCTAACTAAATAATTAGAAGGTGTGTCTCAAAATCCGAAATCCAGTCTATTCTAGAGGCATGCCACTCTTCTGAGAGTGGTGGACACTTTGGTCCTCAGAGAACAGCAAGAAAAATTTTAGACTGCGGATTTTGGTGGCCCACACTTTTTAAGGATGCTAATATTTTCTGTGACTCTTGCCACCAATGCTAGAGGTTTGCAAACATATCCAAGAGGGATGAGATGCCCCAACAACTCATGTTATTTTGTGAAATTTTTTATGTATGGGGTATTGCCTTCATGGGTCCATTTCCAAACTCCAATGGTTTCTTATACATTCTGTTAGCTGTTGACTATGTTTCTAAGTGGGTGAAAGTAATTCCTACCCGTACTGATGATGCTAATGTGGTTGTTTCTTTTGTTAGGAATAATATTATTTGTCGCTTTGGATCACCACAAGTAATCGTGAGTGATCAAGGCTTTCATTTCTGTATTAGGAGATTGACAGGTCTGTTAAAGAAACATGGTATCATTCACAAGGTGGCGATGGCTTACCATCCCTAAACCAATGGGCAAGCGGAGGTGTCTAATAGAGAGATCAAGCGCATACTCGAGAAGATTGTTAAACCTCATAGAAGGGACTGGAGATCTAGGCTTGGAGATGTGCCATGGGCTTATCAGAGAGCTTACAAGACACCCATCGGAATGAGTCCGTTTTGCCTAGTCTACGGAAAGGCTTGTCACCTTTCGGTAGAGGTGGAACACAAAGATTACTGGGCTGTGAAGGAATGCAACTCAGGATTGGGAGGAGCCAGCATTGAAAGAAAATTACAACTGGAGGAATTGGACTGCCTTAGGTTAGAAGCGTATGAAAACTCAAGGCTCTACAAAGAAAAGGTGAAGGCGGTGCATGATAAGAGCATCAAACGGAGAGAGTTTAGAGCTGAGGATCAAGTCCTTCTCTACAACTCAAGGTTAAGGTTAATGTCAGGCAAACTGAGATCAAGGTGGAATGGACCCTACGTGGTGGTTTAGGTGGAACCGTATGGAGTTATCCACCTAAGTCACCCCTCAAGTCCTACTTTCTTCAAGGTTAATGGTCACCGTTTGAAGCAATATCATGGCGCGAGAGTGAAGAACAACAAGGAGTTAGAGATTTTCCTCTTGAAGTATCCAGCAAAGGAAGAGGACTGAGCCTATATACCGTCCAACTTCAGGACGTTAAAGAAAAGTGCTAGGTGGGAGACAACCCACCATGGTATGATCTTCCATTTTTCTAATTCTATTTTATTTATGTGCTTATATTTGCCTCATTAATTATCTCTGTAAATTTTCACTTAAGCATATTTTCCTTTTGTTCTGTTAAAAAAAAAACTGCCACACGTGCGCATGCCCGACGCGCACGCGTGAGATCGCGGACAGGCATCATGCTAAAACGATGCTTGAATGACACGTCCGCACGGCTGATGAACAAAATTGTGATGGTTTAGAATTTCTCAAATAAATTCTCGTTGCAAGTATAATTTCTAAACCAACAAACAATCCTCTATAAAAAATTTGTTTGTCACAAGTACAAACCCCAATAAAAATAACCGAAGTATTCAAACCTCGGGTCGTCTCTCAAGGAATTGCAGGGAAGTGTGCTCAATGAACAAAAATATTTTATTTTCTCCATCATGGATCTAAGTGGAAATGAACAGTCCAGAAGGACTCTGGTGTCATATGCTAACCCCACTAATGCTTCCTATGGGAGTAGTATCTGTATACCTTCCATCAGAGCAAGCAGTTTTGAGCTAAATCCTCAGCTCATTATCATGGTGCAGCAAAATTGTCAGTATTTCGGTCTTCCACAAGAAGAACCTACTGAGTTTCTGGCATAGTTCATACAAATTGCTGACACAGTACGTGATAAGAAAGTAGATCAGGATGTCTACAGATTATTACTGTTTCTATTTGCTGTAAAAGATCAAGCTAAGAGGTGGTTAAACAACCAACCCACAGCAAGCATAAGAACATGGAAACAGTTATCAGACAAATTCCTGAATCAATATTTCCCTCCAAAAAGGATGACACAGCTAAGACTGGATATCCAAGGCTTTAAACAAGAGGATAATGAATCCCTTTATAATGCTTGGGAGAGGTACAGAGGGATGCTAAGGAAATGCCCCTCTAAAATGTTTTCAGAATGGGTGTTGTTACACATCTTTTACTATGGGCTTACAGAAAAGGCCCAAATGTCTCTAGACCACTTAGCTGGTGGATCTATACATATGAGAAAGACAATTGACAAGGCTCAAGAGTTCATTAGTACAGTTGCTAGAAATCAATATCTATACTTAAGTAGTGGGTCCTCCATGAAAGAAGAAGCTAATGCAGTATCCACTGAACTTAGTCCTCAAGAACAAGTTACTGAACTCAATCAGCAATTGCTTATTATAACAAAATAGTTAGCAGAATTTAAAGAGATGCTGCAAGAAACCAAGGATGCTAATGAGAATATGGAAAAACACTTGAATCAGACAAGATAGCAGCTATCTAAACAGATAACAGAAGAATGCCAAGCTGTTCAGTTAAGGAGTGGGAAGACATTGAATGTCTCAATTTAAAGTAGTAGGAAGCCAAGCAAGGAACAACTAACTGAAAATGACCGAGCCACTGCTCAAAATCCCTCTGAGGACAGTATGAGCCCAGAGAGGAATGATTCTGGCGTTCAAACGCTAGAAAGGGGTGAAGAATTGGCGTTAAACGCCTAAAGGATAGCCAATTCTGGCATTCAAACGCCAGAAAAGGGTGGCAACCTGGCGTTAAACGCCCAAAAAGCACCCAATTCTGGCGTTCAAACGCCAATAAGGGAACAGACACCTGCAAGTGCTGATAACAACCCCCTTAAGTAGGCTTCTCTAACCACTTCTGTAGGAAATAAACCTGTAGCAACTAAGTTTGAAGAATACAAAGCCAAGATGTCTTATCCTCATAAACGTCGCCAAGCAGAACAGGATAAACAATTTGCCCGCTTTGCAGACTATCTCAGTACTCTTAAAATAAAGATTCCGTTTGCAGAGGCACTTGATCAAATACCCTCTTATGCTAAGTTCATGAAAGAGATCTTAAGTCATAAGAAGGATTGGAGAGAAACTGAAAAAGTTTTTCTCACTGAAGAATGCAATGCAGTCATTCTGAAAAGCTTACCAGAGAAGCTTAAAGATCCCGGAAGCTTTATGATACCTTGCACATTAGAGGGTGCTTGTACCAAGACAACTCTATGTGATCTTGGGGCAAGTATCAATCTAATACCTGCATCCACTATCAAAAAGCTTGGTTTGATTGATGAAGTTAAACCAACCCGGATATGCCTTCAACTTGCTGATGGCTCCATTAAGATTCCATCAAGCGTAGTTGAGAACATGATTGTCAAGGTTGGGCCATTTTCCTTTCCCACTGACTTTGTAGTGCTGGAAATGGAGGAGCACAAGAGTGCAACTCTCATTCTAGGAAGACCTTTCCTAGCAACTGGATGAACCCTCATTGACGTCCAAAAAGGGGAGATAACCCTGAGAGTCAATAAGGATGAATTCAAGTTGAATGCTGTCAAAGCTATGCAGCATCCAGACACATCAAAAGACTGCATGAGCACTAACATTATTGACTCCCTGGTAGAAGAAGTCAATATGACTGAGAGTCTTAAATCAGAGCTAGAGGACATTTTTAAAGATGTTCAGCCTGATCTGGAGGAACCAGAGAAAATAGAAGAACCTCTAAAAACTCCTCAGGAAGAGGAGAAGCCTTCTAAACCCGAGCTCAAGCCACTACTACCGTTCCTGAAATATGCATTTCTGGGAGAAGATGACACTTTTTCAGTAATTATAAGCTCTACTTTAGAGCCACAGAAAGAGAAAGCACTAATTCAGGTGCTAAGGACACACAAGACAGCTCTTGGGTGGTCCATAAGTGATCTTAAGGGCATTAGCCCAGCCAGATGCATGCACAAGATACTATTGGAGGATGATGCCAAGCCAGTAGTTCAACCACAGAGGCGGATGAATCCAGCCATGAAGGAGGTGGTGCAGAAAGAGATCACTAAGTTTCTAGAGGCTGGGATTATTTATTCTATATCTGATAGCCCCTGGGTGAGCCCTGTCCAAGTTGTCCCCAAGAAGGGAGGCATGACAGTGGTTCATAATGAAAAAAATGAACTGGTTTCTACAAGAACAGTTACAAGGTGACGTATGTGTATTAACTACAGAAGACTCAATACAGCCACCAGAAAGGATCATTTTTCTTTACCATTCATAGACCAGATGCTAGAGAGACTAGCAGGTCATGAATATTACTGCTTTTTAGATGGCTATTCAGGTTACAACCAAATTGTAGTAGATCCTCAGGACCAAGAGAAAACAACATTTACATGTCCTTCTGGAGTATTTGCCTACAGAAGGATGCCATTTGGTCTGTGCAATGCACCTGCAACCTTTCAGAGGTGCATACTCTCCATCTTCTCTGATATGGTAGAAAAATTTCTGGAAGTCTTCATGGATGATTTATCAGTATTTGGAGACTCATTTAGCTCCTGTCTTGACCATCTAGCACTTGTTCTGAAAAGGTGCCAAGAGACTAACCTGGTTTTAAACTGGGAAAAATGTCACTTTATGGTGACTGAAGGAATTGTTCTTGGGCACAAAATTTTAAACATGGGAATAGAGGTGGATCAAGCTAAGGTAGAGGTAATTAAAAATTTACCACCACCTGCCAATGTTAAAGCAATTAGAAGCTTTCTGGGGCATGCAGGATTCTATAGGAGGTTTATAAAGGATTTCTCAAAAATTACAAAACCTCTGAGCAATCTGCTAGCTGCTGACACGCCATTTATCTTTGACATAGAGTGTCTGCAGGCATTTGGGACTCTGAAAGCTAAGCTGGTCACAGCACCAATCATTTCTGCACTAGATTGGACATTACCATTTGAACTAATGTGAGATGCTAGTGACCATGCTATTGGTGCAGTATTGGGACAGAGGCATGACAAGCTTCTGTATGTCATTTATTATGCTATCCGTGTTTTAAATGACGCACAGAAGAATTACACAACCACAGAAAAGGAGTTGCTCGCAGTGGTTTATGCCATTGACAAGTTCAGATCTTATTTAGTAGGATCAAAAGTGATTGTGTACACTGACCATGCTGCTCTAAAATATCTCCTCACAAAGCAGGATTCAAAACCCAGACTCATAAGATGGGTATTGCTTCTGCAAGAGTTTGATATAGAAATAAGAGACAGAAAAGGGACAGAGAACCAAGTAGCTGATCACCTGTCCCGGATAGAACCAGTAGCAGGGACGTCACTCTCTCCTACTGAGATCTCTGAAACCTTTCCGGATGAGCAACTCTTTGCCACTTAGGAATTACCATGGTTTGCAGATATTGAAAACTATAAAGCTGTGAGATTCATACCCAAAGAGTACAGTAAGCAACAAATGAAAAAATTGATTTCTGATGCAAAGTACTACTTGTGGGATGAACCATATCTCTTTAAGAGGTATGCAGACGGAGTAATCTGTAGATGTGTGCCTAGAGAAGAGGCACAGAAGATCCTATGCCATTGCCATGGATCACAATATGGAGGACACTTTGGAGGTGAGCGAACAGCCACCAAGGTTCTCCAATGTGCTTTCTATTGGCCCACTCTCTATAGAGACTCCCAAGAGTTTGTACGTAACTGTGACAGTTGTTAGAAAGTTGGTAATCTGCCTCACGGTTATGCCATGCTTCAGCAAGGGATCCTAGAGATTGAGTTGTTTGATGTATGGGGTATTGACTTCATGGGGCCTTTCCTAACATCATATTCAAACACTTATATTCTGGTGGCAGTAGACTATGTATCTAAATGGGTAGAGGCAATTGCAACACCCACTAATGATAGTAAGACAGTGATGAAGTTCCTCCAGAAGCATATCTTCAGCAGGTTCGGTGTCCCTATGATACTGATCAGTGATGGAGGCACTCATTTCTGCAATAAACAGCTTGACTCTGCTCTGGTACAATATGGAATTAACCATAAAGTGGCGATTCCATATCATCCACAGACAAATGGGCAGGCCGAAGTCTCGAATAGAGAACTAAAATGAATCCTGGAACGGACTGTAAGTACCCGTAGAAGGGATTAGGCAAGAAGTCTGGATGATGCTCTGTGGGCATATAGAACAGCATTCAAGACTCCTATAGGGACCTCTCCATACCAACTTGTGTATGAAAAAGCCTTCCATCTGCCAGTGGAACTGGAACACAAGGCCTATTGATAGCAAAAATTATTGTCGGTCTATATTTTCTTCCTAAAGAAAGGAATTACTTCGTTGTAAGCATAGCTCTAAACCAACAAACAACTCTTACATCAAATTAAAATTTGGTTTTGTCACATGTACAAACCCCAATGAAAATTAACCGAAGTATTTAGACTCCGTGTCATCTTACAAGGAATTACAATGAAGTGCTCAATTATTGGCTATGAAGGTGCAAGGGGTTTTGATTGGTAAAATGGGCAATAAAATAAATGACAAGAAAAGTAAAGAGAGCAACTAAAGAAAGCAATTAATAAAGAAAGACATTCATGGCAAGGTTTGAGATCATAGGCTTTCTATCCTAGTCATTAATAATAACAACACTTAATAAGAATTTATCTTATTTCGTCATCCCCAATGTTGGAAGAAGGTATAAGTTATTTTCCATTAGAGAAAGTCAAACAAGACTAGTTAATCTCAAATCAAAAGTCCTAATCAACTCACTAATTGAATTAGTAAGAGTTTAAAGTCATTGAAAATGATATTAACTAACAACTCTAGATTACCAATCTAAATTGGGTATTAATGACTCAAGATTATCCAATTACTCTTCCCAAGCCAAGAATGCTCAAAATCTACTCTAAAGTCCAACCAAGCATTTTGTCAAACACTTGGAAGGCATAAAAGGAAAGCATAGTAAATATGCAAGAATAATAAATCTACCAACTACCAATTGCAAGAAAAGTAAATCAACAACTCAAATTACCAATAAAAGAAACATCAACATCAAATTGTATTAAGTGTAAACAAAATCCAACATGAGTATTCATAAATATAAAAGAGACATAAAAGTAAAATTGACAAGAGAACTAAGAAGAATAGAGTAGTAGAAACAAGAAATTGTAAAGGAAACAAGATGAGAACAATAATCAAAACCTAGATCTAAGATGGAATCAAGCATAAGAACCCTAATTCTAGAGAGAAGAGGCAGCTTCTCTCTCTAGAAACTAACCTACATGATGCTATACTATCAAACAATTGCTCCCCCTTTTCCCAAGCTTGAATTCTGCATGAAATAGCATCAGAAATAAGTTAGATTGGGCCCAAAATGCTTCAGAAATCACCCCCAGCGATTTCACCTTTAGTGGGCCACGTGAAGCATCGGCGTGCACGTAAATAGTGCACGTGCGCGCCCCTAAACGCGAAGCAACTATGGCAAATTTTATATCATTTCAAAGCCCTGGATGTTAGATTTCCAACGCAACTAGAACCGCCTCATTTAGACATCTGTAGCTCAAGTTATGGTCGATTGAGTGCGAAGAGGTCAGGCTTGACAGCTTTGCGGTTCCTTCATTTCTTCATGAGTTCTCCCACTTTGCATGCTTTTCTCCTCACTTCTTCTACCCAATACTTGCCTTATGAACCTGAAATCACTCAACGAACATATCAAGGCATCGAATGGAATTAAAGTGAATTGAATTTAGCTATTTTAAGGCCTAAAAGATATGTTTTCACATTTAAGCACAAATCAAGGGAGAATTGCAAAACCATGCTATTTCATTGAATAAATGTGAGAAAAGTTGATAAAATCCCCCAAATTAAGTACAAGATAAACCAAAAAATTGGAGTATATCAAATCTCCCCACACTTAAACCAAACATGTCCTCATGCTAAGAATAAAGAAGGATAAGAAAAGGGGTATGAACATTTATTCAATGCAAATAAACTATGTGCACCTATCTACATGCATGCAACTAAATGCAATATGATTCTACCTACGTGGTTAAAAGTAAATCAATCTCCAAGAACATATATGAACAAGTAGGGCTAAGATCATATGATGATTCAGGAATCCTACCAATTCAAATATCAAAATGAAGTTCAAATAGACTTGCAAGAAGAAAGCTCGTGAAAGCTGGGAACAAGGAATTGAGCATCGAACCCTCACCGGAAGTGTATCCACGCTAGTCGCTCAAGTGTATAGGGTCGATCACTCAATTCTCTTCTAATCACGCTTTCTATGATTTGTTTTTCATCTAACAATCAACAATTATTTAATGCATGCATACATTCATCATGAGGACTTGTTCATAGGTTGTAATGGGGCTAGGGTCAAGGTAGGATGCATATGGTCAAGTGAGCTTGAAATTTGAATCTTTGATTGGCCTAAGCTCTCACCTAATACATATAACAACCTATACAATTCTAATACACAACTTAGCTACCTATGATTCCCACTTTTTCACATACTCATGCATTCTTTTTAATTCACATTCCATATGCATTGATTTTTATTGAACTTTACTTTGGGGCATTTTTGTCCCCTTTTTTTTTCTTTTTCTCTTTTTTTTTTCTTTTTCTATATATATATATATATGTTCTTTTTCTTTTTCTTTAGCATTTTTTTTCTAAAGTATATACAAATGTATCAATGCATATGATTTTACATATAGTGCATGAATATGTACCCAATTCCCGATATTTTTTAACAAAAATAAAAATTACACTTTTACCTCAACCAATGTCCGAAGTTTCCTATACCCAAATGATACACACCCTCACTAGCCTAAGCTAATCAAAGATCTAAATTAAGGACATTTATTATTTTTCACTTATGGGTAGTGATGTGCTACAATTAAGAACAAAAGGGATTAAATAGGCTCAAAAGTGGCTAACAATGGTTGATGAAAGGTAGGTATTTGGGTAAGTGAGCTATATGAAATGACGGCCTCAATAATATAAATGCATGTATATATTGAATAATGGACATAAAGAATCAAACAAATCAAAGATTACAATCATAGAAAGAGAACAATGCACACAAGAATGAAAATAAGTGGTTATGTGATGTAACCACGCAATTGGGCTCAAAACTCACATATACCATGTTCCAAAATACATTCTTCAAGCAAGATTATCACAAATTTTTTTTTTTCAAATTGGTAGGGTGCCCTAAAAACAATTTTTCTTGGAAAAAAAGTCATCACCCTAACCAAGTAGTCCTAACATAAAAAGAAATGATAGAATATATACAAATTATAACTAACATGCAACCTATCATGCAATGCAACAATTAACTAACAAAGAAATTGGTGTTGAAAAAGGAGGTTGTTACCCATGGAGATCGGTCGGATGACCTCCCCACACTTAGAAATTTGCACCGTCCTTGGTGCATGCAAAGAAAAATAAGGTGGACGGGTTACTACAATTGATGAGCTTCTTCAAAAGGTTGTGCGGGTGAACTTGTTTGTTGCCCCATTTAGAAGCCTTTCCAATCCTTTTCTTCTTAGTGGCCAACCTAAAAGGAAAGAAAAAGAAGGATAATTAAGCCTACATCAAAGATATCAAAGCAAGTAGAACATAGGTGGGGCTAATGCCAAATAAGAGTAAGGTTCTCACTACATGTTAGCTACGCACGTAAGTGAGAAAATAATATAGGCAAAGGGCATATCAATTAATACTTGATGCAAGAGCAAAGTTAAAGCATGAAGAGCATATGGAGCATCAAGTTCAAATAGGAAGAAGTGGGTCATGAAAGACAATATGAGGTCATATCAATGCACAAAGACACAAGAGTCATACAAGATGAAGCATTGATTTTAGAAGTTTCATCACCCAATAATATCAAACAAGTCAAGAGGCACCAAAATCATGCGAGATATTCTCAACAATTGAGTAGGAAAATTCAACACCATTATTAAAATAAGAAACTCGAAAAAAATAAAGTAAAAACAGGCTATAAAAACGAAATAAAAATGTAAAGAATAGAAGTATGCAAATGCAATGGACAAAAGAAAATGGAAGATGAGAAAAAAACTCTTTTTTTTACCGGCGCGGACGCGTCATGCACGCTTACGCGCCGATGTGCAGTTTGGCCGAAGGACGCGTACACACCAGGTTCGTGCACCGTGGGTGAGATTATGCGCGGGGCACAGTATCAGCCCAAGGTTGGCCCAACTCTTTGAAACATGTACCAGGAGGGCAGGTGGCGCTATCGACGTGCACGTGCACAGCGTGCGTGCGCGTGCATTGTGCATTTAGAGTCAACGGCGCATATGCGCAGGTTGGTTTGTGCCTTTGGCCCAATGTTCGCGCAGTGTAGGCCTAACTCTCGGGTTTTTGGCCGGGGGTGGAATTTTTGCATCCACGCGTACCCGTACATGGTGCGTCCGCGTGGATGGTCGAAAATGCTTAAGGCGCGCGTACGCGCGGGTTGGTGCTCTGTTTTTCAAATTTTTTCCAAGTTCTTGCACCAAACCAAGCCTTCCAAACCTCCAAATATCTACCAAAACACCCTAAAACCTTATTTAACATATTATACTACCAAATATACTCAATAAACTAAACAAAACATGAAATCAAACCTATTCTACCAATATTTACAAAAGAGAAAATGAAAAGAGTTTACCATGGTGGGGTGTCTCCCACCTAGCACTTTTGTTTATTATCCTGAAGTTGGACTTATGGGGAGCTCCTCTTAAGGTGGCTTGTGCTTGAAGCTATTCTTGAACATCCACCAATGATTGAATCTCCAATAAGCTTTAGTCTTCAAACCAAGCCTTGATGGAGTTCCACACAAGCCATGGGCTCCCAAATTTGATTCTCCTTGTGCAATCTGGGATCCCACACTTTATTTTGACACCCATCTTCAAATTGATCATCATGATTCCAATTGGAAGGCATGACCTTAGAATTCTCAATTAAGCACCCAAACATTCTCCTAGACCCATGCAATTTGGTTCTTGGTGCACGAAATTGTGATGTCCAGGTTCAAACATTCCCTGGCAACGTGAGCAACTTGGTACGTGCAATCGTGATTACACTTTGATTATGTAGAATTGATGGCTCTTTCTTTCCCTGGCAATGGCGCCAAGAACATGATGCCAATACCATGGTTCACAACTTCGATACAACTAACCAGCAAGTGCATTGGGTCGTCCAAGTAATACCTTACGTGAGTAAGGGTCGAATCCCACGGAGATTGTTGGTATGAAGCAAGCTACGGTCACCTTGCAAATCTCAGTCAGGCGGATATAAAATAATCATGGAGTTTTCGAATAATGAATAATAGAATAGGGATAGAGATACTTATGTAAATCATTGGTAGAAAATTCAGATAAGCGAATGGAGATGCTTTTCGTTCCTCTGAACCTCTGCTTTCCTGCTATCTTCATCCAATCAGTCTCACTCCTTTCCATGGCTGGCTTTATGTGATACATCACCACTGTCAATGGCTACTTTCGGTCATCTCTCGGGAAAATGATCCAATGCCCTGTCACGGCACGGCTAATCGTCTGGAGGCATCACCCTTGCCAATGGCTTCATCTTATCCTCTCAGTGAATAATATGCTCATGCACCCTGTCACGGCACAGCTATTCATCTGTCGGTTCTCGATCATGCTGGAATAGGATTTACTATCCTTTTGCGTCTGTCACTAACACCCTGCAATCGCGAGTTAGGAGCTCGTCACAGTCATTCAATCATTGAATCCTACTCGTTTCGGCCATATGGGTGGGTTTGGGTGGGAAATTGGTTTTGAATTTTGATGGTAGGTGGAGTTTATGAGGTAGGTTTATTGGGAAGAGTGGGTGGATGTGAGTGGTGAAGGTTTAATGGGGAAGAGAGATTGAGGTGATTGGTGAAGGGCTTTTAGAGAAGAGTGTTTATGGGGTTGTGTGAAAGAGAGTGGTGAGAAGAGGTGAGTGGAGGTAGTGGGGATCCTGTGGGGTCCACAGATCCTGAGTGGATCCTGTGGGGTCCACAGATCCTGGGGTGTCAAGGCATTTACATCCCTGCACCAATTAGACATGTAAAAATGCCTTTGTATCCAACTCTGGGCGTTCAGCGCCAGGTTGGTGGCCATTTTGGGCGTTCAACGCCCATTTGTGTGCCATTTCTGGCGTTGAACGCCAGAACCATGCCTGTTCTGGCGTTCAGCGCCCAGAAGCTGCCCATTTTGGGCGTTCAGCGCCAGAACCGTGCTCTGTTCTGGCGCTGAACGCCAGACAGATACTCCTCCAAGGTGTGATTTTTCTTCTGCTGTTTTTGATTCCGTTTTCAATTTTTCTATTTATTTTGTGACTCCACATGATCATGAACCTAAGAAAATATGAAAAACAATAAAAATAAGAATTAGATAAACATTGGGTTTGAATGCATGAAATTTTCGAAAAATGCAAGATACACATGCAATTGACACCAAACTTATGATATGACTCAAGACTCAAATAAGAAACAGAAAAATATTTTTGATTTTTATGATTTTCTAATTTTTTTTTTTGGATTTTTTTTTCAAAAATTAATTGAAAAAGGAAAATAAGGATTCCAAAATTTTTAATATGAATTCCAGGAATCTTGCATTCTTAGTCTAAAGCTTCAGTCCAGGAATTAGACATGGCTCACTAGCCAGCCAAGCTTTTCAAAGAAAGCTCCGGTCCAAAACACTAGACATGGCCAATGGCCAGCCAAGCTTCAGCAGGTGATTGAGGATCAGCAGCAGGTTGATTAGCAACAACTAGCTTGCTCTTGATAACAAATTGCAAGCCTCAGTCCAAATAAATTTAGACATGGCTTTACAACCGGCCAGGCTTCACATGCTTCATGAAACACTAGAATTCATTCTCAAAAATTTTGAATAGAATTTTTGAAAACATTTTTTTTCGAAAACAAAAGAAGAGTTTTTGAAAAATTTTTGAAAACTTTTTGAAAAGAAAACGAAAAGAAAGTTACCCAATCTGAGCAACAAGATGAACCGTCAGTTGTCCAAACTCAAACAATCCCCGGCAACGGCGCCAAAAACTTGGTGCACGAAATTGTGATGTCCAGGTTCAAACATTCCCTGGCAACGTGAGCAACTTGGTACGTGCAATCGTGATTACACTTTGATTATGTAGAATTCATGGCTCTTTCTTTCCCTGGCAATGGCGCCAAGAACATGATGCCAATACCATGGTTCACAACTTCGATACAACTAACCAGCAAGTGCACTGGGTCGTCCAAGTAATACCTTACGTGAGTAAGGGTCGAATCCCACGGAGATTGTTGGTATGAGCTTCGACACTTAGTGTGGGGAAGCATTGATAGCGTGCTGCTGTCTTGGGGTGCATCAGGGGAGAGCTCAGCTCACTTTGTGAGCTGAGCATTGGTGCCTTAGTGCCAATTTGTTGTGCTGCCCCTTGGACCGTGTCATGCGCTCCACTCCTTTCCTGGCCGTGTCAAGATGTGCCTCCATGCATCAAGAAGTAGCGCTCAGCTCACTTTGTGAGCTGAGCTTTGGTGTATCCAAGGAAGGGTCCTTGGTTCGAAACCCATGGGAAGCATGCGCTACCCCTTTTCTTGGTTGCCTTGCTTCCTTGCTTCCTCAAGGTGTGGGGTTCGAAGCTTGGGGAGTGCATTTGGCCAATTTTGGCTTATTTTCCATGAGAGTAGCGCCTCCACCCTTTCCCCTTGGTCATGGATTCATGTCTTGGAGCATGCATTTGGAAATCATTTTTCTTGAATTTCTCCTCTAGCGCTCTCGATAATGCTCACTTTGTGAGCTGAGCTTGGTTCCTCATTTCCTTATTTCTTGGCCTTGTGTTGTGCTCAGCTCACAAAGTGAGCTGAGCTTTGTGCCTTGGTCCCTTGGAAGTGAGTGTAGCGCTCTCTTAGTGCTTGGTGCTCTTGGAATGAGTTCCATGGTTTGTTGCACTACACTTTCTCCTTTGATGGCCACACTTTCTATTCCTTGAACCACGCTCCTTAGGTCACGCTTTTCTTCTTTTCTTCTTTTCTTCACCTACAATTAATCAAAACAACCAATCAAAGTATCACCAAATTCACAAGGTTTACAAATCATCAAACTGCAATTAAATTTGGCCTAAACCTCATGATTTAGCATCAATTATATGGTGGTTGTTTGATTCAAAGAAGTTATGCATTTTCATTCCAAATTACTTACTTAGAGTACAAGAAAGTGTATAAAACCAAATGAAAATGAAGAAAAAGACTATTAAAAAGGGTATATGATGACTTGTCATCAATCACCCTTGCCAATGGTTTCATCTTATCCTCTCAGTGAATAATATGCTCACGCACCTTGTCACGGCACGGCTATTCATCTGTCGGTTCTCGATCATGCTGGAATAGGATTTACTATCCTTTTGCGTCTGTCACTAACGCCCTGCAATCGCGAGTTAGGAGCTCGTCACAGTCATTCAATCATTGAATCCTACTCGGAATACCACAGACAAGGAACTTAGCCAATGCGAGGTCTACACCCTTGTGCTCCTTCTTGACTACCTCCACCTCCTTGCAAGCTTCTTCAACTTCAACTTCTTCCTTTTAGTGGATCTCTTCCAATTCAATATCTTCTTCATTGCTCACCAAGGGCATGAGAGGTTGTGCATTTTCTTCTTTGACCTCAATTTCAAGCCCAATGGAAGGGGATTCAATTGTAGATAGGAACTCCTCAATGATTGAATCCATCTGTTGATTAAGCTCTTCAAAGTTTTCAATCATAATATGCTTTGGAGGTTGTACACCCTCCTTAACATCAACATCAAGTATCTTGGAAGAGGGCTTTCTAATTCTACATTCCCATGGACTTCCAACATCTCCTAGGTCTTCAACCACTCCTTCCGACTCATTTATCTTAACTTCCTCCCCTTGTGACAATTCTTGCTTCAACTCATCTTCTTCACCTTGAAGCTCTAAACTCACTCCCTCACTATGCTCCTTAATTGCTTATCCACATTCGTCAATGGGAGTGCCTTGATTGCTTAGGCTTAGTTGGGAGGAGGCCATATTGCTAACGGCTTCCGCTAGGATAGCCATCTTGGCTCCTAGCTCTTTAAACTCCTTTTTCATCCCCTCTTGTTGCCTTTGGAGTTGAGAGTCAATATCTCTTAGTTCTAGCGTGAGGACTTCATCGGGGAGGCGGTGGTGGAAGAGAGGGTTCATTGTTTGAGGGAAAGGCATTGTAGTTGGAAGGTGGCTCATATTGGTAAGGGTATAGAGATGGTGTATATGGAGGTGGTTCTTGGGAGTAGTTGTGTTGGAGTTGTGGTGATTCTGTGTATGGTTCATATGGCTCATAAGGTGGTTGTATGGTGGATAAGGATTAGGGTCATATGGGGTGTTTGGTAGTATGGGGCTTATGAGTAAGGTGGTTCAAAACCATGTTGAGGGGGTGGTTCATAGGCATGTGGTGGTGGCTGTTGACAATCACAATAAGGGTCACCACATCCATTAGATTGATATGCATTAGGATGAGAGTTATACCCATAAGAATCCGGAGGTTGTTGTTGTCAAGAAAGGTGATAAATCCCTTGAGACTCCTCCCACCTTTGATTGTTCCATCCTTGATGCATATTGTCATTATAGTTTCCATTCCCTACAACATAATTTGAGCCAAACTCATAGTCAAAGGGGTGAGAATTCATAGTAACAGATGAAAGCAAAAGCTAACAAAAATAAGCAACAAAGTCCTAAAGCTAACAAAAGCTAACAAATAAGCAAAAGGCAAACATATTCAGAATATTCACAATAGCCAATAACATAACACCATTACAACTCCCCGGTAACGGCGCCATTAATTTGAGAGCAAAAATTGTTGTCGGTCTAGATTTTCTTCCTAAAGAAAGGAATTACTTCGTTGTAAGCATAGCTTCAAACCAACAAACAACTCTCACATCAAATTAAAATTGGGTTTTGTCACATGTACAAACCCCAATGAAAATTAACCGAAGTATTTAGACTCAGGATCGTCTCATACGGAATTACAATAAAGTGCTCAATTATTGGCTATAAAGGTGCAAGGGGTTTTGATTGGTAAAAGGGACAACAAAATAAATGACAAGAAAAGTAAAGAGAGCAACTAAAGAAAGCAATTAATAAAGAGAGACATTTATGGCAAGGTTTGAGATCATAGGCTTTCTATCCTAGTCATTAATCATAACAACACTTAACAAGAATTTATCTTATTTCATCATCCCCAATGTTGGAAGAAGGTATAAGTTATCTTCAATTAGAGAAAGTCAAACAAGACTAGTTAATCTCAAATCAAAAGTCCTAATCAACTCAATAATTGAATTAGCAAGAGATTAAAGTCATTGAAAATGATATTAACTAACAACTCTAGATCACCAATCTAAATTGGGTATTAATGACTCAAGATTACCCAATTACTCTTCCCAAACCAAGAATGCTCAAAATCTACTCTAAAGCCCAACCAAGCATTTTGTCAAACACTTGGAAGGCATAAAAGGAAAGCATAGTAAATGTGCAAGAACAATAAATCTACCAACTACCAATTGCAAGAAAAGTAAATCAACAACTCAAATCATCAATAAAAGAAACATCAACATCAAATTGTATTAAATGTAAACAAAATCTAACATGAGTATTCATAAACATAAAAGAGACATAAAAGTAAAATTGACAAGAGAACTAAGAAGAATAGAGTAGTAGAAACAAGAAATTGTAAAGGAAACAAGATGAGAACAATAATCAAAACCTAGATCTAAGATGGAATCAAGCCTAAGAACCCTAATTCTAGAGAGAAGAGAGAGCTTCTCTTTCTAGAAACTAACCTACATGATGCTATACTACTAAACAATTTCTCTCCCCTTGCCCAAGCTTGAATTATGCATGAAATAGCATCAGTAATGAGTTGGATTGGGCCCAAAATGCTTCAGAAATCGCCCCCAGCGATTTCACCTTTAGTGGGCCACGTAAAGCATCGGCACGCACGCGTACAGTGCGCGTGCGCACCCCTAAACCCGAAGAAACTATGGCAAATTTTATATTATTTCGAAGCCCCGGATGTTATCTCTCCAGCGCAACTCGAACTGTCTCATTTGGACTTCTGTAGCTCAAGTTATGGTCAATTGAGTACGAAGAGGTCAGGCTTGACAGCTTTGCGGTTCCTTCATTTCTTCATAAGTTCTCCCACATTGCATGCTTTTCTCCTCACTTCTTCCATCCAATACTTGCCTTATGAACCTGAAATCACTCAACGAACATATCAAGGCATCGAATGGAATTAAAGTGAATTGAATTTAGCTATTTTAAGGCCTAAAAAACATGTTTTCACATTTAAGCACAAATCAAGGGAGAATTGCAAAACCATGCTATTTCATTGAATAAATATGAGAAAAGTTGATAAAATCCCCCAAATTAAGCACAAGATAGACCACAAAATTAGGGTTTATCACCTATTGGGCAACCAGGTTCCTAAACCTTGATGCTAAGATAGCTGGAGAGAAAAGATTACTCCAGTTGAATGAGCTAGAGGAGTTTATATTCAATGCTTTCGAAAATGCTAAAATAAATAAACAAAAAGAAAAAAGATGGCATGACAAAAGGCTATCATCTAGAATCTTTGAGCCAGTATAGAAGGTCCTGCTGTTTAACTCTAGGATCAGATTGTTCCCTGGGAAATTGAAATCCCGGTGGAGGGGACCATATGTGATTACAAGTGTGTCGCCATATGGTTATGTAGAGCTTCAAGATGTTGATTCTGACAAAAAATTCATTGTTAATGGACAGAGAATCAAACATTATCTTGAAGGAAATGTTGAGCAAGAATGCTCAAAACTGAGACTAAATTAAAAAGCTCAGTAAAGTTCAGCTAAAGATAGTAAAGAAGCACTTGTTGGGAGGCAACCCAGCCATTATCAAATCAAATTAGATGTTTATAACAATTATATAAGTATTTAATTTTATTCCTAATGTTAGCTAATGTATTTCAGTGGATAAATTAGGAAAATGGAGGTTCAAGACATAAAACAGAGAAATGTTTGAATGTTTGAACAATGCATATTTTTTATTTTGTTGTTTATGAATGTTAAAATTATTGGCTCTTGAAAGAATAATAAAAAAGGAGAAATGTTATTGATAATCTGAAAAATCATAAAATTAATTCTTGAAGCAAGAAAAAGCAGTGAAAAGCTTGTAGAAAAAAAAAAGAGAAGAAAAGAAAAAGTGGCAAAAAAAAAGAGAAAGAAAAAGAAAAAACAAGCAGAAAAGGCCACTAACCCTTTAAACCAAAAGGCAAGGGTAAAAAGGATCCAAGGCTTTGAGCATTAATGGATAGGAGGGCCCAAGGGAATAAAATCCTGGCCTAAGTGGCTAAACCAAGCTGTCTCTAACCATGTGCTTGTGGTGTGAAAGTGTTAAGTGAAAAGCTTGAGAATGAGTGGTTAAAGTCGTGGTCCAAAGCAAAAAGAGTGTGCTTACGAGCTCTGGGCACCTCTAACTGGGGACTCTAGCAAAGCTGAGTCACAGTCTGAGAAGGTTCACCCAGTTATGTGTCTGTGGCATTTATGTATCCGGTGGTAATACTGGAAAACAAAATGCTTAGGGTCACGACCAAGACTCATAAAGTAGCTGTGTTCAAGAATCAACATACTGAACTAAGAGAATCAATAACACTATCTGAATTCTGAGTTCCTATGGATGCCAATCATTCTGAACTTCAAAGGATAAAGTGAGATGCCAAAACTGTTCAGAAACAAAAAGGCTACAAGTCCTGCTCATCTAATTGAAGTTAATCTTCATTGATATTTTTGAAATTTATTGTATATTCTCTTCTTTTTATCCTATTATGTTTTTAGTTGCTTGGGGACAAGCAACAATTTAAGTTTGGTATTGTGATGAGTGGATAATTTATACTCTTTTTGGCATTATTTTTACATAGTTTTTAGTATGTTTTAATTACTTTTTATTATATTTTTATTAGTTTTTATTCAAAAATCACATTTCTTGACTTTACTATGAGTTTGTGTATTTTTCTATGATTTCAGGTATTTTCTGGCTGAAATTGAGGGACCTGAGCAAAAATCTGATTTAGAGGCTGAAAAAGGACTGCAGATGCTGTTGGATTCTGACCCTTCTGCACTCGAAGTGGATTTTCTGGAGCTACAGAAGCCCAATTGGTGCGATTTCAATTGCGTTGGAAATTAGACATCTTGGGCTTTCCAGCAATATATAATGGTTCATACTTTTCTCGAGATTTGATGGCCCAAACTGGCGTCCAAAGCCAGCCTAAAACATCTTGGCGTAAAATGCCCAAACTGGCACCAGAATTAGAGTTAAACGCCCAAACTGGCACCAAAGCTGGCGTTAAACTCCAGGAACAAACTATGCACATGAAAGCTTCAATGCTCAGCCCAAGCACACACCAAGTGGTCCCCGGAAGTAGACTTCTGCACTATCTGCACTTAGTTACTCATTTTCTGTAAACCTAAGTTACTAGTTTAGTATAAAAACTACTTTTAGAGATTCATTTTGACACCTTATGACATTTTTACACTTCATTTGTATCTTCTACGGCATGAGTCTCTAAACCCCATAGGTGGGGGTGAGGAGCTCTGCTGTGTTTCAATGGATTAATGCAATTACTACTATTTTCTATTCAATCACGCTTGATTCTATTCTAAGAAATTGCCCTCAGCGTTTTCACTTTAATGGGGTCACGTGCGAGCTACGACGCGTATGCATGGGTCATGCGTACGCGTCATGTCACGCGTACGCGTCGCCATGCGACTTCATCTTCATGCATGCGCGTTGATGCATGCACTCCAAATCCTTGATTTTCCATGAGTTCTCCACTTTGCATGCTTTTCTCTTCACTCATTGGATCCATTCCTAGCCTTTTCAATCCTGAATTCACTAACAAACACATCAAGGCATCCAGTGAAATCAAAGCTGAATTAAAATTAGCTAATTAAAGGCCTAAAAAGCATGTTTTCACTCTTAAGCACAAATTAGGAGAAAGTCATGAAACCATGCTATTTCATTGAATAGATATGGAAAAAGTTGATAAAATCCACTCAATTCAGCATAAAATGTACCACGAAATAGTGGTGCATCAACGGCCAAACAAAAAGTTGTGCTAGGCCGTGCGGAAAGGGGGCAAAGGGCGCGGGCACAAGTCATGTGTACGCGTGACCCACGTGTACGCGTCGACGTCCATTCTCCAATTGTGCCTTATTCATGATGGGACAATGCCACATCACGACCTGGACAGAGAGTTGTGCCAAGTTCGTGCTGAAGGGGTGCTAGGCGTGCGACGCTGCCCACGCGCAAGCGTCGCCGACGCGTACGCGTCACCCCGTCCCCAAAAATAATACTGGTGTGAGGCTGACATGGTGCTCCTGCATGGCTCGAACAGAATATGGTGTAGAGGATGTCTTAGTAAAGGTTGAGAACCTTTACATCCCTACAGATTTCATAATCTTGGATACTGGGGAGGAAGAGGATGAATCCACTATCCTTGAAAGACCTTCCTAGCTACTACCAATGCCATCATTGATGTAGCAAAGGGAGAGCTTATTCTACAGTTATGGGAGGACCACATCTTGTTCAATATGTGACACCAGAATTATTGTCGGTCTAGAATTTCTATTAATAGAAATAGAACTTCGTTGTAAGCATAGTTTCAAACCAACTAACAACTCTCAATCAAATTTTAAGGAATTGGTTGTCACAAAGTTCAACCCCAATAAAAGTAACCGAAGTATTTAAACCTCGGGTCATCTCACAAGGAATGGGCAAACATGTGCATCAACATAGGTTAGAATTCCAGGGTTGGAAGCCATGATAAAGGAATTGAACTAATAGACTTAACAAGAAAGAAATCTTAAAGTTCATGAAACTAAATCAAGTAACTAAAGCAAGATGTGAGCAATTTCAATTTAACTAGATTACATCCAATGTAATTCTACTCTAGAACTAAACAAGTAACTATAACTAAAGTCAATGCAATTGAAATTTTTGGTTTTCAAATGTGAATAATAAAAGGAACTCTTGGCTAGGCATAGGGATTGGGGTCACCATCCTTGTCTAATAACCATATCTTGACAATTATGAGGAACCAAACTCACTAAGTCTACCTCCAAGAGCTTTAAGTACGTAATGTTTACTCCTAAGCTTGAGGTACGTCAAGTGGCTTGATCAATCTCAACTCATAAGTCCCAATCCAACTACCAATTGACTTAGTAGTGGATTAGTGTCAATCGGTATCAACTTGACCACTAAGGATTCTCAAATCACCAAATCAATTAGACCCAATGACTCAAGTTTACCCAATTCCCTTAACATAGGCCAAGAGTAAAGAAAACTACTCCATAATCAAAGGAAACATTTCATTAAACACATTGTATGCATTAATAAAAGACATAGTCAAATTGCAATCAAATTGGAAATTAAAAGTACCCACTAACAATTATCAATATAAAATTACTCAAATAATACTATTAATCATGGGGAACATCAATGTCTCATTAACAATTCAAGATCCACAAAGTTCATAAGATGAATAGAAAATGGGAAATAACTAGAAAACATCAATCTAACACAAGATCTCAACAAAATTATACTAGAGAATTCAAATTAAGTAATCAAAACTAGAAACCAACAAAACCCAATTCAGAATTCAACAAGGGAAGATCAAATCAAACTAGATCTAGAGAGGAATAATGGTTTCTCTCTCTAGAAGAACAAGAACCAAAAAAACTAGCCAAAATTGTGTCTAAGTGTGTAATGAATGATCCCCCCCCTTTTTCCCTAGAGTTCCTGGGTCTTTTCCATACAGAATCAGGTTGAATTTGGGCCTGCTGAGTGATGAGCGGATAATTTATACCCTTTTTGGCATTGTTTTTACATTGTTTTTAGTATGTTTTAATTACTTTTTATTATATTTTTATTAGTTTTTATTCAAAAATCACATTTATGGACTTTACTATGAGTTTGTATGTTTTTTTGTGATTTCAGATATTTTCTGGCTGAAATTGAGGGACCTGAGTAAAAATCTGATTCAGAGGCTGAAAAAAGACTGCAGATGTTGTTGGATTCTGACCCTCCTGCACTCGAAGTAGCTTTTCTGGAGCTATAGAACCCCAATTGGGGCGCTCTCAATTGCGTTGAAAATTAGACATCTTGGGCTTTCTAACAATATATAATAGTCCATAGTCTGCTCGAGATTTGATGGCCCAAACTGGCGTCCAAAGCCAGCCTAAAATATCTTGGCGTAAAACGCCCAAACTGGCACCAAAGCTGGCATTTAACTCCAGGAACAACCTATGCACGTGAAAGCTTCAATGCTCAGCCTAAGCACACACCAAGTGGGCCTCGGAAGTAGATTTCTGCACTATCTGCACTTAGTTACTCATTTTCTGTAAACCTAAGTTACTAGTTTAGTATAAAAACTACTTTTAGAGATTCATTTTGACATCTTATGACATTTTTACACTTTTATTTGTATCTTCTACGGCATGAGTCTCTAAACCCCATAGGTTGGGGTGAGGAGCTTTACTGTGTTTCAATGGATTAATGCAACTACTACTGTTTTCTATTCAATCACGCTTGATTCTATTCTAAGATACTCACTCGTACTTCAATATGGAGAATATGATGATCCGTGACACTCATCATTATCCTCAACCCTACGAACGCGTGCCTAACAACCACTCCATTCTATCTGAACTCAGCGTAGTAATTGGGTGATAGTTTGAGTGCGTATCTCTTGGGTTTCTCATCCACGGACCGAGTCCGGAGGTTAGAACCTTCGTGGTATAGGCTAGAACCAATTGGCAGCATTCCTGGGATCCGGAAAGTCTAAACCTTATCTGTGGTATTCTAAGTAGGATATGGGAAGGGATGACTGTGACGAGCTTCAAACCTACGAATGTTGGACACAGTGAGAGTGTGCAAAAAGGACAAGGTCCTATTCCGACGGTAGTGGGAACTGACACATGATTAGCCGTGCGGTAGCTGTACATGGTATTTTTCATCCGAGACGAGAAATCCGACAGTTGATTAGCCGTGCAGAGATCGTACCTGGTATTTTTCATCCGAGAGGATCATAAAGCTTGCCATGGAAGGAAGCCATGCGTGTTTGGAGAAGAAGACAGTAGGAAAGCAGAGATTCAGACGACAGAGCATCTCCGGAACCTCAGCCTATTTCTCATTACTGAATCACAAGTACTATTTATTTCATGTTATTTATTTTTCATAAATACAATCTCTCTTATCATTAATCTCCTGAATAAGATTTACAAAATAACCATAGTTTGCTTCAAGCCAACAATCTCTGTGGGATCGACCCTTACTCACGTAAGGTATTACTTGGACGACCCAGTGCACTTGCTGGTTAGTTGTGCGGAGTTGTGAAAAGTGTAATCATAATTTCGTGCACCACTGAGCCTCAGAAATCGCCAGGCACGATTTCTTTAATGAGGTCACGTGCTGCTTGTCACGCGTACGCATCATGTATGCATGTGTGTCACTTGAATTTCGCGATTCACGCGTACGCGTCAAGCGTGCGTACGCGTCAGTAGGGAAGTCACCAATCCACGTGGATGCGTCACTCTTCGCACGCCATACCCAACTCCTTGCACCCACGCGTGCGCGTGTGGTGCTGGTGCGTGTCGAAGTTGATTTTCCAAAGCCCAATTCTTCATGTTCCTTCCACTTGTGCATGCTTCCTTCCTCTCTTCTAGGCCATTCTTGCCTTACAAACTCTGAAATCACTCAACAAATATATCACAGCATCAAATGGTAATAAAAGAGGATCAAAATATGGCATTTTTAAAGCAAAAGAAGCATGTTTTCCATCATGAAGCAATATTAGGAAGAGAATGCAAAACCATGCAATTTCTGTGAATAAATGTGGAAAATATTGACAAAACCCCCCCCCCAAATTCTACACAATATAAACCACAAAATCGGGGTTTATCAAACCTCCCCACACTTAAACCGAGCATGTCCTCATGCTAAAGATAAAAGACCAAAGACCATGGGAGGAAAGGGTTCATGAAGTGCAAATTACCTAAGTGAATGCATGCAACTAATGTAAAGGTATCTATCTACTTGGTCAAGGGTAAATCTATCCTCCAAGAACGCATATGAGCATATAGGGCTAAGGTGACATGTAGTCCATGAATCTTACCAATTTGAACATCAAAATGAAGTGCATATAACTTGAGAGACGAACGTTTGTGAAAGCCAGAAACGAGGAGTTGAGCATCGAACTCTCACCGGAAGTGTATCCGCTCTATTCGCTCGAGTGTATAGGGTTCATCACTCAATCCACCCCTAATCATGCTTTCCAAGATTTGTCTTTCATCTAACAATCAACAATTACTCAATGCATGCAAACAAATATCATGAGGTCTTGTTCATAGGTTGTAATGGGGCTAGGGTAAAGGTAGGGATGTATATGGTCAAGTGAGCTTAAAATTTGAATCCTTGATTAACCTAAGATCTCACCAAACACATAAAACAACCTATATAATTCTAATACAATACCTAGCTACCCATGGTTTCCACTTTTTCATATACTCATGCATTCTTTTTAGTTCACATTCCATATGCATTGTTATTGTTGCTTTACTTTGGGGCATTTTTGTCCCCTTTTTATTGCTTATCTTTTTCCATATTTTGGTTTCTTTTGTTTTTCTATCTCTTTCTCTTTACATTCCTTTTCCTTCATTCTCATATATATATATATATATATATATATATATATATATATATATAAGAATGAAGGAAAAGGAATGTAAAGAGAAAGAGATAGAAAAACAAAAGAAACCAAAATATGGAAAAAGATAAGCAATAAAAAGGGGACAAAAATGCCCCAAAGTAAAGCAACAATAACAATGCATATGGAATGTGAACTAAAAAGAATGCATGAGTATATGATA
>NC_029790.2:81553234-81580950 GCF_000816755.2 Arachis ipaensis
TATATATTTCTTTGTTTGTCCCCTTTTTTAGGGTTTCATATACAAAAATGCCAATGCATATGGTTCAATTATTTAATACATGAGTATGTTCCCAATTTCTAAAATTTTCAATTACAACCATAAATACATACCTTTACATCTACCCAAGTTTCCAAGTATACCCTCCCATTGAATGATACACACCCTTACTCACCTAAGCTAATCAAGGATCCACATCCAAGGACGTTCATTGTTTTTCACTTAGGGGTGTTGATGTGCTCCATTTAAGAATAAAAAAGGTTTATCATGGGCTCAAAACTGGTTAGAAATGGTAGGTAAAAGGGTTAAGGCTATTTGGAAAAAGTTACTATTGAAATGATGGCCTCAATCATGTAAATGCATCCATACACAAAATAATAGATATATAGAATCAGACAAAGCAAGGATTGTAATCATAGAGAGAAAGTAATGAACACAAGAATGGGAATAAGTGGTTAGAAGATATAACCACACAATAAGGCTCAAAACTCACATGCTTGTGTTCTTAGCTCAAACACCATGTTCCAAAATACATTCTTTACGCAAGTTTATCTTAAAAAAGTTTTTCAAAATTAGTAGGGTACCCTGAAAATACAGTTTCTTGGAAAAGAGGTCATCACCCTGACCAAGTAGTCCTAACAAGAAAAACTAACTAAACATGCAAAGCGTCCTAATTAACAAAGAAAAAGAGAATTAAAGTCCATAGATGTTGAAAAGAGGAGATTATTACCTACGAAGATCGGTCAAACGACCTCTCCACACTTAAGAATTAGCACGGTCCTCCGTGCTACAAGCAAGGTGCAAGAGGTGGTCGGGTTTGGAACTTCCACTATCCCGTTCGCGAGTGCTCTCTTCACTTAAATATGAGGTGGATGTGGAGATCTCCGGTTCCTCCATAGAAGGGGTCACACAACTCAAAAGCTTCTTTATGTAAGCATACTGGCGTTGGTTCCATCGTTCATATCTATCTATCTTCCTATGGAGGTCCTCAAGCCGTTAGTGGGAAGATCTTTATGATGTAGAAAAAGTGGTAGGGATATCTGAGGGGATAGCTATATCAAGGTTTCTGGGTTCTACCGGAGACTTGAGATATTTACCGGTTGGGATGACGTCGCCCGCTACCGGAATCATTGCTTTCCGACCCTTAGTCTCCCGGGGAACACCAACAGTAGCAACTAACTCTATCATCAAGGCGGGGAAAGGTAGGTTACCCTTGGCATGAACACGACCCATGGCTTGGTGGATGAGGCGAGCAATGTTAACCGGCCGCTCTGTGAGTATACACCAAACTAGCAAGGCTAGATCTGCGGTGATCAATGTCTCGTGAGTGATGAGAAACACGTAATAAGACAAGATATGGGTCTATGCTCGAGCCTCTACGGTCAGAAAGCACACAAGAATGCCCTTAGGTCGGGGCCTGAGTCTCCCTCAGGTCCAAAATATATCCGGTTTGGCAATAACCCGGCGGACATCGTCCCAATCAAAAACAGAGTTGAACTCATCACGCTGGCAGAGGGCCTCTTGGTAACCATCTACCTCATCTAGTTTGGGTGGGACTTGGAGTACTTCTTGAATAGCTTTCTCAGAAACTGGAACTTGCTTCCGGCGCATGAAAACAGTTTGAAGAGAAGGTGAGAAGTAATTGGTGTAGAACTCTACCACCCACAAGAGATTGGCTTCTTGTGGTCTCCTCATGAGAAAGCCCCACCCTCATCGCTCAATGCGAGGTATGACAAACTGAACTACATGACCCGAATGGTTAAGAAGGGGTTCAGAATGATAATTTTGTGCAACCATGATGGGATACAATAAGCTTACAATAGCGGTTGGGAAACTTAGTGGGGTCCTTTACAGGGTTCTCCTTTTCTTGTGCATCAATATTAATGATGCTTCACGCCTTCTTAGAGAGATGCTTGGCTTGGGGTGCCTTAGTGGTGGCTCTTTGAGGTGCCCTTTTGGGAGGCGGCTTCTTCGGTGCCTTTTTCTTGTCCTTTTTTATGGTCATCTGAAAAAGGAGGGGAAAAAGAGAAGACATTAGACTCACAGAAACCACACTTGAATTATAACATGCTAGTGAGAAAGGTGCCACAAAAGAAAAATTATCTTGAAAATATGACAGCTGCCACATGCAAGCAAGACAACCTTTGAAATACGGAGCAATGCACTAGCATGGGATGCAAGAGTGAAAAAGGCATGCAAGTAAGGCATGAGACGAATGAACTCAAGCATCGCTAACAACTCCAAGTGACATATGCAAGAAAGATAAAAAGTACAAGAAAATCAATTACTTAATCTAACTCCAAGACAATAAGGCATGCAAAAGGAATGGAGTGGAGTTAGAGAGGGGTGGAATACGATTCTTGCAATATGATCTAAGGAAGCAAGTAGTGGCTATGCATATAAGAATGGGAAAGATGAAGTGCAAAGAGCTTAATGTGCAATAAGAAGGCAAGTGTGTTGAGAGAAGAGCACCAAATTGAAAGCATAGTATCAAAATTAACTAAAAAAATGTGATAGGTGCAATTCAACAAACACTTGATGTGCAACATCCAAACCATAAGCACATTGAATAAATGCAAAAGTGCAATACCCCAAAATGATATACCCAACATCTAAACAACATCACAGAATCACAAAAGATTCAAAAGACAACAAACTAACCCATCAAAGCAAGGGGTAACTCAAATTTCAACATCCATAGAAAATGGCAAGAAAAAGAAGAAAGGAAGCAAATAAACAAGAGAAAATTTAACAAAGTGCAACTAAGAGAAATACGAGAAAGTAAAGACATGCAATTAAGAAGAAAGGCATAAAGCAAAGACAAAGAGAATGGAAAAGAATATGACCTTGAGAGGAATAGAGAAGATAAGGTGGAAGTAAGAGAAAGAGAAAGGGAAGAGAGAGAGAGGGACCGCCGGAGGTGGTGGGCGAGAGACGTGGTGAAGAGGGGAAAGGGAAAGAATAGAGGAGAAGAGGAAGAAGAAATTAGAAGAGGGAGGTGAGAAGAAAAATTTGAAACAGGGCGCACTGGTGCATTTCTTGCGTCCAAGGATCGACGCACGCGCGCACGCCATGCGTACGCGTGGAGTGAAGAAAAGAAGAGGGGCGCGCGAGCGCCACCCACGCGTACATGTGGGTAGGGGAAAAGGTAAGGGACGCGTACGTGTCATAGCGCGCGCACGCGTGGAGGCAACTGCTCGTTTTGCGCATTGCTTGCGCAATGCTCGCGCAACTCTCGGGTGTCGTGTACTGGGGACGCAGATAAGTGCGCAATACTCGCGCAAGTCTCGGGTGTCGCATACTAGGGACGCAGATAAGGCGACCGACGCGTTTGCGTCATGTGTGCGCACGCGTGGATGGGCAAGAATGTAAGACGATGCGTGAGAGTGCCACACGTCTACGCGTCAATAGGAATTGCGCGTTTTGTGCAATGTTTGCGCAACTCTCAGGAAAGTGTACCTAGAGTGCCGCACATAGCGACCGACGCATACGCATCATGGACACGCACGTGTGGACAAGAGAGATGAACAGGCAACTGATGCCAAGGCATCTTAGGCTAGTTTCACTAGCATTTTCTTGTTAGTTTTAGTTGTTTTATGCATTTTCTTGAGCTTAAAGTAATCAAGAATGGTTAAATGAATAACAAAGCAATGAACCATCCAAACAGTATGATTTTGATGCAAATTCCATGAGTTTTTAGTTATATTACTTGAATATTAAACGCCACTTTTTGAAAGGGGTTTCTGGGCCAAATATATTGAAGTTTAAGTTAGCATTTGAGCACAAACATTAACTTAAACATATTCTTTTAGTTTTGTAATTGAATTCAGAGCTATGACTCACTAAACCCCTTTCATTGGGTTAGGGAGCTCTATTGTAATTCAATGAATCAATAATAGTTTTATCTTCTTCTTCAATCTTTTCTCTTGAATTTTGTTAGAAAGCTTCTTGATCTAATTCCATTGGGTAGTTGTCTTGGGAAAGAAACTACCCATAATTGGAATCCTTCGGAACCTTGGGAAAGGAATGGAGGATTCATGCTAGAGAAGCTTTCTCACAGTGAATTGGATTGGGGTTTGGATGGATATTGTGACATGTAATCCTACCAAATTGTGGTTCATGAAACTGTGTGGTATAATCAGTGATCGAGCATCATCTCTTCTTATGAACATTTAAACCAAGGGATTGGGAATTTGTTTGTTTTTAGAGAGAATTGGTGAGCCAAGGGATTGTGATCCAATCATATAAGATTGCCAAGCAAAATTCAATGAATGCATTGGTTGAGGAAGGGATAAAAGTTATTTTGATTCGGAGATCTCAATATCTCCTAACACCCAATGAACTCCCCATTCCTGATTTACCACTTTCTCTTTACATTCTGCAATTAAATTCATGCAATCACCCCATCCCTTTTAATTTGAATTAATTTCTCAACTGCTCTAACCATACTCTTCCATTAACCAAGAGTATTTCACTTGTTTGTTGCCTGTGCTGTGTTCTTGTATGACACGTAGGAGAGGAGAGACATCAACTCCTCATTATACCGAACCAGAGCGGACCCTTCATAAACTTAGAAGGGAAGCAAGAGGGAAGAGAGTACTGGGAGAAGAAGAATCTGAAGGAGAATCTGAGGACAATTTTGAGGAAGCTTTAGATCTCAACATGGATAGAGAAGTTCACAACCATGAGAGAGCTGATGGAAACAATGCCATTCCCGAGAGGAGGGTTCTTGGTTCATACATAAACCCAACCTCTGGGAATTGTGGTAGCAGCATTCAGAAACCACCCATTCAGGCCAACAATTTTGAACTCAAACCACAGCTAATATCACTTGTGGAGGATCATTGTTCATTTGGTGGGAATGCTAATGAAGATCCAAACCAACATCTCACAAAATTCCTGAGAATTTGCGACACTGTGAAGTCCAATGGAGTCCAGGAAGATACCTATAGACTGCTCTTGTTCCCATTTTCACTTAGGGATAAGGCAGCTAAGTGGCTGGAATCATTCCCAAGGGGGAGCCTAACAACCTGGGATGAAGTGGAAAGCAAGTTTCTGGCACGTTGATTGGGAAGAGGCCAACTATGTGGGAAATCAACAAAGGCAACCATATGATCCACATTCTAACACTTATTCCAACACTTACAACCCAGGCTGGAAAAACCACCCAAACTTTCGGTGGGGAAACCAGCAAAACCAACATAACAAGTCCACATACCAAAACTCCAACCAAAGATCATACCAAGCCACACAAAACACTTACTCCCAACCATCATATCATGGCCAAAATAATCAACCTACCCAACCCAATCCGAACCAACAATTTCAAGATCAATTAAACAGGATAGAAGGAATGCTGGCAAACATGGGTCAGGACATAAGTGAGTTGAAAAGCTTTAGGGATGATGTGAGATCTACCTTAAGGAACCATGGTGAAAAACTCAAGAGGATGGAGTCTCAAGTAGGAGAGCTATCTCAACAGGCCCCCAAGTCAACTGCAGTGTTCCCTAGTGACACAGAAAAGAATCCTAAAGGGGAACAAAAGGGAGTGAGATGGGAAGAATGCAAGGCCATCACCATATTGAAGGAAGTCTCAGAAGAAGAAGGAATCAGACCCTCAGAACAGGAGCCAGAAATCTTGAAGGAAGGTGTGGAAGAAGCTAAGCAGGAAAGTGAAACTGAGCAAGCCAAGGAACTGCAAAAAGGCATGCTGGAAACATACCAACCAAAAGCACCATTTCCTCAGAGGTTAAGAGGAGGAGAAAAAGGGAAAACCTATTCAAGGTTTTTAGAGACATTTAAGTCTCTCCATATCAATATTCCCTTTCTTGAGATTCTCCAGCAGATGCCTACACATATCAAGTATTTAAAGGAATTGCTGAGAAAGAAAAGAGTTTTGAAGGGAGGACGCAGAGAAGTAAGTAGGAGACTAAGTTTGGTGTTCACACACCAACTTAAGACTCAGACACTTACCCATATATAGTTGAGCTAACCACTCAAGTGCTTGAGAAGCAAGCAACTTCATCACTCTTTGCAGGAAAGGAAACAAGGATCTTAGAAAGAGCATGAAACAACAACTAGGAGAAGAAGGAGAAATCAAATTGTTTCCTGGCAACAAAGAGAAAACAAGGAATTTCACAAGGTGGTATTGTTCCTTGACAATTCTTTAAAAAGGGCAAACAAAAGCATGCTTGTTCTGATTTAAACTGTAATTGTTGAATCTTTCTGGAATGAAAGTCTCTAGTATGTTTGTCTGTTATTGCTTTGAATAAAGTGAATGCCTAGATGTTTGGATATAACTTCACCTTCTTAAACAAATGCTTACCATGCTTGTTCTGTTTCCAAAGCTTCAGTTTAACCTTAAACTGAAGCTTAAACGTGTTCGACTATTTCTCTCCTCCAGGGTTGCTTTCTCATTTCCACGTTTAAGCTTCAGTTTAACCTTAAACTGAAGCTTAAACGTGTTCGACCCAATTGCTCCTCCAGGGTTGTTTTCTTCATTTCCATGTTTAAGCTTCAGTTTCGACATTTCACACTCCTGGGTTGCTTTCTTCCATTTCCACGTTTAAGTTTCAGTTTAACCTTAAACTGAAACTTAAACTTCAACTTAAACGCCACTTTTTGAAAGGGGTTTCTGGGCCAAATATATTGAAGTTTAAGTTAGCATTTGAGCACAAACATTAACTTAAACGTATTATGGTATGAAACCCAATTGAATATCATGGTTTATGGGATTGGGCCTGAAGAATTGATGAGTCTGGAGCTTCAATTTGTTGAGCCTTGTGTCATTACTTGTTTATCACTAAGTTTGCTCAATGAATGTTACAGAATTGGATCACAGCCTCATCAGGATTATGGACCATAAACCCAAAGCAAAAGGAAATCAGGGAAAGGCCTCAAAGCCCAAGAAACACAACATAAGCTCAATTTAGAAAGTGTATAAATAGGATAGAATTTAAGTTAGTTGGGAGGTTTTTACACGGAGAACTTTGGATCATTTTCTTTTAGTTTTGTAATTGAATTCAGAGCTATGACTCACTAAACCCCTTTCATTGGGTTAGGGAGCTCTATTGTAATTCAATGAATCAATAATAGTTTTATCTTCTTCTTCAATCTTTTCTCTTGAATTTTGTTAGAAAGCTTCTCGATCTAATTCCATTGGGTAGTTGTCTTGGGAAAGAAACTACCCATAATTAGAATCCTTCGGAACCTTGGAAAAGGAATGGAGGATTCATGCTAGAGAAGCTTTCCCACAGTGAATTGGATTGGGGTTTGGATGGATATTGTGACATGTAATCCTACCAAATTGTGGTTCATGAAACTGTGTGGTATAATCAGTGATCGAGCATCATCTCTTCTTATGAACATTTAAACCAAGGGATTGGGAATTTGTTCATTTTTAGAGAGAATTGGTGAGCCAAGGGATTGGGATCCAATCATATAAGATTGCCAAGCAAAATTCAATGAATGCATTGGTTGAGGAAGGGATAAAAGTTGTTTTGATTCGGAGATCTCAATATCTCCTAACACCCAATGAACTCCCCATTCCTGATTTACCACTTTCTCTTTACATTCTGCAATTAAATTCATGCAATCACCCCCATCCCTTTTAATTTCAGCAATTTAGCTTCTCGCTCTTTAATTCATGCAATTTTACATTCCGCAATTCTCATCTAAATCTTGATTCCGCTCAACTAGAACATACTTCTAATCCGAATTGCTCACTCAACCAATCCTTGTGGGATTCGACCTCACTCTATTGTGAGTTTTTACTTGACGATAACCGGTGCACTTGCCGGAAGGAATTTTGCCGATCGTGCAATTTCCTAAATCGTAGCATATCAAGTTTATGCATATTAGCAACGCGTGGGTAGGCAGTCACGCATTTCGCACAATGCTTGCGCAATGCTCACGCAACTCTCGGGAAAGTGTACCCAGAGTTGCAAAAACGCAAGCGACGCGCACGCGTCCTACACGCTTGAGCGTGGATTTTTTTTTACATAGAGAAAGGTATTTTTAACACATTCCTGGCAGGTATCCAAGCTAGATAGTCAAGAAAACACTCACAAATTCATGCACTACTCAAAATAAAGCATTTTCTCTAACCTTATCAATTCATCTATACCAAGATTAATGAAATCTACATGAACATTATAACAATTCAACAAAGTCAACAAAAGCTAGCATACCTAAGGAAACTCAACAACATCAAGAAAGTATACACAAGGAATATCTTACCATGGTGGGGTGTCTCCCACCAAGCACTTTTCTTTAACGTCCTTAAGTTGGACTGTCATGCGCTTAAGCTTCCTCTCCTTTTGGTGCATCCTCAAGCAGGAGAACCTCCACTTCCCTTGGTGATTTATAGCCATGGTACTTCTTCACTCTATGTCCATTCACCTTGAAAGTTGTAACACCTTGAGGGTCAATTAGTTCCATTACTCCATAGGGCTTTACCTCCTTCACCTTAAAGGGTCCTTCCCATTTGGAACGGAGTCTCCCAGGCATGAATCTAAGCCTTGAGTTGTTGAGGAGAACTTCATCACCTTCTCGAAAATCCTTCTTTCGGATATGGTGATCATGGAATGCCTTGATCTTTTCCTTGTAGATTCACGCATTCTCATATGCCTCCATCCTAAGACACTCAAGCTCCTCTAGTTGTAATTTTCTGGCTATACCTGCCTTGGTGATGTCCATGTTACACTGCTTCACTGCCCAATAGGCCTTATGCTCAATTTCCACCGAAAGGTGGCATGCCTTGCCATAGACGATCCAGAAGGGACTCATCCCTAACAGGGTCTTGTAGACCGTCCTATATGCCCATAGTGCATCTCCCAATCGAGAGCTCCAGTCCTTTCTTTGTGGATTCACCACTTTCTCCAGAATTTTCTTAATCTCCCGATTGGATACCTCCGCTTGTCCATTCGTTTGGGGGGTGATAGGCAGTTGAAACCTTATGTAATATCCCATAGCGCTTGAACAGTGCTTCTACCTTCCTGTTACAAAAGTGGGAACCTTGGTCGCTCACGATTGCTCGTGGCGACCCATAGCGGCACACAATATTATTTCTAATGAAAGAAGTCACGGCATTAGCGTCATCAAAGTGGGTAGGTATCACTTCCACCCACTTTGATACGTAGTCAACTGCCAACAAAATATATAGATACCCACTTGAGTTGGGAAATGGCCCCACAAAGTCTATGCCCCATACATCAAAGATTTCACAGAACAACATTGGTTGTTAAGGCATTTCATCCTTTTGGGATGCATTTCCCGACTTCTAACATTGGTGACATGACACACAAAATTGGTTAGCGTCCTTGAATAAGGTTGGCCACCAGAATCCACAATCAAAAACCTTTTTAGCCGTCCGTTGTGGGCCAAAGTGGCCGCCACACTCGGATGAATGGCAAGCTTCAATAATGGGTTGGATTTTGGATTCCGGAACACATCTTCGAATTACTTGGTCTACTCCCCTCTTCTACAAGTGAGGGTCATCCCAAATGTAATATTTGGAATCATTTCTCAACTTATCTCTTTGATGTTTAGAAAAGCTATGAGGGAAGATCTTAGCAACCAAGTAGTTCGCTATAGATGCAAACCAAGGAAAGCTATCCAAAATAGCATGCAAACTATCCAAAGGGAATGAGTCATCAATTGGAAATGGGTCATATTTAAGATTTTCAAGGCGGCTCAAATGATCCACAACCAAATTTTGAAACCCACTTCGATCCTTAATCTCAATGTCGAACTCTTGCAAGAGCAAGATCCAACGTATGAGCCTAGGTTTCGATTCATTCTTTGTCATCAAATACTTTAAAGCTGCATGATCCGTATATACCACTATTTTGGACCCTAGCAAATAAGATCTGAATTTATCTAAGGCATGAATAATAGCTAGGAGTTCTTTTTCCGTAGTGGTATAGTTGGATTATGCCGCATCCATTGTTTTTTAGGAATAAGCAATGATATAAGGGAGTTTACCATCACGCTATGCAAGCGCGGCACTTACGGCATAGTTTTACGCATCGCACATTATCTCGAATGGCTACGTCCAGTTGGGGCCCCTCACAATTGGTGCCGTGGTAAGAGCTCTCCTTAACTCCTCAAAGGCATCCACACAAGCACTATCAAACTCAAAGTCCACGTCCTTTTGGAGTAGGCGCGACAATGGCAATTCAATCTTGCTAAAATTCTTGATAAAGCGCCTATAGAATCCTGCATGCCCCAAAAAGGAACGGACCTCCCTCACAGAAGAGGGTTGAGGTAAACTGGTGATAATCAACCTTGGCCGGGTTCACAGAAATGCCCTTGTCAGAAACTATGTGTCCTAACATTATGCCTTGTCTCACCATGAAGTGACATTTTTCGAAATTGAGAACAAGGTTAGTGTCGACACATCGTTCCAAGACCTTGGCCAAGTTCTCCAAACAAGTCTCCATAAGATCGAAAAAGACACTCGTCATGCACTGCTAAAAAGTGGTGGGTGCATTATATAGCCCAAATGGCATCCTTTTATAAGCAAATGTGCCAAAGGGACAAGTAAATGTGGTCTTTTCCTGATCTTCAGGAGCAATATGTATATGGAAGTAGCCAGTGAATCCATCAAGAAAGTAATAATGAGATTTACCTACCAGTCGGTCCAACATCTGGTCAATGAAGGGCAAAGGGTAGTGGTCCTTCCTTGTAGCAGCGTTCAACCTTCTATAATCGATGCACACCCGCCAAGCATTTTGCACTCTTTTGGTGACCACTTCACCATCATCCTTCTTAACTGCAGTGATTCCTGATTTCTTTGGGATGACTTGGACCGGGCTCACCCATTCACTGTCAGAAATCGGATATATGATACCCGCATCAAGTAGCCTTGTGACTTCTTTTTTCACCACATCTAGGATATTCGGGTTGAGCCTTCTTTGGGGTTGTCTCACCAGCCGAGCTCCCTCTTGGAAAAAAATACGATGCATACATGTGCGGGATCCCCACAATGTCAGCCAAGCTCCAACCGATTTCTTTCTTGTGCTTCCTTAGGATCTCTAGAAGCTTCTCTTCTTGGCTAGAAAGCTCACTAGCAATAATGACCAGAAACCTTTGGTTATCCTCTAAGAATGCATACTTCAAATGAGATGGAAGAGGCTTCAATTCACTCTTTGCCTCAAGTTGCAGTTCTTTTTCATCAAGCTCTTGGAGTTCATTCTCAACAACTTTCTCTTGCTCACCCTCATGGTCATCCGTCTCTTCAACAATAGGGTAGCACAACTTATTGTGATCCTCTTGTCGTACCTCTGCTACTACCTCATCGATTACATCACATCGGAGAACAGAATACTCTTCGGGTGGGTGTCTCATGGCTTCTTCCAAATTGAACTTGATAGTCTTGTCTCCTACCTCAAAAGAGTATGTGCCGGTAAAGGCATCTAATTTGAACTTAGAGATCTTCAAGAAAGGTCTACCAAGAAAAACAGAGGAAGAGCTTTTATTATCTATTGGAGGACTTTCAAGGATGTAGAAATCAACCGGAAACACCAAATCCTTGATCACCACAAGTACATCTTCCGCTATTCCCACTACGGTAATCACACTCTTGTCGGCTAAGGCAAATTTGGCCGCTGACCTCTTTAATGGAGCTAAATTCAACCGCGCAAAGATAGAAAGTGGCATGATACTCATGCAAGCCCCTAGATCACACATACAGTCATGAAAAGCGACTCCACCAATGCAACATGACACCAAACATGGTCCAGGGTCACCACACTTTTCCGGAATAGGCTTCATTAATGAAGAAATAGAATTACCCAATGACAATGTCTCCAACTCACCTATCCTATCCTTGTGTGTGCATAAGTCCTTTAAAAATTTTGCATACTTCAGAATTTTTTGAATGGAATCAAGAAGTGGGATGGTTACCTCAACCTTCTTGAATACTTGAAGCATGTTTAAATCAAACTCCGGAGTCTTTTTGGCCTTCTTTACCATGGATGGAAATGGGATAAGAATGGATTCGTCCACTATAGCCTTCCTCTTGGGTTTCTTAAGGCTCACTTCTTCTTCCTCATGCCTTGTGTCTACCTCCTCTTCTTCATGTGGGACTTCAACAACCACTTCTTCCTCATGAATGTCTTCCATGACCCTAGCAAGTATCTCCTCCAATATGGTTCCCGACTGTAGAGTAATGGCGTTGAGACTGCCCTTTGGGTTTGGAAGGGGTTGAGATGGAAGGTTAGAAGAGCTTGAGGGTTGGTTGGTGTTATTGGAGGAGGAAAGGGCCAATTTTGATATCATATCGGTGAGGTTGGCTAATTGAACACTCATGCTACCATATTGTTCACTCAAGGTATTAAATTGAGCCTTGTTATTCTCTTCCTGTTTTTCATAGTAGCTCTAAGTTCATCAACTTGGTTGGTGGAAGAGGAGGAGGATTGGTTGGATTGTTGTCATTGATGTGGTGCTTGGTACTTGGTGTAGTTGTTTTGGTTTTGATAGGATGCTTGGTTGTGGTGATTTTGGTTGGTTTGGTGGTTGTTGTTGTTATGGTAGTATTGGGATGAAGATTGGTTGTTGTTGTAGTGAGAAGAATATTTGTTCCATCTTTGATTTTGATTGCTCCCTTGTGGATTGTCCCTCCACCCATAATTGGAGTTATTGCCATGAGAGTAGTTGTTTTGGCCTTGAGAGGGATAGGGTGGACGGTTGTTATAATTCACATTGGCCACGGCAAGGTATACTCCTCTTGAATTTGGTGGCATTAATCGGTGTAATGTGTGGTGCTAGAGCACAAACCACAAATCCTAGGAGGACCTTCAAGTTGGGCAACTTGGGGTGGGGCTTGGATGGCTTGGATGGAATAGAATGCCTTTTGTTCTTTTTGCATCTCCGTAAGGATAGTGGTCATATCCCCAAGCGCCTTGGTTAAGCTTTTTTCAGAAGGGGATGCTTCCACTACACCTTTGAGGAGATTGCTTTTCACTCTTACATGTTGTGTAGCCTCGGCAACATTATTTATCAAGCTCCAGGCTTCTCCCACCGTCTTGTTTTTAGAAAGGGAACCACCACTAGCGGCAGTGAGCAATCTTCTATATTTCGCACAAAGACCTCCGGTAAAATAACTGATAAGCAAATGAGTGTCCAATCCATAGTGTGGACAAGATTCCAATAGCCTCATGAATCTAGTCCAATACTCATACAAGCACTCTTAGTCCTTTTGCATTATACCCAAGATTTCCTTTCAAATATAGTCAGTCTTCTCCGGCGAAAAGAACTTGTCTAGAAACTCTCTTCTCAAGAAATTCCAATTGGTCACAATCTCATCTGGTTGGGAATAGAACCATGTTTTTGCTTGTCCCTCAAGAGAGAAGGGGAAAGCAAAAACCATAATAGCAACTTCATCGGCCACATGTCTTCGAGCCGTAGAACAAGGAACTTAAAAATCTCTTAAATGTCGGATAGGGTCTTGACACAGAAGCCCATGATACTTGGGGAGTAGATTTATCAAGCTATTCTTCAACTCAAAGTTTGGGTCGAGATTAGGATACCTTGCTTGCAAAGGTTGAAGTATGATATCCGGAGCCCCTTGTTCATGCAAGGTGATTCGGCGTGGTTCCGCCATGTTTTGTTCACCTGTGGGATGCAAAGATGTATTAGTGGTGCCAACAGAAGAGTAGGAAGTAGCAGACTCCAAGTCACTCTCGGTTCCGTCTAGTGATTCGGTATGCTCCTCAAGAGAGGTCGAAGCACTAGCCATATAGTCCAACCGCCGTCTAGCTTGCCGAGTGTACAACAAAGTCCATTCAATCTCAAGGTCAAGCTCGGCTAAGCTAGAGTTCAGTTCAGACCGAGTCATCAAACTTAGGAGTCATAGCACATGAATAAAAGAAATCTAAACTATAAGCTAAGTATTGAAAGCAAGTAAACTATCCACACTATTCATATATTCACATAACCAATGTCAAGGCATACGTTGCAACCACTCCCTGGCAACGGCGCCAAAAATTTGACACGAGAATTATTGTCGGTCTAGAATTTCTATTAATAGAAATAGAACGTCGTTGTAAGCATAGTTCCAAACCAACTAACAACTCTCAATCAAATTTTAAAGAATTGGTTGTCACAAAGTTCAACCCCAATAAAAGTAACCGAAGTATTCAAACCTCGGGTCATCTCACAAGGAATGGGCAAACATGTGTATCAACATAGGTTAGAATTCCGGGGTTGGAAGTCATGATAAAGGAATTGAACTAATAGACTTAACAAGCAAGAAATCTTAAAGTGCAAGAAACTAAATCAAGTAACTAAAGCAAGATGTGAGCAATTTCAATTTAACTAGATAACATCCAATGTAATTCTACTCTAGAACTAAACAAGTAACTATAACTAAAGTCAATGCAATTGAAATTTTTGGTTTTCAAATGTGAATAATAAAAGGAACTCTTGGCTAGGCATAGGGATTGGAGTCACCATCCTTGTCTAATAACCATATCTTGACAATTATGAGGAACCAAATTCACTAAGTCTACCTCCAATAGCTTTAAGTACGTAATGTTTACTCCTAAGCTTGAGGTACATCAAGTGGCTTGATCAATCTCAACTCATAAGTCCCAATCCAACTACCAATTGACTTAGTAGTGGATTAGTGTCAATCGGTATCAACTTGACCACTAAGGGTTCTCAAATCACCAAATCAATTAGACCCAATGACTCAAGTTTATCCAATTCCCTTAACCTAGGCCAAGAGTAAAGAAAACTACTCCATAATCAAAGGAAACATTTCATCAAACACATGGTATGCATTAATAAAAGACATAGTCAAATTGCAATCAAATTAGAAATTAAAAGTACCCACTAACAATTATCAATAGAAAACTACTCAAATAACACTATTAATCATGGAAAACATCAATGTCTCGTTAACAATTTAAGATCCACAAATCTCATAAGATGAATAGAAAATGGGAAATAACTAGAAAACATCAATCTAACACAAGATCTCAACAGAATTATACTAGAAAATTCAAATTAAGTAATCAAAACTAGAAATCAACAAAACCCAATTCAGAATTCAACAAGGGAAGATCAAATCAAACTAGATCTAGAGAGGAATAATGGTTTCTCTCTCTAGAAGAATAAGAACTAAAAAAACTAGCCAAAATTGTGTCTAAGTGTGTAATGAATGATCCCCCTCTTTCCCCCTAGAGTTCCTGGGTCTTTTCCATACAGAATCAGCTTGAATTTGGGCTTGCTGAGCCTCAAAAATCGCCAGGCACAATTTCTTTAATGGGGTTACGTGATGCTCGTCAGGCATACACGTCATGTACGCGTGCGCGTCGCCTGAATTTCGCGATCCACGCGTACGCGTCAAGCGTGCGTACGCGTCAATAGGGAAGTCACCAATCCACGCAGATACGTCACTCTTCGCGCGCCATACCCAACTCCTTGCACCCACTTGTGCATGCTTCCTTCCTCTCTTCTAGGCCATTCTTGCTCTACAAACTCTGAAATCACTCAACAAACATATCACGGCATCGAATGGTAATAAAAGAGGATCAAAATATGGCATTTTTAAAGCAAAAGAAGCATGTTTTCCATCATGAAGCAATATTAGGAAGAGAACACAAAACCATGCAATTTCTGTGAATAAAATATGGAAAATATTGACAAAACTCTCCAAATTCTACACAATATAAACCACAAAATTGGGGTTTATCAATATACCTAGCCTTAACTGTCCCTCTGACAACAGAGAAACAGTTGTGCAACACTTAGTGTTCCAACCTTCTCTCTAAGTGCAAAGTTGTACAGAGTCCACAGACACCAATTCTAAGTTTGGTGTTGGGCAGACATTATCAAGCACTGAGAACAAAGGTACTAAGAAGAAAGTACCCAAAAGCTGGAGGGATAATAAAATCCCCACTGAAGGCCTCTCACCTGGTATGAGAGTTGTCTTCACAGACAATCCAGTCATTCCACACACTGTGAACAGGATCCTATCTCTAGAACATGTGGAACTTATCCATAAGGAGCTAACCGTCAAGCTAGTGACGTTAAAGAAGCGCTTCTTGGGAGGCAACTCATCAATAATTAATGTTTTCTTGTTTTTCTTTAAGTTTCTTTATGTTATTTCAGTTTAATTTTAATATTTGTTTAAGTTTATGATCATGTGCAGCAGTTAGAACAGAAACAGAAACAGTCAAAGCTAAAAACAGAACATCCTAGAGCAGAGACCTTGCTGGGGTTGAACGCCAACCAGGGTGCACATTGCTGGCGTTAAATGGAAGCCAGATAAGAAATTGTTGGCGTTGAACACCAGCCAGGGAGCCTGAAGCTGGCATTGAACGCCAGTTAAGGGGCAGAACCCGGGCGTCCAACGCCCCAACATAGGCACAGACCTAGTGTTGAACACAAGGAAGGAGGTCCTTCAATAGCGTTTAACGCCCAATGAGAGGTACATAGCTGGCATTAAACTCCAGCCAAAAGCAAGAGCTGGGTGTTCAACACCCACAAGAGGGCAAGAAACTTGAATTTCCTAGCCCCTCAGGATCAGCGGGTCCCACAGAATCTCCACCTACCTCACTTTCTTCTCTCTCTTACTTTCACTCTTCCCCACACAGCTCTTCCCTATAAATCCCAACCCAATCACACCCATACCTCTTTCCAAAACCATCATAACCCCCACCCACTTTAAATTCAAAAATTCCCACCTAATTTCCACCCATTCATTCAATCCCCAACCTTTTCCGCTCCTATAAATACCCCTTCTTCCTACCCTTCCTCCACAAACCATTCATACACTACTAGCCCCACTTGGCCGAACCCACTATCTCCCTCTATCTCCTCTATTTTCTTTTTCTTCTACTCTTTTCTTCATATACTTTTTCCTATAAACCCTAACCTAATCACATCCATATCACTTCCCAAAACTATTATAACTCCCACCAATCCCCACCCACTTCAAATTCAAAATTTCCCACCCAATTCCCACCCATTCTTTCGAACCCTAACTTATCCCACTCCTATAAATACCTCTTCTTCCTACCCTTCATACACAGACCATCCATACACTAAAGCTCTACTTGGCCAAATCCACTATCCCTCTCCTTCTCCTCTATTCTCTTTTTCTTCTACTCTTTTCTTTTCTTTTCTTCATATTTTGCTCGAGGATGATTAAAGCTTTTAAATTTGGTGTTGGAAAATCCTTGCCTTTTGCTTTCTATTCCCACTTATGGCACCCAAAGTCGGAGAATCCTCTAGAAAGAGGAAAGAAAAAGCAGCTACTTCCACCTCCGAATCTTGGGAGATGGAAAGATTCATCACCAAAGCTCATCAAGACTACTTCTATGAAGTAGTGGCAAAAAAAAGGGTGATTCTTGAAGTCCCCTTTAGGCTAAAAAAGAAGGAGTACACGGAGATCCGAAGAGAAATCCAGAGGAGAGGTTGGGAAGTCCTAACCAATCCTATCCCAGAGGTTGGGATCTTGATGGTACAAGAGTTCTATGCTAATGCATGGGTTACTAAAAACCATGACACTAGTGTGAACCCAAATCCCAAAAATTGGATCACCGTGGTCCGAGGGTGACCTTTGGATTTCAGCCCAGAAAGTGTAAGGTTGGAGCTCCATTTGCCACTGATGAAAGGAGACCCACATCTTTACACTAGGAGAGTAATTTTTATTCAGAGGCTGGACCAAGTCCTTTGAGACATTTGTGTGGAAGGAGCTCAGTAAAAGAGGGATGCTTAAGGCAAGTCTATCCAACTGAGAAGGCTTGACCTCAAATTCGTAGCTAGAGGATGGATGGAATTTATCCAACGTTCTATCATCCCTACTAGCAATTTGTCAGAAGTGACCATTGACAAAGCCATCATGATTCATTGCATCATGATTGGAAGTGAGGTGGAGGTACATAAGGTAATACCTTAAGAGTTGTACAAGAAAGCTAAAAAGCCTTCCCCCTTAGCAAGGTTGGCATTCTCCCACCTTATCTGTCATCTATGCAATTTAGCTGGAATTATCATAGAAGGAGACATTCCTATTGAGGAGGACAAGCCCATCACTAAAATAAGGATGGAGCAAATTAGAGAGCCAGCACATGGACTACAACAACAGCATGTGGAGCTGCCTCAACAAGAAATCCCTGAGATGCTTCAAGGGATGTATTTTCCTCCCCAAGGCTATTGGGACCAGTTGCACACTTCTCTAGGAGAATTGAGCTCCAGCATGGATCAACTAAGGATGCGACATCAAGAGCATTCCACCATCCTCCATGACATAAGAGAAAATCAAAGAGCCATGAGGGAAGAACAAAGAACCATGAGGGCAGAACAATAGAAGCAGGGGCGTGACATAAAAGAGATAAAACACTCCATTGGATCCTCCAGAAGGAGTAGTGGCCGTCATCACTAAGGTGGATTCGTTCCCTTTACTCCCCTGTTGCCTATGTTATTCTGTTTTCCATGTATTTTGTTTTATTTTCTATTTCTAGTACATGATCATCTGTCTTTATGTCTCAAAGCTATGAAATATTTCATGCATCTCTCACCTTGCTTAAAAGAAAATTTTTATTGAAAAAGAAAAGTAAGATGCATGAATTTCAAGTCATATATTAAGAATAGTTCAATTATTTGATGTGGTGGCATTGCTTTTGTTTTCTGAATGTATGAATGAACAGTACATATTTGATGTTGGAGTTAAGAATATTCGCTCTTGAAAGAATGAGGATAAAAGTGAAGTATTATCGGTGATCTAAAAAATCCAAAAATTGATTCTTGAATCAAGAAAAAGTAGCAAAAAGCAATAAAAAAATATGCGGAAAAAAAATATACATATATATAATAGCAAGCAGAAAAAGAAAAAGCCAGTAGCTCTTTAAACCAAAAGCCAAGAGCAAAAAGTCAATAGATCTTTATGCCAAATGGCAAGATCAAGGTTAGAAGGGCCTAAAAGAAACAAATTCTTAGCCTAAACAGTTCAAATGAGCTGCTTCCCTAACTATATGCTTGTGGTGTGAAGGTGTTGGTGCACAAATTATAAATCACACTTTTTACAACTCGTACTACTAACCAGCAAGTGCACTGGGTCGTCCAAGTAATACCTTACGTGAGTAAGGGTCGATCCCACGGAGATTGTTGGCTTGAAGCAATCTATGGTTATCTTATAACTCTTAGTCAGGAAGACAATAAAATAATTCACTTATCAATTATGATTGCAAGGAATAAAAGGGCAGAACACAAATTATACTTGTATGTAATGATGGAGAATAGGTTGGAGTTTTGGAGATGCTTTGTCTTCTGAAATTCTGCTTTCCTCTGTTTTCTGATTCACGCACGCACGTCCTTCTATGGCAAGCTGTGTGTTGGTGGATCACCGTTGTCAATGGCTACCATCCATCCTTCCAGTGAAAAGGGTCCAGATGCGCTGTCACCGCACGGCTAATCATCTGCAGGTTCTCAATCGTACCGGAATAGGATTTACTATCCTTTTGCGTCTGTCACTACGCCCAGCACTCATGAGTTTGAAGCTCGTCACAGTCATTCAATCCCTGAATCCTACTCGGAATACCACAGACAAGGTTTAGACTTTCTGGATTCTCTTGAATGCTGCCATCAATCTAACTTATACCACGAAGATTCTGATTAAGAGATCTAAGAGATATTCATTTATTCTATGGTGGAACGTAAGTGGTTGTCAGGCACGCTGATGAGCGGATATTTTATACGCTTTTTGGGGTTAATTTCATATAGTTTTGAGTATGTTTTAGTTAGTTTTTAGTCTATTTTCATTAGTTTTTAGGAAAAATTCATATTTCTGGACTTTACTATGAGTTGTGTGTTTTTCTATAATTTCAGGTATTTTTCTGGCTGAAATTGAAGGAGCTGAGCAAAAATCTGATTCAGGCTGAAAAAGGACTGCTGATGCTGTTGGATTCTGACCTCCCTGCACTCAAAGTGGATTTTCTGGAGCTATATAACTCGAAATGGCATGCTTCCAATTGCGTTGGAAAGTAGACATCCAGGGCTTTCCAACAATATATAATAGTCTATACTTTGCACAAGGATAGACGACGTAAACTGGCGTTCTCTGCCCAATTCTGGCGTCCAGCGCTAGAAAAGGATCAAAAGCTGGAGTTGAACGCCCAAACTGGCACAAAAACTGGCGTTCAACTCCACAAATGGCCTCTGCACGTAGATTGCTTAATTCTCAGCCCAGCACACACCTAGTGGGCCCCAGAAGTGGATCTCTGCATCATCCATCATAGTTTACTCATATTTTGTAACCCTAAGCTACTAGTTTAGTATTTAAACAACTTTTAGAGACTTATTTTGTATCTCATGACATTTTTAGATCTGAACTTTGTATTCTCTAACGGCATGAGTCTCTAAACCCCATTGTTGGGGGTGAGGAGCTCTGCTGTGTCTTGATGAATTAATGCAAGTATTTCTGTTTTCCATTCAAACACGCTTGTTCCTATCTAACGGCATGATTGAGAACCTGCAGATGATTAGCCGTGCGGTGACAGCGCATTGGGAATCTTTTCACTGGAAGGATGGATGGTAGCCATTGACAACGGTGATCTACCTACACACAGCTTGCCATAGGAGGACATGTGTGCGTGAATTAGAAGACAGAGGAAAGCAGAGATTCAGAAGACAAAGCATCTCCAAAACTCCAACACATTCTCCATTACTGCATAACAAGTAACCTTTAATTTATGCTCTCTTGGTTATTTGAAATTCTACTGATAAACATAATTGACTTCCTGACTAAGATTTACAAGATAACCATAGATTGCTTCAAACCAACAATCTCCGTGGGATTCGACCCATTACTCACGTAAGGTATTACTTGGACGACCCAGTGCACTTGCTGGTTAGTGGTACGAGTTGTGAAAAGTGTGATTCATAATTCGTGCACCACACGCGTTCGTGGAGGAATGATAATGATTGTCACGTTTATCACATTCATATTGAAGTGCGAATGGATATCTTAGATAGGAACACACATGTTTGAATGGAAAACATAAATACTTGCATTAATCCATCGAGACACAGCAGAGCTCCTCACCCCCAACAATGGAGTTTAGAGACTCATGCCGTCAAAAGGTACAAAGTTCAGATCTCAAAATGTCATGAGATTGAAATAAACCTCTAAAAGTTATTTAAATACTAAACTAGTAACCTAGGTTTACAGAAAATGAACAAACTATGATATATGGTGCAGAAATCCACTTCTGGGGCCCACTTGGTGTGTGCTGGGGCTGAGACTTAAGCTAATCACGTGCATAGTGCTATTTTGGGCGTTCAACGCCAGCTTTGGATCCTTTTCTAGCGTTGAACTCCACTTTGTAACTTGTTTCTGGCGCTGGACACCAGACTGCAGCATGGAACTGGCGTTGAACGCCAGTTTACGTCGTCTATCCTTGAGCAAAGTATAGACTATTATATATTGCTGGAAAGCTCTGGATGTCTACTTTCCAACGCAATTAGAAAGCGTGCCATTTGGAGTCCTGAAGCTCCAGAAAATCTATTTTGAATGCAAGGAGGTCAGAATCCAACAGCATCAGCAGTCCTTTTTTAGCCTGAATCAGATTTTTGCTCAGCTCCCTCAATTTCAGCCAGAAAATACCTGAAATCATAGAAAAGCACACAAACTCATAGTAAAGTCCAGAAATATAAATTTTGCCTAGAAACTAATGAAAATAAACTAAAAACTAACTAAAACACACTAGAAACTATATGAAATTACCCCAAAAAGCGTATAAAATATCCGCTCATCACAACACCAAACTTAAAGTGTTGCTTGTCCTCAAGCAACTAGATAAATAAAATAGAATACAAATAATTTAAGAAGCAATAATATCTCAGAGTTTTTGAGTGAAGCTCAGATTCTAATTAGATGAGCAGGACTAGTAGCTTTTTGCTTCTGAATAGTTTTGGCATCTCACTTTATCCGTTGAAGCTCAGAGTGATTGGCATATATAGGAACTCAGAATTCAGATAGTGATATTGATTCTCCTAGTTTAGTATGTTGATTCTTGAACACAGCTACTTTATGAGTCTTGACCGTGGCCCTAAGCACTTTGTTTTCCAGTATTACCACCAGATACATAAATGCCACAAACACATAATTGGGTGAATCTTTTCAGATTGTGACTTAGCTTTGCTAAAGTTCCCAATTAGAGGTGTCCAGGGTTCTTAAGCACACTCTTCTCTTTGCTTTGGACCTTGACTTTAACCTCTCAGTCTCAAGTTTTCACTTGACACCTTCACGCTATAAGCACATGGTTAGGGACAGCTTGGTTTAGCCGCTTAGGCCGGGATTTTATTCCTTTAGGCCCTCCTATCCACTGATGCTCAAAGCCTTGGGGTCCTTTTTATTTACCCTTGCCTTTTGGTTTTAAGAGCTTTGGCTTTTTCTGCTTGCTTTCTCTTTTTCTTTCTCTATATTTTTTTTTCTGCAAGCTTTGTTCTTTGCTGCTTTTTCTTGCTTCAAGAATCATTTTTATGATTTTTCAGATTATCAATAACATGTCTCATGTTCATCATTCTTTCAAGAGCCAACATATTTAACAGTCTTAAACATCAAATTCAAAAGACATATGAACTGTTCAAGCATTCATTCAGAAGACAGAAAGCATTGCCACCACATGTAAATAATTAGAATTTATCTTATTAAAAACTTGAAAAATATTGTCTCTTATTCTAAAGAAATTCTTCTATTTTATTCATGTTCAATGATTATGATAAAATTAAATTATCGCTTAATTGGGGATAAAATCAAAAATATAGATACTAATTACTACTATATGACTCCTAAGGTAAAACTAAAATAAAAACAGTTATCACCGAATTAAGGGTAAGATTGGAATTTAACAACCTTTGTTCTGGGAAGTGGATGTTCCTCTAATCTGCGGGGTGCTTGGTCCTTCAAGAGATAATTTCTGGCGCTTCAATTCCCTTAAATCACGCCCTTGCTCCTCTTGTTCTTTAAGCAAATAGCAAAGAATGCTACTTTGTTCCTTCTGTTCTTTCTGTATTTGTTCCATAGCTTCTTGCATCTTGGTAATAGATGTTTCAAGATACTCCCAGTATTCAGATTGAGGGATTTCTGGGAGAATTTCCTGTGTTCTCTTCTTGATGGGGTCATCCTGTGCTTGTTGTTTTTCCATTGATGCTTTGGTGATTGGCCGCTCAACTGAGATATACTCAGTTATTCCCATCCTTACTCCAGCGTCCTTGCAGAGCATAGAAATCTAGCTTGGATAAACTAACCTGGCATCTTTGGAATTTTTGTTTGCAATTTTGTAGAATTCAGTTGAAATCAGTTGATGAACTTCCACTTCTTTTCCCATCATGATGCAATGGATCAACACTGCTCTTCTAATAGTGACTTCAGAATGGTTGCTTGTGGGCAGCAGAGAATGCCCAATGAAGTCCAGCCATCCTCTGGTGACTGGTTTGAGATCTTCTCTTTTGAGTTGAATTGGGACACCCTTCGTGCTGGTGGTCCACCTGGCTCCAGGGATGCATATATCCTCTAGAATCTTATCCAGACCCTTGTCTGTTCTCATCATTCTCCTATTGAAGGAGTCTGGATCATCTTTCAGCTGAGGTAGCTTTAAGATTTCCCTGATCTTGTCAGGGTGGGTATGAACAATCTTTCCTCTGACCAAGGTCCGATAGTCATAGATAGCAGATCCAGATAGTCTTTGCCTGTCTGTATGCCACATATTAGCATAGAACTCCTGGACCATATTCCTTCCCACTTTTATTTCAGGATTGGCTAGGATCTTCCAGTTCCTGATTCAGATTTGCTCACGGATCTCCAGATATTCGTCTTCTTTCAGATCGAATCTAACTTCCGGGATCACTGATCTTAGACCCATTATTTTGTAATAATGGTCTGAATGTTCTTTAGTTAAGAACTTCTCTTGATTCCAAAGTTGTTTTGGAACACTCTCTTTCTTGCCTCTTGGAGTGGGTTATTTTCCTTTAGGAGCCATGATCTTAGTGATCACGGATAGGCACACCAAACTTAGAGGTTTGCTTGTCCTCAAGCAAAAAGAAAAGAAAAGAGAGGGAGAGAAGGAGAGCTAGGTGCAGTTGAAGATGGGAGGGGAGGGAGGCCGAACCCATATTTAAAGGGAGGGGGTGGGTTATTTCGAAAATACAAAGAAAGATAAGATAGAAGATATGATTTAAGATTAAAAAGATATGAAAGATATGCAAGAAATCATGAATTGAAACATGAAAATTAAATTTAGAATGAAAAATGTGAAGTAAAAATGAATTCACCTCCTCCCCACCATCCTGGCGTTTGAACGCCCAAACGCTGCATGTTTTGGGCATTCAACACCCAAATGCTGCCTCTCTTGGGCGTTCAATGCCCAGCTGCTGCTTCTTTCTGGCGTTGAACGCCAGGAACTCCTTTGTCACTGGGCATTTTTCTGAACGCCCAGGACGCTGTAAATCTGGCGTTAAACACCCAGAAGGAGCTTCTTTCTGGCGTTGAACACCCAGAAGATGCTTCTTTCTGGCGTTTAACGCCCAAATGGCTATCCTTACTGGCGTTCAATGCCCAATGGATGCTTCTTTTGGGCGTTGAACGCTAAAAACAGACTTTTACTGGCGTTTTCTTGCCAGTGAGCTATTTTTCTCTGTTTTGTGTGCAGAATCCTTCTGTAACCCTGTGAACTTATGCAATTAACTCTTTACCTTAGTATCAGTGAACTTTATATAAACAAATAAAATCAAGAATAGGGCAAAATGCTTAGAGGAAGTGATGCCCCATGGCTGGGTTGCCTCCCAGCAAGCGCTTCTTTATTGTCTTTAGCTGGACCTTGCTGAGCTTTTAATCTAGCTTCAGCCTTGAGCACTCTTGCTCAACATTGCCTTCAAGATAGTGCTTGATTCTCTGTCCATTAACAATGAACTTCTTATCAGAATCAATATCTTGAAGCTCCACATAACCATATGGTGATACACTTGTAATCACATATAGTCCCCTCCACCGGGACTTCAGTTTCCTGGGGAATAGCCTGAGCCTAGAGTTAAACAACAGAACCTTTTGTCTTGGTTTAAAGATTCTAGATGACAGCTTTCTGTCAGGCCACTTTTTTATTTTTCTTTATAAAGCTTGGCATTTTTGAAAGCAGTGAATCTGAATTCCTCTAGCTCATTTAGCTGAAGCAATCTTTTTTCTCCAGCTAATTTGACATCAAAGTTTAGGAATCTGGTTGCCCAGTAGGCTTTATGTTCCAGTTCCACGGGCAGGTGGCATGCCTTACCATACACAAGTTGGTATGGAGAGGTCCCTATAGGAGTCTTGAATGCTGTTCTATAAGCCCACAGAGCATCATCCAAGCTTCGTACCCAATCCTTTCTACGGGTACTTACAGTCCATTCCAGGATTCTTTTTAGTTCTCTGTTAGAGACTTCAGCTTGCCCATTTTTCTGTGGGTGATACGGAGTCGCCACCTTGTGGCGAATCCCGTACCGGACCATGGCAGAGTCAAGCTGTTTGTTGCAGAAGTGAGTGCTCCCATCACTGATTAGTACCCTGGGAACACCAAACCTGCTGAATATATGTTTCTGGAGGAACTTCAGCACTGTTTTAGTATCATTGGTGGGTGTGGCAAATTATGCCATCTGCACATCTCTTAAAGAAATAGGGTTCATCCCACAAGTAGTACTTTGCATCAGTAATTAATTTTTTCTTTTGTTGCCTGCTGTACTCCTTGGGAATGAACCTTGCAGCTTTGTAGTTTGCAATGTCTACAAACCATGGTGTTTCCTGAATGGCAAACAAATGCTCATCCAGAAAGGTCTCAGAGATTTCAAGAGAGGGGAATGACGTCCCTTCTATTAGCTCTATCCGGGACAGATGATCAGCCACTTGGTTCTCTGTCCCTTTTCTGTCTCTTATTTCTATATCAAACTCTTGCAGAAGCAATATCCATCTTATGAGTTTGGGTTTTGAATCCTGCTTTATGAGTAGATATTTAAGAGCAGCATGATCTGTGTACACAATCACTTTTAATCCTACTAAGTATGATCAAAACTTGTCAATGGCATAAACCACTGCAAGCAATTCTTTTTCTGTGGTTGTGTAATTTTTCTGGGCATCATTCAAAACACGGCTAGCATAATAAATGACATGCAGAAGCTTGTCATGCCTCTGCCCCAGTACTGCACCAATGGCGTGATCCCTGGCATCACACATTAGCTCAAATGGTAATGTCCAGTCTGGTGCAAAAATAACTGGTGCTATGACCAGCTTGGCTTTCAGTGTTTGAAACGCCTGCAGAAACTCTGTGTCAAACACAAAAGGCGTGTCAGCAGCTAGCAGATTGCTCAGAGGTTTTGCGATTTTTGAAAAATCCTTTACAAACCTCCTATAGAATCCTGCATGCCCCAGAAAGCTTCTAATTGCCTTAACATTGGCAGGTGGTGGTAATTTTTCAATTACCTCTATTTTTGCTTGATCCACCTCTATTCCCTTGTTTGAAATTTTATGCCCAAGGAAAATCCCTTCAGTCACCATAAAGTGACATTTTTCCCAGTTTAAAACCAGGTTGGTCTCTTGGCATCTTTTCAGAACTAGTTTCAGGTGATCAAGACAGGAGCTGAATGAGTCTCCATATACTGAGAAGTCATCCATGAAGAATTCCAGAAATTTTTCCACCATATCAGAGAAAATAGAGAGCATGCATCTCTGGAAGGTTGCAGGCGCATTACACAGCCCAAATGGCATCCTTCTATAAGCAAACACTCCAGATGGACATGTGAATGCTGTTTTCTCTTGATCCTGGAGATCTACTACAATCTGGTTATAGCCTGAGTAGCCATCCAAAAAGCAGTAATAATCATGACCTGCCAGTCTTTCTAGCATCTGGTCTATGAATAGTAAAGGAAAATGGTCCTTTCTGGTGGCTGTATTGAGCCTTCTGTAGTCAATACACATGCGCCAACCCTGTAACTGTTCTTGTAGGAACCAGTTCATTCTTTTCATTATGAACCACTGTCATGCCTCCCTTTTTGGGGACAACTTGGATAGGGCTCACCCAGGGGCTGTCAGAAATAGGATAAATAATCCCAGCCTCCAGTAATTTGGTGACCTCTTTCTGCACCACTTCCTTCATGGCTGGATTTAGCCGCCTCTGTGGTTGAACCACTGGTTTAGCATTATCCTCCAATAAGATTTTGTGCATGCATCTAGCTGGGCTTATGCCCTTAAGGTCACCTATGGACGACCCAAGAGCTATCTTGTGTGTCCTTAGCACTTGAATAAGTGCTTCCTCTTCCTGTGGATTTAAAGCAGAGCTTATGATCACTAGAAAAGTGTCACCTTCTCCCAAAAATGCATATTTCAGGGATGGTGGTAATGGTTTGAGCTCGGGTTTAGGAGGTTTTTCCTCTTCCAGAGGAAATTTTAGAGGCTCTTTCATTTTCTCTGAATCCTCCAAATCAGGCTGAACAACTTTAAAGATGTCTTCCAACTCTGATTCGAGACTCACAGCCATGTTGATCTCTTCTACCAAAGAGTCAATAAGATCAACTTTCATGCAGTCTTTTGATGTGTCTGGATGCTGCATGGCTTTGACAGCATTCAAGTTAAACTCATTATCATTGACTCTCAGGGTTATTTCCCCCTGTTGGACATCAATGAGAGTTCGTCCAGTTGCTAGGAAGGGTCTTCCTAGAATGAGAGT
>NC_029790.2:81581126-81618045 GCF_000816755.2 Arachis ipaensis
TAAGTTTATTTCCTACAGAAGTGGTTGAAGAAGCCTTTCTAGATGGGTTGTCATCAGCACATATGGTGTCTGATCCCTCACTGGCAATTGAGTGCCAGAGTTAGAAGCTGGAGTGACGTTAGACGCCAGCTCCTCCTCTGTTCCTGGCGTTTGAACGCCAGAACTGTGCTTCTTTTTGGCGTTCAACGCCAGATTCTTGCTTGTTTCTGGCATTGAACGCCAGTCCTGAGCATGGTCTGGGCGTTCAGCGCCAGCCTTCCACCCAACTTCTGGCGTTTTGGTGCCAGAATTATTTTTCCCTGGGCTCTTACTGTCCTCAGATGGATTTTGGGTGGTTTGCTCATTTCTTGGTTTCCTGCTGCCTTGAAGTGGGGTTTTTAGTGCTTTCTCACTTCTTAATTGAACTGCTTGGCATTCTTCTGTTATTTGTTTTGACAGCTGCTGCTTTGTTTGCTTTAATTATACTTCCATGTTTATATTAGCCATCCTTGTCTCTTGTAGTTTATCCTTGAATTCAGCTAACTGCTTTGTTAGAAAATCCAATTGCTGATTGAATTCAGCAGCTTGCTCTGTAGGACTGAGTTCAGTAGTTACTGTTTTAGCCTCTTCTTTCATGGAAGAGTCACTGCTTAGGTACAGATGCTGATTTCTAGCAACTGTATCAATGAGCTCTTGAGCCTCTTCAATTGTCTTTCTCATGTGGATAGATCCACCATCTGAGCAATCTAAAGAGATTTGAGCTCTTTCTGTAAGCCAATAATAGAAGATGTCTAACTGAACCCATTCTGAAAACATTTCAGAGGGGCATTTTCGTAGCATCTCTCTGTATCTCTCCCAGGCATCATAAAGAGATTCAATATCTCCTTGTTTAAAGCCTTGGATGTCCAGCCTAGGTACAAAGTTCAGATCCCAAAATGTCATGAGATCGAAATAAACCTCTAAAAGTTGTTTAAATACTAAACTAGTAACCTAGGTTTACAGAAAATGAACAAACTATGATAGATGGTGCAGAAATCCACTTCTGGGGCCCACTTGGTGTGTGTTGGGGCTGAGACTTAAGCTAATCACGTGCATAGGGCTGTTTTGGGCGTTCAACGCCAGCTTTGGATCCTTTTCTGGCGTTGAACTCCAATTTGTAACTTGTTTCTGGCGCTGGACGCCAGACTGCAGCATGGAACTGGCGTTGAACGCCAGTTTACATCGTCTATCCTTGAGCAAAGTATAGACTATTATATATTTCTGGAAAGCCCTGGACGTCTACTTTTTAACGCAATTAAAAGCGCGCCATTTGGAGTCCTGTAGCTCCAGAAAATCCATTTTGAATGCAGGGAGGTCAGAATCCAACAGCATCAGCAGTCCTTTTTCAGCCTGAATCAGATTTTTGCTCAGCTCCCTCAATTTCAGCCAGAAAATACCTGAAATCACAAAAAAGCACACAAACTCATAGTAAAGTCCAGAAATATAAATTTTTCCTAGAAACTAATGAAAATAAACTAAAAACTAACTAAAACACACTAGAAACTATATAAAATTAACCCCAAAAAGCGTATAAAATATCCGCTCATCAGGTGTCAAGTGAAAAACTTGCAACTAAGCAGTTAAAGTCATAGTCCAAAGCAAAGAGTGTGCTTAAAAACTCTAGACATCACTGGCTAGGGATTCTAGCAAAGCTGAATTACAATAAAAAAGGGTTCACCCAGTTAAGTGTCTGTGGCATTTATGTATCCGGTGGTAATACTGGAAAACAAAGTGCTTAGGGTCACAGCTAAGACTCTAAAGAAGATGTGTTCAAGAATCAAAAAGAACTTAACTAATAAACTGAATAGTATCATCTAGATTCTAAGTTCTTAAAGATGCCAACTATTCTGAGGTTCAATGGAAACTGAGATGCCAAAACTATTCAGAAGGAAAAAGCTACTAGTCCCGTTCATCTAATTGAAACTGAGCTTCATTGAAAACTCTGATATTTATTGCATCCTTCTATTTCTTGTTATCTTAATTTATTTTGGTTTCTTTGGTTCAAGCAACAGTTTAAATTTGGTGTTCTGATGAGCGGATATTTTATACGTTTTTTGGCATTGTTTTCATATAATTTTCATTATGTTTTGTTTAAGTTTTATTAAGCTTTCACAGGTTTTAGTGTAAAATTCACATTTTTGGATTCTACTTTGAGTTTGTATGTTTTTATGGTAATTTCAGGTATTTTCTGGCTAAAATTTAGGAGCTTGAGCAGAAGTCTGATTCAGAAGCAGAGAAAGGACTGCAGATGCTGTTAGGATCTGACCTCCGTGCACTCGAAGGAGCTTTTCTAGAGCTACAGAAGTCCAAATGGTGCGCTCTCAATGAATATCGAAAGCTAACATCCAGGGATTTCCAGAAATATATTATAGTCCATACTTTGCTTTGGCAATAAAGGCCCAAAACTGGCATTCAACACCAGCCACCAAACCCAGTCCTGGTGTCCAACGCCCATAAGGGGGGTAGCTAGCATCCAACGCCCTTTAAGGGGTCCCAAGCCAGCGTTCAATGCCCCTAATAGGTACCAGCTCATGGGAAACACTCAAGCTCAGCCCAAACACTCACTAAGTGGACCCCAGAAGTGGATTTTCACACTACAAGACTAGTTTATCTTATTTTTGTAATTCTTAGTCATTAGATTAGTATATATAGGAGAAGATCACCCTTGTTTAGGATCTTCTTCCTCCTCCATTCGAATTACATTGTTTATTGTACAGTATGAGTCACTAATCTCCTAAGGTTAAGGTTAGGAGCTCTGCTGAGTTTTATGGATCAATAATATTACTATTTTCATTCAGTATGTCTGATTCTATTCTCTTATGCAACCTCGTTCTTCATCTTATGAATTGAGGGTGACCCGTGATAATCACCCTTGTTCTACATGGGTTCCGTGCGATTCCTAACTGATGGGATATTTTTTTGTGGAAAAACGAATTTCTCCAAAACACCCAAAACTAACCGGCAAGTGCACCGGGTCGCATCAAGTAATAAAACTCACGTGAGTGAGGTCGATCCCACAGGGATTGATGGATCAAGCAACTTTAGTAGGTGATTAGTTTAGTCAAGCTAACATTGAGTGATTTGAATGACAATTGAAGCCAACAGAATGTAAACTTGCAGGAATTATAAAGTGCAGAAAGTAAAATTGCAAGTAACTTAAAGAGCAAGAAAGTAAAATAGCTGAAACTTAAATTGCAAGAAATATAAATTGCATGAAAGTAAAGGGGACTGGGTGCAGGGAAATTAAATGAAAGCAGTAAATCAAAGCTTAGAACAATTGCAAGGAAATTAAAATTGCATGAAAAGTAAATTCAGATCACAGTGGCTCAAATGTAAAATAAAGAGGAACACACGTGCAGGAAAGTAAATGAGATTTGCAGCAAGCTTAATGTAAATTGAATTGAAGAACCAAACAGAAAGTGAAATGCAGCTCAATTGCAATAACTAAAGGAAAGTTGAAGATCTCAGGGGTTGGATGAGACTAGAGACCAAGTCTAGATGTCAATTCCTTCCTTGATCCAACAGTAAACAATTTGCAGAAGAAATAGAGATGAAAACAGTAAAGAGAGTTTTAATTCAAATTGCAATTCACTGAAAGTTTGCAGAAGAGGAAAACAGAGAGAATTCTCAAGTTGAGATTGAAACAGAATTTCTTCAATTCTCAACCCAAGATTCAAAACAAAGAAAAACTAAAGAGAGAGAGTTCTGTATTCCTAATGCTCCCTAGTGGAGCTCGCCTCCCCTCCTCTCTATTCGGGCTTACTTTCTAAAATGAGAATGATGCCTTATATAGGCATTTTTACAAAATGAAAACAAATTACAATTAAAACGAAATTTCTATTCTAACTATCTCTTGTGCCTTTGAGTGGTGTCAATTGGGCCCTTGCTCTTGATGGAATTAGGTTGATAGAGGCCTTGGTTGATTGCTCTTGGAGTTTGGAGAAGAACCGAATTGAACCGGGTTTGGAATCATGAAAGCTTGAGTAAAAGTTTGAGTAAAAGTTTGAGGCAAACTTTTACTCCAACTTTTCACATCAGCCACCTTCTTTTGCTGATACCAACGTTGGGGCAAAAGTTAGGGGTCAAACTTTTGCTCCAACGTTGGCCTCCCCTAGTGCATGTATGTGGCGCTACTTTGTCCTCTTGTCAAAGTTGCCAATTTTATGCCCACTATAGACTATTATATATGGTTGGAAAGCTCTGAATGTCAGATTTCTAAACCAATTGGAATCACCTCAATTGGACATCTACAACTCAAGTTATGCTCCTTTGAAGAGGATAGGGTCGCTGGCTTTGGTGCCCAACGTTTGAGGTAAAGTTTGCCTCAAACGTGGTTGAAAACGCCAGTTTTGGAGGCTCAAACGTATTGTCCACCCCATACTATTAAACATTGTTGGAAAGCCCTGGATGTCTACTTTCCAATGTCGTTGGAAGCATATCATTTGGAGCTCTACAGCTCGAGTTATACTCCGTCGAAGGTGCAGAGGTTAGTTGGCCTCACTGTAGGTTGCCACCATATTCGTTTATGCATATTGCGGGACAGTTTTCTCCCTCAATTCTAGTGTCCACCATGCAGTGCCATATATGCTTGGAAAGCTCTCAATTCCTACTTTCCATTGCTTTTTGAATCACCTCATTTGGAGCTCTGTAGCTCAAGTTATTCTTGTTGGAAGTATACCCTTTGTATGCCTTGTGGCGCCAACGTTAGCCAAAAAGTTAGAGGCTAACGTTGGCGCAAACTTTTGCTCTCCAGGGTGTGTTGTTCATGCGCCAACGTTTGCCAAAAAGTTAGGGGCTAACATTGGCGCAAACTTTTGCTCTCCAGGGTGTTGATTTGTGATGCCAAAAGTTTGCCAAAAAGTTTGAGGCTAACTTTTGCTCCAGCTTTTTGCTCCCTGGTTCATTTTCACTTAGAAACATGAAAATCTACCCAATTGGCTTGCTTATGGCTCAAGAAAGTGCATAAAACCTATTGAAAACAAATGAAAAAGCATAGAAAAATATGACATGGTGACATGTCATCATAACACCAAACTTAAACCTTGCTTGTCCCCAAGCAAGAAAAGAATCATGCAATAAAGATTGACAATCCAAGGCAAGAAGAATAGCAACTCAATGTTCATAGTAAGCTAGTTTTCTAAGCATGCTACAATCACAAAAGAAATGTAAATGATTGATGCTTACATCTAGCTCAATTTATGAAATCTTTTTCTTATATTTCTTCCTTGAAACAAGCTTTTGATTTTCTTATTTGCTTCTCCTTTTGGGTGCTTTGCCCCATGAGTTGATAACAAAGCTACGACTTCTAAATGCTTTGTTTTCAAGTATTACCACTTGATACATAATCACCACAAGCATTTGATTAGAGGACTTCATTAAGCTCATTTTTCTTTTCTTTTCTTGACTCTCTAATCATTGATGCTCAGAGCCTTGAGCTTTGAGGGAGTGCTTTTGCACTTTGAGCCTAACCTTGACTTCTAAGTGTTTTGTTTTCAAGCATTTGGCTTGATACATAAACACCACAAGTACTTAACAAATGAATTGCCATTGGTACTCAAAGCCTTCAGCTTTCTCATTCTTTCCCTTTTACTTTTCTTGCTTTAATTGTATTTGCATCTTCAAGGTTTTCATGATTTTAAAAAGATTTCACAAAATGTTCTAGATGAAAACTTCAATTAAATAAAATCCAATACAATTGAGCAACAATTAATCATACTAGCTTTCCAATACTTGTATGCACATGCTAAACTCTTCTTTAATTCCTTGTTTGTTTATGATCATGATACTTTACTGCTTTAAACTTTACAAAACTCAAGTTGGTAGTCATAATGGCATGGCAACATGTTATAAATCAATATTCAAGCTATGCTTTATTCATACACACATGTAAACAGAAAAGATGAAGACAATCATGCAGTTTATAGTGCTTGAAACAAATGAGGAGAAAAGGAACTCTACAACCTTGCAGTTCATCTTCATTATTGTTGTCCTTTTTCCTCTATTCTTCCTCCTTCCCTTGCCAAACTTAGAATACTTGCTCATCCTCAAGCAACAATTAGAACAATGGCTATGGGGCTAAGATGTATCATGAATGTCTTACACAATGAAATATTAGTAGCACATGTGTTTTAAGCAAGCAAAATTAAAGATAATAATCAAGGCACAAGAGACAGAGATATTGTGATTGCAAACTTAAGAAGGTGAGCACAATACATTGCATAAAAGATAAGTGGCACACCAAACTTAGTGTGACACTTTCACTTGGAATTAATGCAAGTATCTTGTAAGAATTGGAACTAAATTTTGTTGCATAGCAACACCAAACTTAGAATGCAACCATATGTCAATTTATTTGAGCTAAAACTAAACAAAAGAAACTATTATATGTTAAATACAATCACCAAATGAAGAGTCTGTTATGAATAAGGATGTCTTGGTGATGTATTAACAAAAACAGTTAATGAAGGAAGCATTAAAAACAAGTAAATAAATGAAACAAAGAGAAAACAAAAATTATCCAACTAAGAAGAAAAATAACACTGTAAAAGGCAATATGATTATGCAGACAAGTGATGTTGTTGGATTGATTTGCATAGAAAAATAGGTGGCACATCAAACTTAGAATCTTGGTGTGTCACTTTCATGTAAAATTGATGCAATCATCCAAACGGGATTGAAAACAATTTGTTGCAAGGCAACACCAAAATTAGAATGTGATCATATGCCAATTTATTGAAATTTAAACAAAGCAAGGAATGTACCTACTGTCTACCTGTTCTTTACTTTCTTCCTCTTCTTCCAATTTGTTAAGAGAAATGACTTCACCCTCTAACGGATGATTTCTTCCCTTTTCAAGGCTTTCATTGTCTCCTCCTCAATTTTTTTGAACATGGACTCAAGCTCTGAAAGCCTTGAGTGGTTCATGGAAGTTTGTGTGGGTGGTGAGTTTTGAAAGGGGCTTTTGGTTGAAGTATGGTCAAGTGATGATATCTTTGGATGAATATCATATGGAGCACTAGAATTCCCTTCCCAGCCACCATTAGAGTCATGACTTGCATCATTTTGTGGTGGAGGAAAATATCCCATATGATTTTTTTTCTCATCTTGTGGTTCTGAAGCATAGCTCCATGAATTGGAGTGCCTAGAATTTGAAGTTTCTTGGTGATATTCCCAACCACCATTAGAGATTGGTGATGGTGGGTGATATCCCATAAAATTTTGTTTGACCAAATGATGAGTTGAACTCCATTTGTATTTTGCAAACATCAATGAAAATTGAAATTACTCATATCAGAGATGAGAATTTCTTAGTGAGGCAAAAACTCAAACACCTTGGTTTCAACTTAGAACAGAGAACAAAAATAAAGAAAATGCTTAATCTAGACTTTTCACCCACTTAATCATTGTTGATGTAAATCAATCCCCGGCAACGGCGCCAAAAACTTGATGGGATATTTTTTTGTGGAAAAACGAATTTCTCCAAAACACCCAAAACTAACCGGCAAGTGCACCGGGTCGCATCAAGTAATAAAACTCACGTGAGTGAGGTCGATCCCACAGGGATTGATGGATCAAGCAACTTTAGTGGGTGACTAGTTTAGTCAAGCTAACATTGAGTGATTTGAATGACAATTGAAGCCAACAGAATGTAAACTTGCAGGAATTATAAAGTGCAGAAAGTAAAATTGCAAGTAACTTAAAGAGCAAGAAAGTAAAATAGCTGAAACTTAAATTGCAAGAAAAGGAAATCAATGAGACTAGAAAACAAGTCTAGATCTCAATTCCTTCCTTGATCCGCTGGCAAACAAGATGCAGGAAAATTAAAGATGAAGGCGATGAAACGAACTTTGATTCAAATCAGTAATTCACGGAAAGTTTGCAGAAGAGGAAAACAGAGAGAATTCTCAAGTTGAGATTGAAACAGAATTTCTTCAATTCTCAACCCAAGATTGTAAAAGTTTGAGGCAAACTTTTACTCCAACTTTTCACATCAGCCACCTTCTTTTGCTGATACCAACGTTGGGGCAAAAGTTAGGGGTCAAACTTTTGCTCCAACGTTGGCCTCCCCTAGTGCATGTATGTGGCGCTACTTTGTCCTCTTGTCAACGTTACCAATTTTATGCCCACTATAGACTATTATATATGGTTGGAAAGCTCTGAATGTCAGCTTTCTAACCCAATTGAAATCATCTCAATTGGACATCTACAACTCAAGTTATGCTCCTTTGAAGAGAACAGGGTCGCTGGCTTTGGTGCCCAACGTTTGAGGTAAAGTTTGCCTCAAACATGGTCGAAAACGCCAGTTTTGGAGGCTCAAACGTATTGTCCACCCCATACTATTATACATTGTTGGAAAGTCCTGGATGTCTACTTTCCAATGCCGTTGGAAGCATATCATTTGGAGCTCTACAGCTCGAGTTATACTCCGTCGAAGGTGCAGAGGTCAGTTGGCCTCACTGCAGGTTGCCACCATATTCGTTTATGCATATTGCGGGACAGTTTTCTCCCTCAATTATAGTGTCCACCATACAGTGCCATATATGCTTGGAAAGCTCTCAATTCCTACTTTCCATTGCTTTTTGAATCACCTCATTTTGAGCTCTGTAGCTCAAGTTATTCTTGTTGTAAGTATACCCCTTGTATGCCTTGTGGCGCCAACGTTAGCCAAAAAGTTAGAGGCTAACGTTGGCGCAAACTTTTGCTCTCCAGGGTGTGTTGTTCAAGCGCCAACGTTTGCCAAAAAGTTAGGGGCTAACGTTGGCGCAAACTTTTGCTCTCCAGGGTGTTGTTTTGTGATGCCAAAAGTTTGCCAAAAAGTTTGAGGCTAACTTTTGCTCCAGCTTTTTGCTCCCTGGTTCATTTTCACTTATAAGTGCATAAAACCTATTGAAAACAAATGAAAAAGCATAGAAAAACATGACATGGTGACATGTCATCACTAACACGGATAGCGTTGAACTAAAGCTAGAGATTGCATTGCGGATTCCAATAGAGCATCTGAGCAACTTTGGATATGTGATATATAGTCCCATTGACTATGGGTGCATAAGATCTCTATGGCGTTAAGGCTAGAGTTAGAGAAGCAGCACTTTCTGATCTGGAAGATCTGCCTTGTCTGTGACAACTTGAGTAGGATTGTGAAGGGGAGTGGACTGCTTAGGGCTTCATCTTCTACTACAGTAAGAAATATAGAGGTGGCTTAATGAGAGGACATGAGTCACTTCAACATGGTGGATTGCTGCAGTAGAGGAGGTTAACTTGATGAGAGGATATGAGTTAATCACTTACAGCTTCCATTGAAGGAATCAAAAGGTTATTGAAGAAGATAGTAAGAAAAGTTAATCTAGAAAGACAAAGTATCTCCGAAGTCTCAACGGTTCTATCACCATTGATTTCCTATCTACTTAGTAACGTTCTATTTATCTATTTTATATGCTTTTCGTGACAAACTATAATTTCTATCCACCTAACTAAGATCTGCAAGGTATCCACTGCTTGCTCAAACCAACAATCTCTGTGGGATCGACCCTGACTCACCTCAGGTATTACGTGGATGACTCGGTATACTTGCTGGTCTATCTGTGCGAATTCTACGGAGCCAGTTTCGTGCACCAGAATACTCTAAGTGAGTTAAACTAGATATTTTCTGGTAAAAGTTTAGAAGACGGAGACTTAGGTTTCTAAAGTTTGTGACTTGACCGTTGAAGTACAGTTGATGATGAGTATGATGAGCTATGGAAATAAGAAAATTGGAAATGTTTGTGACGAGTTTGGGACTGGAAGATAAATGAGAAATATTAAATACTGAAAGTGATCACTGATGGATTATTGATGACAAGTCATCTTATGCTAGTTTTACAAGCATTTTTCCTTAGTTTCATTAGGTTTTATGCACTTTCTTGCACCATAGTAAGTAATTGGAGTGGACTTTCATAATTATGTTGAATCAATCAAACATCATTTATTTTACACAAAATCATAGGTGTTATGCTAGAATTAATTGATTTTATAAATGATGCAAAGATCTAGTAATTTTGGTGGGACTTTGATTAGTTGTTTGGTTGCTTATAGGTGAAGAAATGATGAAAAGAGTAAAGAGGAATCTTGAAGCACACTTTATACCTTAGGCCACGCTTTTAAAAGCGTGGCCCATGACATCTAACCGTGGCGTACACAAGGCCAACCACCAAGGGAGCAAGGCCAGCATTCAAAACATTGAACGTAGCGCTCCCTTGTGCCAACGTTTTTGAGCTTCAAGCCTTGGGAGGAAGACTCACCAAGAGGAAGCGTTGGAAAAAGGCAATGTAGCACTCCAAGAGGGAGCACCAAATGGTGCAGCAAAAACCAAGGCATGGCGTTCAAAGAAGAGAACGCTACGCTGACTTTCTTTCACTTTTTTGTGATGCTGGCCAAGGGAAGCAAAGCGCGCACCAAACATGCGCTGGCCAAGGCTCGAAGACGCACCAAGCAAGGGCCAACGAGTAGCGTTCAAATATGTGAACGCTACGTTCACTTCTTTCACCTTTCTCGTGGCTCTTTGGCAAGGAAGCAAGGCTCAGCATCAAACCAAGGAAGGGTAGCGTTTGAAAAAAGCAACGCTACGTTCACAAAAGCTAACTTTATCATGGATTCAGGCCTTGGGAGGAAGGCTCAGCAAGCATAGCGTTCACAATTTGAACGTAGCGTTCAAAGAGTGAACGCTAGGGAGGCCAATTGCAAACAAGGCACACCAAGGCTCACCAACAAAGAGTGAATGCAAAGTTCACTACACCAAACGGAACGCTCCCCTAGGAGCTGACCCATGCCTCCAACCCAAATTGAACCGAAGCCAACGGACCCATCTCTCTTCAAATCCAAAAAAAACCAAAAGGCCCACTCCAAGCTTTGAAGACCAAAATAGAAAGTGTATAAATAGGAGTTAATTCAATTTGTAAAGGACCTTTTAGCTCATTTTTAGTTTTCACTTTTAATTTTCAATTGTCTTTGGATTTTGGGATTTGGGAATTTGGATCTGAGTTTAGCTTTCTGTTTTCATTTTCTTTCTTCTGCAACTTCTACTTTTCTATTTTTGGGTTGTGAATTGAGATTGAAGAGCTCCATTGATTCAAAATCTGAGAATCATCTTTTACTCTTCTTCTCAATTGTTCTAAGAATTGGATCTTACTCGTCTCTTCTGTTTTCATTTCCATTTCATCTGCAAATTTCCTTTCTGCTTGATCAAGGGAGCAATTGAGATCTAGATCTGATTGCTAGTCTCATTGCTTTTCTTCGATCTTCAATTTCTCTTTTAGGATTTCATAATTGATTCAAGTTTTCTTGCTGTTTTGTTTCTTGAAGCAAATTTTGCATTTCTGTTCTTGCTGTTGAGATCCAGATCTGAATTCTTGCATCTCATAACTCTCTGATTTACTTTAGTTTGCAATTTCTTGTTCAATTCCAAACCCCAGCACCCAAATCCCTTTACTCTTCAAGCAATTTACATTTCTCAGTAATTTAGATTCACCAATTTACATTTCTTGCACTTTAAGTTTCTGCAATCTACTTTTCTTGCAATTTAAGTTTCAGTTCTTTTACTTTCTTGCACTTTAAGTTACTGCAATTTATCTCTTCTGCACTTTACTTTTCTGCTCAATTTACCTTCTTCACTTTTATTTTCTTGCGATTTAGCTTCTGTTAATCAAAATCACTCAAATCATCAAATATTTGCATAACTAAATTCATCACCTAACTAAAATTGCTCAATCCATCAATCCCTGTGGGATCGACCTCACTCTTGTGAGTAATTACTACTTGATGCGATCCGGTACACTTGCCGGTGAGTTTTGTGTGGAATCGTTTTTCCTTCATCAATTATATAATGATTTATTGTGATACTGTTGAGACACTATGCGCTGGCAGGGACGGTAGAATAATCCCGCCTGTCGAGGCCGCCGTGGCGGCGTAAAGGCAGTGGTTAGACACGCTTACGTTGAGATGTTAAGTCTATGGCTGAGGATCCCACTCGCATCCTTTCAGAATCACAAGAGTGTGCCGGGCACTATATCCTTGGATCGTGTGCCGGGCATGATATGCCTGGGGTTTCCATTTATATTCGTGACCGGAAAGCAACATTCCCATTTATGTTGCTGAATTGTTTGATTGTTTTTCATTGTACACCCTTAGTAATTGATGTCAATTGAGTCGTGGTATTATGTTGTTTGACATTGTTTTGAACATTGTCAGGAAAATGTGTTCAGATCAATTGACCAATTACTAAGCCTATTTGATTCATGTACTGCTCCTATGCTGCCTAAATTCTGTTGTGCATGTGGAATTGCTGAATTTGGTGCAACAAGGTTCTTATTGACGAATTTTTATGTCAATAAGACTTTGCGCACCAATTGGTTATCAAATTTACCTCAAGAGCTTTTAATGAGAATTTTTTGTCAGATTTCATGCCTCGATGATTGTTTCCTTCTAGTTTACTCATTAGCATTGAGGCAACTGTTTCAAGATTCCAAAATGACCATACTTATGCATTTCACATGTTTGAGGTTTATTTCGACTATGATTGCAAATTGGTGTATTTCGACCTGTGTAACCATTAAATTCATTTTGTTTGCCCGTAAATGATTTGTGTGTTACATTAGGCATCAATCTTATTCTTTTTCAACCAATCCTGCAATTTTAGTGGTTAAACATATTGTTGTATGACTATGCCTCGTTTTCAACTTTTTCTTACTTATTTCATCATCAATGACTTGTGCATATGCATTAATGACATGTGAACCTTATTTGATTGAATATGTGCACTACACATACTTGAATTAGTCATTTCTAGCATATTTCTTTACTTGTGAAGTTGAATGTGAGCTTGTCTGTTGTATATCTTTTTGAAAAATTCTCAAAGTTAAGGATCATGCTTGCTATGTATATAATATTTAACTTTTTTTTTCAAATAACACTTATCTTTTTCAATTAACTCTATTCTTTTTCTTATTACATAGCAACAATGTTTCCTTACTTTCTTTTTGTTGAGAAGGCAAGTTAACTTACTTTAGTTGACTTTAATTGATTGGAATACGATTTCTACTTGATTTTGCTTTGTAATCTCACTTCCACTTTCAATCAATTCTATTTTCTCCTTCAATTTCACAATTCCTTAATTTCAATGCATCAACTAGGTGACTTAAATAAAAATCAGTCATAACAAGTATCACCAAAAAAATACATCAACTAAGAATAAATTGCCTATCTATAGATAATGAAATCAAATTACATGGTGGCCAAGACATGCAATTTAGAAATCCAACAAGATTCATAAAGGCAATGTTATGAGTACTTGGTATGCACAAATATTCAACATTCAAAACTCAATACCAAGTAACAAAGTATAACCTCAATAAAGATATCCAACACTAAATAGCAACAACAATATCAATAATTAAGCAGTAATATCTCAACATAATCAAGACATCAACTCAATCATCTAACACTTAGCACCAAAATAGAAAATTAATCTAACAAACTAACTAACTAAAGGTGAGTATGGCAGGTGGTGAAAGACAGTGGTGGATGATGGTTGAAGAAAGGAAAGAAGGGAGGAGAAGAGAAGAAATGGAGATAAGATAAGAAAAGAAGTAGGGTGGTGTGAAAACAGGGTTGTGCACATGCACAAAGGACGTGCGCACACATAAAAGGTGTAAAATGGGAGTGGGCGCACACACAAGAGTGTGCGAGCACTTCGAGCAGAACGTGAAATTTGACTTGTGCGTACGCACACACATGTGCCCACGCACAGAAAGAGTTTTTTTTTTAGCAATAGGTGACCTGCGCGTGCGCACACAGGTGTGCGTATGCACAGATGGAAAAAAAAGATAGGGAGCACTGATGAGAGGATAATTTATACCATTTTTGGCATTGTTTTTAGGTAGTTTCTAATATGTTTTAGTTACTTTTTATTATATTTTTATTATTTTTTATGCAAAAATCACATTTTTGGACTTTACTATGAGTTTGTGTATTTTTCTGTAATTTCAGGTATTTTCTGGCTGAAATTGAGGGGCCGAGCAAAAATCTGATTCAGAGGCTGAGAAAGGACTACAGATGTTGTTGGATTCTGACCCTCCTGCACTCAAAGTAGATTTTCTGGAGCTACAAAAGCTCAATTGGTGCGCTCTCAATTGCGTTGGAAGGTAGACATATTGGGCTTTCCAGCAATGTATAATAGTCCATACTTTGCCTGAGATTTGATGGCCCAAACTAGTGTTCAAACACCCGCCAGAGACCCTTTTCTGGCATAAAACGCCAGAACTGGAGGTAAACGCCCAAACTGGCATCCAAGCTGGTGTTTAACTCTAGAAATGGCCTACGCACATGTAAAGCTCAATGCTCAGCCCAAGCACACACCAAGTGGGCCTCGGAAGTGTATTTCTGCACTATCTGCACTTAGTTACTTATTTTCTGTAATCCTTAATAACTAGTTTAGTATAAATAGCACTTTTTACTATTGTATTAGGAGATATCTAGGATCTTTGGACTTGGAGGCTGGCCATTCGGCCATGCCTAGGTTATTTTCTCTTATGTATTTTCTACGGTGGAGTTTCTACACCTTATAGATTAAGGTGCGGAGCTCTGCTGTTCTTCATGAATTAATCCAAGTACTATTGTTTCTCTTTCAATTCACGCTTACTTCTTCTCCAAGATATACTCTCGTACTTAATTCAGTTAAGTCATAATGAAGGGGTGACCCGTGATAATCACCCACTATCTTCGTTACTCGCTTAGCCAAGATCCGCGTGACTGACAACCACAAGCGGTCTATATGATGTTCAAAGTAGTCATTAGACGACAGCCGGAGTATATTCTCTTGGGTCTCTAATCCACGGATCGAGTCCGTGAGATTAGAACCTTCGTGGTAGAGGCTAGAACCAATTGGCAGCATTCCTTAGATCCGGAAAGCTTAAACTTTGTCTGTGGTATTCTGAGTAGGATCTGGGAAGGGATGACTGTGGCGAGCTTCAAACTCGCGAATGTTGGGCGCAGCGATAGTGTGCAAAAGGTTAGAGAGATCCTATTGCAACGCTAGTGAGAACCGACAGATGATTAGCCGTGCGGTAGCTGTACCTGGTATTTTTCATCCGAGACGAGAAATCCGACAGTTGATTAGCCATGCAGAAACCGTACCTGGTATTTTTCATCCGAGAGGATCATACAGCTTGCCATGGAAGGGAGCACGCATGATTGGAAGAAGACAATAGGAAAGCAGAGGTTCAGAAGCAACAAAGCATATCCAAACGCTTATCTGAAATTCCTACCAATGAATTACATAAGTATCTTATTTTATTTTATGTTTTATTTATCTTTTAATTGTCAAAACCCCATAACCATTTGAATCCGCCTGACTAAGATTTACAAGATGACCATAGCTTGCTTCAAGCCGACAATCTCTCTGGGATCGACCCTTACTCGCGTAAGGTTTTATTACTTGGACGACCCAGTGCACTTGCTGGTTAGTTGTGCAGAGTTATCAAAAGTGTGATCACAATTCCGTGCACCAAGTTTTTGGCGCCGTTGCCGGGGATTGTTCGAGTTTGGACAACTGACGGTTCATCTTGTTGCTTAGATTGGTTAATTTTATTTTATGTTTAAGCTTTTTATTTTTATTTTCGAAAAAGAATACAAAAAAATAATAAAATCATAAAACCAAAAAAAAAATAATGTGTTTCTTGTTTGAGTCTAGTGTCAAATTTTAAGTTTGGTGTCAACTTCATGTTTTTAATTTTTCTTAGGTTTTCGAAAATTCATGCATTGTGTTCTTCTTTGATCTTCAAGTTGTTCTTGATGATTTTCCTTGTTTGATCTTTAATTTTTCTTGTTTTGTGTTTCTTGTTGTTTTTCATATGCATTTTCGATTTCATAGTGTCTAAACATTAAAAATTTCTAAGTTTGGTGTCTTGCATGTCTTTCTTTTCTAAAAAAAAAATTTCAAAAATATGTTCTTGATGTTCATCTTGATCTTCAAAGTGTTCTTGGAGTTCATCTTGACATTCAAAGTGTTTTTGCATGCATTATTTGTTTTGATCTTAAATTTTTATGCCTTGTTTCATTTTGTTGTTTTTCTCTTTCTTCAGTAATTCAAAAAATCAAAAATAATATCTTTCCCTTATTTCACTCATAAAATTCGAAATTTTGAGTTGACTTAGTCAAGAATTTTTAAAATTTTGTTGTTTCTTGTTAGTCAAGCCAAAATTTCAATTTAAAAATTCTATCTTCTCAAATCTTTTTCAAAATCAAATCTTTTTCATTTTTCTTTCATGTTTTTCGAAAATTCTTCAAAATAAATTTTTCAAAATATTTTTCTTAATTTTATTTCACATTTTTGAAAACTTTACTAACAATTAATGTTTTGATTCAAAAATTTCAAGTTTGTTACTTTCCTGTTAAGAAAGGTTCAATCTTTAGATTCTAGAATCATATCTTTTAGTTTCTTGTTAGCCAAGTCATCAACTTTAATTTTAAAAATCAAATCTTTTTAAATTTCTTTTTCAAATATTTTTCAAAATAAATTTCAATCATATCTTTTTCAAAATTTAATTCCAAAATCTTTTTCTAACTTCTCATCTTTTCAAAAATTATTTTCATATCTTTTTCCATTAACCACTTGACTTGTTTGTTTAATTTTAAAAAGTTTACTATTTCTTATCTTTTTCAAAACCACCTAACTACTTTTCCACTTCTAATTTTCGAAAATCACTAACCACTTTTTCAAAATTCTTTTTAATTAACTAATTGTTTTAGATACTAATTTTATTTTATTTCTTTTAATATTTTCGAATTCTAACTTATAATTAAAATAAAAACAAAAATATTTTTCTTTTCTTTTAATTAACATCAATGAATTGAATGCCTTGGTTCAACTGAAATTACCTCAGAAGAAATCGGATCCCGGAAAGTTCTTAATACCTTGTACCATAGGCACCATGACCTTTGAGAAGGCTCTGTGTGACCTGGGGTTAGGAATAAACCTCATGCCACTCCCTGTAATGGAGAAACTAGGGATCTTTGAGGTACAAGCTGCAAGAATCTCACTAGAGATGGCAGACAAATCAATGAAACAGGCTTATGGACTTGTAGAGGATGTCTTAGTGAAGGTTGAAGGCCTGTACATCCCTGCTGACTTCATAATCCTAGACACTGGAAAGGATGAAGATGAATCCATTATCCTTGGAAGACCCTTCCTAGCCACAGCAAGGGCTGTGATTGATGTGGACAGAGGAGAGTTAGTCCTTCAATTGAATGAGGACTACCTTGTGTTTAAGGCTCAAGGATCTTCTTCTGTAACCATGGAGAGGAAGCATGAAAAGCTTCTCACAATACAGAGTCAAACAGAGCCCCCACACTCAACTTCTAAGTTTGGTGTTGGGAGGCCACCATTAAGCTCTGAGTCTCTGTGAAGCTCTCTAAGAGCTCACTGTCAAGCTATTGACATTAAAGAAGCGCTTATTGGGAGGCAACCCAATGTTATTTAATTATATTTATTTTTTTATAGACATTTGTTTTCCATTGCCATGTTATGTTTTCTTTAGGTTGATGATCATGTGGAATCATAAAAATAGCTGCAGAATTAAAGCGAAATCAAAAACAGCATCAAAAACAGCACACCCTGGAGGACAGGCTTAATGGCATTTAAACGCCAATAAGGATAGCAGAATGGGCGTTTAACGCCCATGCAGGCAGCATTCTGGGCGTTCAGCAAAACGCCCAGTAAAGAAGGATTCCTGGCGTTTAACGCCAGCCAGGGTATCTGGCTAGGCGTTAAATGCCCAAAGAGGCAGTCAAATGGGCGTTAAACGTCAGAATGGATAGCATTCTGGGCGTTTAACGCCAGGATGACACAAGGGAGGTAAGTTTGTTTCCAATTCAATTTTTTTAAATTTTTCATGTTTTAATTCATAATTTTTGCATCAAACATATTTTAAATGTTCATCTTTCAATTTCTATTTTCAAATATTAATAACATTTCCAATTCTTTTTAATTCTTCTTTTTTCAATTCTTTTCAACTCCTTCCAAAACATTTTTAAAACTTACATATCTCTTCAAATTCTTTTCAACTCTTTTTAATTTTTCTTGTATACAGTAATACGTTTTCAAAATTAATTGCATCATTCTTCTTCTACTCCCTTCTATCTTATTTTTGCTCGAGGACGAGCAAACCTTTTAAGTTTGGTGTGGAAAAAAGCTCTGTTTTTTTTTTGTTTTTCCATAACCATTAATGGCACCTAAGGCCGGAGACCTCTAGGAAGAGGAAAGGGAAGGCAGTTGCTTCCAACTCCGAGTCATGAGAGATAGAGAGATTCATCTCAAAAGCCCATCACTAGAAAGAGGATGGAGCAAACAAGAGAGCCCACTCATGGACCTCAACAAGAGCCATGAGGGAAGAGCAACAAAGGCAAGGAAGAGATATTGAGGAGCTCAAGCACTCCATAGGATCTTCAAGAGGAAAAAACTAGCCGCCAACACTAAGGTAGACCCGTTTTTTAATTTCCTTGTTCTTATTTTTCAGTTTTTTTATTTCTATGTCTTATGTTCTGTCTATATTTTTTGTCTTTATTACATGATCATTAGTGTTTAATATCTATGTCTTAAAGCTATGAATGATTCCATGAATCTTTCACCTTTCTTATATGAAAAATGTTTTCTGAAAAAGAAAAAGAAGTACATGAATTTCGAATTCTATCTTGAAAATAGTTTAATTATTTTGATGTGGTGGCAATACTTTCTATTTTCTGAATGAATGCTTGAATAGTGCATATTTTTTATAGTGAAGTTTATGAATGTTAAAATTGTTGGCTATTGAAAGAATAATGAAAAAAGAGAAATGTTATTGATAATCTGAAAAATCACAAAATTGATTCTTGAAGCAAGAAAAAGCAGTGAAAAACAAAGCTTGCGAAAAAAATGGCAAAAAAAAAAAGAAAAAAAAAAGAAAAAGCAAGCAGAAAAAGCCAGTAACCCTTTAAACTACAAGGCAAGGGTAAAAAGGATCCAAGGCTTTGAGCATTAATGGATAGGAGGGCCCAAAGGAATGAAATCCTGGCCTAAGCGGCTAAATCAAGTTGTCCCTAACCATGTGCTTGTGTCATGAAGGTCCAAGTGAAAAGCTTAAGACTGAGTGGTTAAAGTCGTGGTCCAAAGCAAAAAGAGTGTGCTTAAGAGCTCTGGGCACCTCTAACTGGGGACTCTAGCAAAGCTGAGTCACAATCTGAAAAGTTTCACCCAGTTATGTGTCTGTGGCATATATGTATCCGGTGGTAATACTGGAAAACAAAATGCTTAGGGTCACGGCCAAGACTCATAAAGTAGCTGTGTTCAAGATTGGAGCTACAGAAGCCCAATTGGTATTTTTCAGACAGTTGATTAGCCGTGCAAAAACCGTACCTGGTATTTTTCATCCAAGAGGATCATACACCTTGCCATGAAAGGGAGCACGCATGATTGGAAGAAGACAATAGGAAAGCAGAGGTTCAAAAGCAACAAAGCATATCCAAATGCTTATCTGAAATTCCTACCAATGAATTACATATGTATCTTATTTTATTTTATGTTTTATTTATCTTTTAATTATCAAAACCCCAAAACCATTTGAATCCGCCTGACTAAGGTTTATAAGATGACCATAGCTTGCTCCAAGCCGACAATCTCTGTGGGATCGACCATTACTCGCGTAAGGTTTTATTACTTGGACGACCCAATGCACTTGCTGGTTAGTTGTGCGGAGTTGTGAAAAGTGTGATCACAATTCCGTGCACCAAGCACACGCACAGCTGGTGCGAGCGCCCTGGACAGAAGGGGTGATAAGGTGCGTGTGTGCGCACAGCGCTGTGCGCATGCACAGGAAGCTCTTTTTTTTCTTGTTTTTTAAGAAATTGAAACATCAAAATTCGACATCTGTGCGTACGCACACAGGGCCGTGCACACGCACAGAGCGCAAAATACAAAAGGGGCGCCCACGCACAAGGCATGCCAGCGCTCTGAACAGGGGCTGTGCAAAGGAATGTGCGTACGCACAACCGGGTGCGTGCGCACAGAGTGCAGAAAATTGGGGTATGTGTGCGTACGCACAAGACTGTGCGCGCGCATATGCTCTATTTTTTCCAAAATTTTTTAGAGCTCTAAGGCACCAAACTTGAGCTCAACAAAAGGGTTCCAACCCTCAGAACATCCAACATTGGACAACTACATTATCCAAACTAAAATTTAACCTAACTTGGCTTGAAATTAAACTAATCATAAGCTATCTACAAGAAACAAAATGCAATGAATTAAAACCATATACAAAGAGAGGGTTAAAAAGGTGTTACCATGGTGGGGGTGTCTTCCACCTATCACTTTTATTTATTGTCCTTAAGTTGGATAATTGGGAGAGCCTTGGCTATGGTGGCTTGTGCTTGAATTCTTCCTTGAATCCCCACCAATGTTTGCATCTCCAATGGCCTCCGGAATCCTAAATCTTGTGCACGTGATCTTCTTGTTGACTCAAATGATTCTATCCGGGTGGCAAGCATTCAAAGTTATCACTCAAGTATCCAAACCATCCATCTAATTGAGAATTACACCAACCATTCAAGCAAAAATTTAAAGATTCAACTTTTATGAACCTAGGATCATGTTTCCAACCACTACCTAATTTTCCTTTATTTCCCAATCCAGAAAGATTCCTAAGTTGACTATTATTTTCAATCAAACCATATTCAAGTGTAATAATGAAACTCAAGGTTAAGGATGTTACCCACTTAAATGAAGGAGGTGATAGTGCTTCTTGTATGATCTCCACCTCTTCAAGTCTTTCAACCACTTCTTCTAATTCCTTGAATTCAACCTTCTCCACTTACAACTCATGCTTCAATTCCCCTTATTTCCCTTGTTGTTCCAAGCTCTCCTCTAATCCACATGCTTCAATTGGAGTTGATTCTTCACTTTCATTCATGGAGGTGCTTGAATTGTTGGAAGAGTGTAGTGAGGCTAAATGGGATAGGACTCCGGCTAAGGTAGCCATGATGTTGTCTTGCCTCTTTTAGTACTCTTATTGCTCTTGAAGGAAGAATTAGAATGCTTCCTCCATTGAAGGTTGTGGGAAAAAAGAAGGTTCATCATGTGGGAGAAGGTCCTCATATGTTGAAGGTGGTTGATATTGATAAGAGTATTAAGGTGGTGAGGGGTATTGGTGTTGAAATTGTGGTGGTTCTAAGTGTGGTTCATAAAGTTGTTCATGAGGTACATAAGGTTAATGGTATGGTGGGTAAAGCTTAGGCTCATGTGGAAGTATTTGGTAATAGTGTGATATGACTTGTGAGTAAGATTGATCATAGTGTTGAGGGTTTAGGTTGTATTGCTATGCATCAAGGGGTGGGTAGTGGCTATAAGAATATGGAGGAGGTTCTTGCCAGGAGGGTTGCCTAGAGGCATATGGCTCCTCACTCAATTGATCCCACAACTCATGATGCATTCCATCATTGAGGTTTTCACTTCCTACAACATCATAACAACCAAACTCTAAGCCAAAAGGGTGAGAATTCATAGAAATGAGGGAAAATAAAAATAAAAACTATCAAGAAGCAATTCAAACAAACTCCTAACAAATAACAAAATCAAGCAACTAATCAATTAAAAATAAGCTATTCACAATATTCACATCTGCACAATAGCCAACAATAAGCACACATTGTAACTCCCTGCCAACGGCGCCAAAAACTTGATGAAGAGGTTTATGCCGGTTCGAAAATTTAGACAAAATATAATTTCTTCCGTTGCAAGTATAGTCCAAACCGGCAATGGATCCTCTCAATCAAAGTTTAAAAATAAGAATTGTCACAATCGAAAACAAAGATAAACCGGGAGTTTGAATTCCCGGGTCATTCTCCCTAGGAATTACAATGGAAGTGCTCAATTATTGGCTATGGGGGAAATGGAGTTTTGATGGCAAGGGGTAAGAAATGTAAATAGCAAGAAAGTAAATAAGCAGACAATAACTAAATATCAAAGCAATTAAATGCAAGGCAATTAATCAAAAAGAAAGGAAATTCAAATGCTAGAAACCTCTTGGCAAGGATTGAGAGTCAAGGTTACCTATCCTAGCCATTGACCACAAACATATGATGATTATGAAGAGTTAATCCTACTTAGTCAACTGGTGCGTGTGTACGCAAACCCCACACTGTTCATACAGCAGCAGTACCAGCAAGTGCACTGGGTCGTCCAAGTAATACCTGAGCGAGTCAGGGTCGATCCCACGAGGATTATGGCTTGAAGCAAGCAATGGTTGTCTTGCAGGTCTTAGTCTGGCGGAATCAGAAGGTTGTTGACTGTGAAAGAAATACCGAATGGTAATAAAGTTAAAGGATAAGAATAGGAATAAAGCTGAGAGTTGGAGTTGCTTTGTCTTTCTGAATTAACTCTGGTACTACTGCTCTCTTTGCTTGTGAGTGATTTCTTCAATGGTAGGCTGTATGTGATTGACACTGGTTTGATCAGCTGCCAATACTCCTCCGGATCTAAACCCCAGGTTTATTGTGGATCCATCTCTACTTGAGGGTGAAGCGCGTACAGTCCATTCTCCTTTATGATCCTACTCAAAATGCCACAGACAAGGTCAGATCTTTCGGATCAGAGAATGCTGCATCTTTGGGTTCTAGCCTCTACCACAGAGACCATAATCTCCCCGAAAATCAGTTGAACTGATGTCTCGGGAAGTCCCCAACGAAGTTGTGGATTAGTCGTCTGAGAGATGTATATTCAAGCTGTTGGTTCGTCTTTGTCCGGTGAAAGACGCATTCTGAACCCAAGTAGACGCGGGTGTTGCCTTGTATTTAGGTGACGCGCACGCGTTCCCCATGCGTGCGTGTCGCAGGATCAGCGTGGGCCATCTTGAGCAACTCATGGCCAGCGATTTCTGAGGCATTTTGGGCCCAATCCAACTCATTTCTGATGCTATTGAACCCGAGGATTGAAGGGTGAATGAACCAAGTAGTCATAGTTTAGTTTTCATCATGTTTTAGGGTAGAATTCTAGAGAGAGAGGCTCTTTCCTCTCTCTAGATTTAGGGTTCTTATTTCCATTTCCTTTTTTATCTAGATTCTAATCTTGTTTCATTTTAGTTTTCCTTTACTTTTATTTGTTCTAGAATTTTAGTTTATTTTCTTCTCTTGTTAATTTCTTATTTTACTCTCTTTTATGTTGATGAACCATTATTGGATCTTGATTTCTTCTAATGCAATTTTATCTTTCCATGTCTTCTTTTATTTCTATCTTCATTGCTATTGTTGATTTCTTGCTTATGTAGTTATGGGTTTTGTTAATTCTCGTATTTTGTGATGTTTACTTTCATTGCATTCTAGGTGTTTGATGAAATACTTCTACTAGTTATTGAGTAGTTTTCTTGACTCTTGGCCTAGGCTAAGGGAATTGAGTGACCTTGAGTCATTGGGTCTCATTGAATTGGTGATTTGAGAACTCTTGGTGGTCAATTTGATAACCATTGATACTAGCCTACTACTAAGTCAATTAGTAGCTAGGTTAGAACCTATGGATTAATGTTGATCAAGCCATTTGATATACTTCAAGTATAAAAGTAGACTTAATGAGCTTGGTTCCTCATAATTGTCAATATATGGTTTGTAGACAAGGATAGTGATCTCAATTCCCATGTCTTATCCAAGAGTTCTTTTTCTTTCTTTTATTAGTTCTTGTTATTTACTTCCTTGCTTTTATATTTCCTTGAAAATTACAAATCAAACCCCCTTGTTCTTCATAGCCAATAATTGATCACTTCATTGCAATTCCTTATGAGACAACCCGAGGTTAAATACTTCGGTTAATTCTTAGTGGGGTTTGTACTTGTGACAATCAAATTTTTTATTGAGGATTATTTGTTGGTTTAGAACTATACTTGCAACGAGAATTTATTTGTGGAATTCTATACCGACATAATAATTCCTTTCATCAAAATGGCACCGTTGCCGGGAAATTGCAATGGTGTTATATTATTGGCTATTGTGAATATGTAAATATGTTTGCCTTTTGCTTGTTTGTTAGTTTTTGTCAGGTTTAGGACTTTATTGATTATTTTTGTTAGCTTTTATTTTTATTTGCTACTATGAATTCTCATCCGTTTGGCTATGAGTTTTGCTCAAATTATGTTGTAGGAAATGAAAACTACAATGACAACATGCATCAAGGATGGAACAATCAAAGATGGGAGGAGCCTCAAGGGATTGATCAACCTTCTTGGCAATAACCTCCTCCGGTCCCTTATAGGTATAATTCCACTCCTAATGCATACCAATCTAATGTATGTTGTGACCCTCATTGTGATTGTCAACCACAACCACCACAGACATATGACCCCTTCCCTCAATATTACCCTCAACAACCATACTCACAAGCCCCCTACCGCCAAACACCTCCATATGACCTTAATCCTTATCCACCATACTAACCACCTTGTGAACCATTTGAACCATATGTAGAACCACCCCAATTCCATCACCAATATCCTCAAGAACCACCACCTCACTATTCTTACCAAGATAAATCACCTCTCATGTATGATAACTTTCAGCCACAAAATGAATTCCCCTTTCCACCACAACCCTCCATAGAAAAATACCCATATCCATTGGTCCAATAGCAATATGATCCTACCATTGGCCTCAAGCAATCATCCGTCAAAAAGAGCAAGAGGAAGCCCAAAAGACGTATGAAGATATCATGGCTAACCTTGCCAAAAGTAAAGCCACCTTGGACTCATGGGACTCATGCAACAAGCAAAGAACCTCCACGGATAAATGTGAGAAATCAACCGAAGGGTGGAGTATGAAGGAGATTTTAGAATCCCAACATGAGGACAAGGAGAGGGGGTATGTCTTGCAACAAGTGGAGGAGGAAGACATTGTTGAAGAAGAAAAAGTGGTTGAAAGCCTAGGCAAAGTTGAACAAGACGTGGATTTCAAGCTTGAGACTACTTCCACACCAAGTGATGTTGTTGATGATTTTGTGGAAGTTGTTGAACTTTCTTCCATTGAACTTGAAAATGATGTTGAGGAGGATAATGCGCAATCTCCAAGGCGTAGTATGAATGATAAAAGATTGGAAGAGGTTGATCAAGAGATGGATTCAATCATTGATGAATTCCTATCTACAATTGAATCCTCTCCTATTGGACTTGACATAGAGATCAAAGAAGAAGATGCACAATCTCCCATGCCCTTGGTAAGCAATGAAGAGGAGATTAAATTGGAACAAAGCCACCAAGAGGATGAGGTTAAAATCGAGGAAGCTTGTAAAGAGGTGGAGGTAATCAAGGAAGAGTACAAGGGAGTGGAGCTTGCAAGACCATTGGAGATACCCCTTCCTAAGACACCATCCAACACAACATTCAAATGGGTAAAATTCCTATCCCTAAGCTTTACTTTCTCACTTGAATATGGTTTGATTGAAAATGATGGTCAACTTAGAGCTCTTTGTAGAGTTAAGAGTAGGAGAGAGTTGTGTGGTGGTTGAAAACATCACTCTAAGTTCATGATGGTTGTATGCTCAAAGTTGAATAGCAATGGTTGGTGTAGAATCAAATTGCATGGGTCTAGGGAGTTGTTTGGAGGCTTCATTGAGAATTCGGCTTGTCTACCACCCAAGTGGAACTGTGATGATCAACTTGAAGATGGGTGTAGAAACAAGACTTGGGATCCGGGCATATATGAAGATCAATTTTGGGAGCCCTTAGCTTGTATGGAACTTCATCAAAGTTTGGTGTCATGGATTTTTAATTTTGGAGCTTACTTGAAGTCCAAGCATTGGTGGAAGTTTCAAGATGAGTTCAAGCATAAGCCGCCATGACAAGGAGCCTCCCAAATGTCCAACTTAAGGACTTAAACAAAAAGTGCTAGGTGAGAGACACCCCACCATGGAAAACTCTTTCCATTCTCTTGTATATATAATTAATGAATGAATTGAGTTGCCATTGTAGGTGGTTTTTCTTGTTTTCTATACTCTTATACATTTTGCTTTTATTGATAGGTTGTTTGCTAAATTCATGTTTTGATTAGAATAGTTGTTGTTAAATTGTATTTTGCTTGAAGTGTAAGTTTTGTTTGTTTTGTATTTGAAAATTATTCAAAAACTAAAATATTTGTTGTTAAATTTGAATTTTGGGTGATTTAGATTAGGAGAGTGTTAAATTCTGTTTTAAGCTTCTTTTAAAAAAAAGCGTCAATCCACGCTTAAGCATGGGCGACGCTTATGCGTGGATTGCCATATGGGGACTCCTGGTACAAAACCAGAGAGTTGTGCCAGAGTTATGCTGGTTTTGTGCGAAAAGCATAATCCACGCGTAAGCATGGGGACGCCTACGTGTCGCTTGTCCCTCCTGCAATCCACGCTTAAGCATGGGCGACGCTTATGCGAAGATTGCACCCTGTTTTTCTCTTTTCTTCTTCTTTCTTCTCTCCTTCTTCTTTCTTTCTACCTTTCTTCTTCTCTCTTCTTCCTTTCTTACTTTCTTCTTTTCCTTCTCTTCAAAACAAAAAATAAATAAATAAATAAATAATAATAAAAAAATTCACTTTTTATTTTTCTCATCTTTCATTTTCTTTTGTTTATTGCATTTGCATACTTCTATTCATTGCATTTTAACTTTGTTTTTATAGCTTGTTCTTATTTTCTTTTTTAAATTTCTCATTTTAATAACAGTGTTGAATTCTCCTACTTAATTGTTGAGAATTTCTTGGTTAGTTTTGGTGCTTCTTGACTTATTTGGTATTGTTGGGTGATGAAGTTTTTAGGTCAATGCTCAATCTTTTATGACTATTGCATCCTTTGTGCATTGATATGAACTTCTATTGTCTTTCATGACCCACTGTTTCTTGTTTGAACTTAATGCTCAACATGCTCTTCATGCTTTGACTTTACTCTTGCATCAAGTATTTGTTGATATGCCTTTTACCTATATTGCTCTCTCACTTACATGCGTAGCTAACATGTAGTGAGAACCCTACTCTTATTTGGTACTAGCCCCCGCCTATATTCTATTTGCTTTAATATCCTTATTGTAGGCTTAACTTTATTGACTACCATAGTTCAATCCGGGTGACAAGGCTTGTGAATTCTCAATTAGGCACCCAAACACCTTCCTAGATCCATTCAATGTAGCACTACACCAACTATTGCACTTAGACTTTGATAACTCAACCATAGTGAACCTTGAATTGTGATGCCTACCATTAACCAACTCTATCTTACTTTTCATGCCACAAAGAGCTCTAAGTTGACCATCTGTTTCGAGCAACCTATATTCAAATGGAATAAGAAAGCTAAGGGATGTGAATTTTACCCACTTGAATGGTATAAAGGATGATGGTGACTTAGGAAGGGAGACCTCCCCGCACTTTGATAATGTGGAGTCCACTCCCTTGTGATCTTCTTTGACTACCTCCACCTCTTGACTAGCATCTTCCATGTCCACTTCTAGAAAAATTTTTTCACTTTCAACCACTTCCTCACCAACCTCTTCTAGCTCTTCTCCATTTTTCATGTCACAACTTGGAGGTAATGTGGAACTTATCTCGACATCAAACTCAATTTTAATGGAAGAAGACTCCTTAAATTCAAAAGGACCATGTGCTAGTGTGGAATCATCATCAAGAGGAAGAATTGTTGCTTGCTCAACTTCTTCCAATTCTTCATCATTCATCATATGCTTTGGAGGTTGCGCACCCTCCTTAACATTGCTTTCAAGTTCAATGGAAGAAGGTTCAATAGGATCATCGAGGTAATTTGTTAGTGTGGACAAGAACTCATCAATGATTGAGTCCAATTCTTGATCAACCTCTCCTAATTCTTCAACCGCTCCTTCTGGTTCAATTATCTCAACTTCCTCCCTTGGTTGCGATTCTTGCTTTAACTCCTCCTTTTCACCTTGAAGCTCCAAACTTACTCCCTCACTATTCTCCTCAGTCGATCCTCCACATTCGTCAATGGAAGTTTCTTGAATGCATGAGCTTAGGTGGGAGGCCAGGCAGTTAGCGGCTTTAGTCATGGTAGCCACCATGATTTCTATCTTCTTTAGCTCCTTTTGCTGCTCTTCTTGCCTTTGGATATAAGAGCTAATATCTCTTTGTTGTTCTTGCAAGAAGGTACGGAGCACTTCATCCCTTGAAGGAGGTAGTGGAAGAGAGGGTTCATTGTTTAGGGGAAAGGGTTCATAATTAGAAGGTGGTTCATCTTGGTAAGGATATGGATGTGAGGTATATGAAATTGATGGTTCTTGAGAATATTGATGTTGGAATGGTGGTGACTCCAAATATGGCTCATATAGTTGTTGGTATGGTGGATATGGGTTAGCATCATATAGAGGTGAATGGTGGTATGGGGCTTGTGAATAATGTTATTGAGGGCTATGTTGAGGGAAGGGGTTATATGCATGTGGTGATTGTGGTTGACAACCACAATAAGGGTCACCACATCCATTAGGTTGGTATGCATTAGGAGTTGGATTATACCTATAAGAAACCGGAGGAAGTTGTTGCTATGAAGAATGTCTATATGCTTGAGGCTCCTCCCATTTTTGATCTCCAAATCCTTGATGCAAACCTCCATTGAAGTTTCCATTTTCATTTCCGACAACATAGTTTGAACCAAACTCATAGCCAAAGTGATGAGAATTCATAGTAGAAAAGAAAAACAAAATCAAAAACTAAGAAGAGATAAAGAAAACAAACTCCTAAACCAAAGCTAGAAAACAAACAAAAATCTAGCTATTAATACTATTAACATATATACAATAACTAATAACAAGAACACATTGCAATTCCCCGGCAATGGGGCCAAAAACTTGATGTTAGGATTTTCGTCGGTTAAATTCTCTAAACATTTTTCTTTATGGAATTGAATTAAAACTTTCATTGAAGGTTGTTTGTTGGTTTGGACTATACTTGCAATGGAATTATTTTGTGGAAATTCCTAACTGATGAGCGGATATTTTATACGCTTTTTGGCAATGTTTTCATATAGTTTTTAGTATGTTTTGTTTAGTTTTTATTAAGTTTCTATGGGTTTTAGTGTTAAATTTATATTTTTGTTTTATACTTTGAGTTTGTGTGTTTTTGTGCAATTTTAAGTATTTTCTGGCTGAAATTGAGGAGCTGGAGCAAAAGTCTGATTCAGAAACAGAGAAAGCATTGCAGATGCTGTCTAGATCTGACCTCCTTGCACTAGGAAAAGCTTTTCTGGAGATATAGAAGTTCCAATGGAGCGTCCTCAATGGCTATGGAAATCTGACTTCCAGATCTTTTCAGAAATGTATAATAGTCCATACTTTGCTTCGGATTAGAAGGCCCAAAACTGGCGTCCAACGCCAGCCTCCTGCCCCTTTCCAAGCGTCCAGCGCCCAAGGAGCAGAGCCTAGTGTTCAAATGCCCAGAGAGGACCCCCTAGCCAGCGTTCAATGCCCTTGAGGCCTCCTAGCACGTGGATCTCATCAAAGCTCAGCCCAAACATTCACCAAGTGGGCCCTAGAAGTGGATTTTAGCACTAAAAAGACTGTTTTACCCTTACTAGTCATTAGTTTAGTATTTAAAGTAGAAGATCACTCTTTGTTAAGGATCTTAAGACACTTTACACATTTTTACCATTGTATTTCCTTTCAGTATGAGTTTGTAAACCTCCTAGGTTGAAGGGAGGAGCCTTGCTGAGTCCTATGAATTAATAAAACTATTACTGTTTCTCTTCGATCCGTGTGTCATTATTTCTAAGATGTATATTCGTTCTTCAACATGGTGAATAAGATGTCCAGTGACAATCAGCTCTGTTCATCATACTAGGACCGCGTGCCTGACAACCACCCGTGTCTACTAGGGTTCATGCAAATACTTCAGTAGAAAGCATTGAACCGCCAGCTTGATTATACACCTCTCAGACGGCTAATCCATGGCTTCGTTGGGACTTCTCGAGACACCAGTTCAGCCAATTTATAGGGAGATTAGGGTCTCTATGGTAGACGCTAGAACCCAAAGATGCAGCATTCTCTGGTCCAGAAGATCCGACTTTGTCTATGGCATTTTCAGTAGGATCATCAAGGAGAATGGACTGTACGAGCTTTAGCCTCAATCAGAATGGATCCACGCTAACCCTGGGGTTCAGATCTGAAGGAGTATTGGCGGCTGCTCAGACCAGCGTTAATCACTTACATCCTGCCATCGAAGAGATCATTCACAAGCAAAGAAGATAGTAATACTAGAGTTAATTCAGAAAGGCTAAGCAACTCCAATCCTCAACTATATTCCTATTACTGATTTCATTGACAAAATACCTTGTACCCTTCTCTCATATTTCTTTTAATGCAATTAAGCCTCAATCCAACAACTTTTTTATTTCGCCTGATTAAGACCTGCAAGATAACCATAGCTTGCTTCAAGCCACAATCCTCGTGGGATCAACCCTGACTCGCTCAGGTATTACTTGGACGACCCAGTGCACTTACTGGTACAGTCGTACGAAGGTGTAGGGATTCGTGCACCAAGTTTTTGGCACCGTTGCCGGGGATTGTTTGAGTTTGGACAAACTGACGGATTGTCTTGCTCCCTAGATCAGGTAATTTTTATTTTATTTGAGTCTTTTATTTTTATTTTCTTCTTCTTCTTTTTCAAAAAAATTAAAACCTTTTTCAAAAATATTTTTATTTCCTTTATTTAATCTTTGTTCTTGGTTTGAGTCTTTTTGTTTTTTCTTTTTTTGTTAATTTTTTGTTTTTTCCTTGGTTAGATCTTGTGTCAAATCTTTAAGTTTGGTGTCTTCTTGTGTTTTTCTTTTAAAATTTTGAAAATTTTATGTTTGGTGTTCAAAAGTTTTAAGTTTGGTGTTATTTGTGTGTTCTTGTATTCTTTAAATTTTTTTAGTCTTGTTCTTGGTGTTCTTTTTTTAATCTTCAAAGTGTTCTTGGGTTTCTTTTTGTTTTGATCTTAAAAACTTTTAAGTTTGGTGTCCCTTGGTGCTCGTCTTTAAATTTTCGCACACTAAGTCCATTTTGATCTAAAAATTTTAAGTTTTGTGTCTTTTATTTGTTTTTCTCTCTCCTCATTAAATTTAAAAATAAAAAATATCTTTTCTATATTTTTTAAATCAATTTTTGAAAATTTTAAATAAAAATTTAGATTTCAATTTTAAATTTTTATCTTATCTTATCTTAATTTTTAAATTTCAAAAAAATCAAATCTTTTCAAAATCATATCTTTTTCAAAATATTATCTTATCTTTTTCGTATTTCAAAATTTAAAATCCAAATTTCAATTTCTAAAATTTAGTTTTCAGAATTCAAATCTCAAACTTTAAAATTAAATCTTTTTCAAAATCAACTTTCAAATCTCATCTCTTTCAAATCTTTTCAAATATTTATCTTGTTGATTATTTTTTCAAAATTCAAATCTTAATTTTAAATCTTAAATTTAAATCTTTTCTTAATTAGTTACTTATCTTATCTCTCTTCATTTTCAAAACTTCCTAATTAAACCTTCTCTCTCTTATTTTCGAAAATTATTTTCTTCTTCTCTCTCTTCTATTTTCGAAATTTATAATTTGATTTTCAATTCTTTTTAAATTATTAATCTTATTTTCAAAATTAATCTTATCTTTTCTACTTCTATTTCTCCTTCTACCTCTTCTACCTTTCTTCCTCTTCTACCTTTCTTAATCATAAACCCAAATGGGAATGAAGAATTCAGAAGAACTCTGGAATCTTATACAAATCCCACTGCTGACTTCTATGGAAGAAGTATTAGCATAACTTACATCAGAGCAAGTAGCTTTAAACTCAACCCTCAACTTATTACTCTAGTGCAGCAAAATTGCCAGTATTCTGGGCTTCCTCAGGAAGAACCTACAAAATTTCTGGAAGATTTCTTAACGATTGCTGACACAGTACACAATGAGGGAGTAGACCAAGATGTTTACAGACTATTGGTCTTTCCTTTTGCTGTAAAAGACCAAGCAAAGAGGTGGTTAGATAATCAGCCTAAAGCTAGCTTGAAAACATGAAAACAGTTAGTAGACAAGTTTTTAAATTAATACTTTCCTCCAAAAAATATGACCCAGCTGAGGCTGCACATCCAAGGCTTCAGATAAGGAGATAATGAATCTCTTTATGATACTTGGGAGAGGTATAGAAGGATGCTAAGAAAATTTCCCACTGAAATGTTTTTAGAATGGGCACAGTTAGACATCTTCTATTATGGACTTTCAGACATGGTTAGAATGTCTTTGGACTACTCTGTTGGTGGTTCCATACAAATGAGAAAGATCATTGGGGAGGCTCAAGAGCTTATTGAGACAGTTGCCACTAATCAGCATCTGTACTCATCTGCTGAGACTTTCATAAAGGGAGAGGTTAAGGCAGTATCTACTGAACCTAACCCTTCGGAGCCAGATGGCCCATTGACACAGTAACTGCACGCCCTTGCCCAGCAACTGCACGCCCTTGCCCGGCAACTGCACGCCCTTGCCCAGCAACTACTGGAATTGCAAGAGGATTTGCGAGAAATTCAGGCTTCAAACAGGAATGTAGAAGCACAGTTGAGTCAAACAATGCAGCAGTTATCGAAGTAGATAACAGAGGAATGCCAGGCCATTCAACTAAGAAGTGGGAGAACCTTAAATACCCAACTTCAGAACAACATGAGGTTAAGGAAAGAACAATTGACAGAGGATAATCAGGTCTCTGCACAAGATAACTCTAGGCATTCAAACGCCCAGGGAGGTACCACTCTTGGCGTTGAACGCGAGGAAAGGGCAGAGACTGGGCGTTCAAACACCCAGGGAGGTACCACTCTTGGCGTTGAATGCGAGGAAAGGGCAGAAACTGGGAATTCAAATGCCCAGGGAGGCAACACCCCTGGCGTTGAACGCCAGGAAGAGGGCACCAGTATGGGCGTCGAATGCCCAAGCAAGGGAGGTCAGTCACTCACTGTTAACAACCCTCCTAAGCAAGCTAGTAACCCCCCATTCCAACACACATGGCATTTGGCCTTCATCAACCAAGGTTGATGAGTATAAAGCTAAGATGCCATTTCTTCAGAAACTCTGTCAAGAGGAAAAAGATAAACAATTTGCCCGCTTTGCGAATTATCTCAGAACATTAGAGATCAGGATCCCTTTTGCAGAGGCTCTTGAACAGATACCTTCTTATGCTAAGTTCATGAAGGACATTTTGAGTCATAAGAAGGATTGGAGAGAGACAGAAACAGTCCTCCTCACTGAAGAGTGCAGTACAATCATTCAGAACAGCTTACCAGAGAAACTTAAGGATCCTGGAAGCTTTATGATACCATGCACTCTAGGTGATGCTTGTACAAGGACAGCTCTATGTGACCTTGGAGCAAGCATCAACCTAATACCTGCTTCATTAATAAAGAAGCTTTGTTTGAATGATGAAGTCAAACCAACCCGCATATGCCTTAAACTTGCTGATGGTTCTATTAAGATACCATCAGGAGTAATCGAAGACATGATTATCAAGGTTGGACCCTTTGCTTTTTCCACTGACTTTGTGGTGTTGGACATGGAAGGACACATGACTGCATCCCTTATTCTAGGGAGACCCTTCCTAGTTCCAGGATGGAACCTCATTGATGTTGAAAAAGGGGAAGTAACCCTAAGAGTCAATGAGGAAAAGTTCATCCTGAATGTTGTTAAAGCTATGCAGTATCTAGACATCCCTGAGGAATGCATGAGCATTGACCTCATTGATTTCCTAGTGGAAGAAGTCAACATGGCCAAAAGTCTCCAGGAAGGGCCGAATGATATCCTTGATGATACCTAGCCTGATTCAGAGGAACCTCTGAAAATCTCTGAGGAAAAGGAGAAGCCTTCAAAGCTTGAGCTTAAGCCATTGCCTTCCTCCCTAAAATATGCATTTCTGGGAGATGGAGATACTTATTCTGTAATTATAAGCTCTACCTTAGAGCCACAGGAAGAAGAAGCATTAATTAAAGTGCTCAAAACACATAGGACCGCCCTTGGGTGGACTATAAGTGACCTTAAGGGCATTAGCCCAGCCCGATGCATTCATAAAATCCTGTTGGAGGATAATGCTAAACCAGTGGTGTAACCGCAAAGGCGATTGAATCCAGCTATGAAGGAAGTAGTACAGAAAGAAGTCACTAAGCTCTAGGAGGTTGGGATCATTTATCCCATTTTTGACAGCCCCTGGGTGAGCCCTATCCAAGTTGTTTCCAAGAAGGGAGGCATGACAGTGGTTCATAATAAAAAGAATGAACTGGTCCCTAAAAGGACGGTTACAGGGTGGCGTATGTGCATTGACTATAGAAGACTCAATGAAACCACCAGGAAGGATCATTTTCCTTTACCATTCATTGACCAAATGCTAGAAAGACTAGTAGGGCATGCTTTTTATTGTTTCTTGGATGGATATTCTGGATACAATCAAATAGCAGTGGATCCACAGGATCAAGAAAAGACAGTATTCACATGCCCATCTGGTGTGTTTGCCTACAGGCGAATGCCATTTGGCCTGTGCAATGCACCTGCCACCTTTCAGAGATGTATGCTATCCGTCTTCTCTGATATGGTAGAGAAGTTCCTTGAAGTGCTCATGGATGACTTCTCTGTTTTTGGAGACTCATTTGACTCCTGCCTTGGTCATATGGCCTTAGTTCTAAAAAGATGCCAAGAGACAAACTTAGTTCTAAACTGGGACAAATGCCATTTCATGGTAACTGAAGGCATTGTTCTTGGGCATCAGATCTCAAACAAGGGAATAGAAGTAGATCAACCTAAGGTGGAGGTGATTGAATGTTTGCCTCCACCTACTAATGTCAAGGCAATCAGAAGTTTCCTAGGACATGCAGGATTTTACAGGAGGTTCATAAAAGATTTTTCAAAAATCACAAAACCCCTGTGTAATCTCTTGGCCACTGATGTCCCATTTGTCTTTGCCCAAGAATGCATGCATACCTTTGAAACTCTAAAAGCCAAGTTTGTCACTGCTCTTATCATTTCTGCACCCAACTGGGACTTACCATTCAAACTAGTGTGTGATGCCAGTGATCATGCCATTGGCGTAGTCCTGGGGCAGAGACATGACAAGCTTCTGCATGTCATTTGTTATGCTAGTCGCGTACTAAATGATGCGCAGAAAAACTACACTACTACAGAAAATGAACTACTTGCAGGGGTCTATGCCATTGATAAGTTTAGATCCTACCTAGTAGGATCTAAGGTCATCATCTATACTGATCATGCCACTCTAAAGACTTATAAGATGGGTACTACTCCTGCAAGAGTTTGATATAGAAATTAGAGACAGAAAAGGCACAGAAAATCAAGTGGCTGACCACTTATCTAGGATTGAATCAGTAGCAGAGACTTCTTCTCTCTCCATTGACATATCTGAATCCTTTCCAAATGAGAAACTCTATGCCATCCGGATAGTACCTTGGTTTGCAGACATTGCAAATTACCAGGCTATAAGGTTCATTCCTGGTGTACAGAAATCGTAATTCATACTTTTCACATCTCCGCACAACTAACCAGCAAGTGTACTGCGTCGTCCAAGTAATAAACCTTACGTAAGTAAGGGTCGATCCCACGGAGATTGTCGGCTTGAAGCAAGCTATGGTCATCTTGTAAATCTCTGTCGGGCGGATTCAAATGGTTATGAGGTTTTGATAATTAAAATATAAATAAAACATGAAATAAGATAAAGTTACTTATGTAATTCACTGGTGGAAATTTCAGATAAGCGTCTGGAGATGCTTTGTTGCTTCTGAACCTCTGCTTTCCTATTGCCTTCTTCCAAAAATGTGTTACTTCCTTCCATGGCAAGTTGTAAGATCCTCTCAGTGAAAATGGTCCTCTACGGTTTCTCACGGCTAATCAACTGTCGGATCTTTCGTCTCGGATGAAAAATACCAGGCACAGCTACCGCATGGCTAATCATCTATCAGTTCCCGCTAGCACCGGAATAGAATCCATTGATCCTTTTGCACACTGTCACTTGCACCCAACATTCGCAGGTTTGAAGCTCGTCACTGTCATCCCTTTCCAGATCCTACTCGGAATACCACAGACAAAGTTTAGACTTTTCGGATCCCAGGAATGGCTGCCAATAATTCTAGCCTATACCACGAAGATACTAATCTCACGGGCTCGGTCCGTGTTTTAGATACCCAAGAGAATATACTCCAGCTGTCATCCAATGTCTACATTGAACATCATGTAGACCACTTTGTGGTTGTCAGGCACGCGGATCTTGGCTAAGCGAGTAACGAAGATTGGGTGATTGTCACGGGTCACCCCTTCATTCTGACTTAACTGAATTAAGTACAAAAGTATATCTTAGATAAGAAGTAGGCGTGAATTGAAAGAAAAACAATAGTACTTGCATTAATTCATGAAGAACAGCAGAGCTCCACACCTTAATCTATGGAGTGTAGAAACTCCACCGTTGAAAATACATAAGTGAAAAAGGTCTAGGCATGGCCATGAGGCCAGCCCCCAAAACATGAAATGAAAAGATGACATAAGGTGATCAAAGATCAAAAGTGATCAAAAGATATAAAATAAATCTCTAAAAGTAGTTTTTATACAAAGCTAGTAACGCTAGTAACCAGAAAATGAGTAATTAAGTGCAGATAGTGCAGAAATCCACTTCCGGGGCCCACTTGGTGTGTGCTTGGGCTGAGAATTGAAGCTTTTTTGTGCATAGGCTATTTCTGGAGTTAAAAGCCCGCTTTGGTGCCAATTTAGGCGTTTAACTCCAATTCTGGTGCCAGTTTGGGTGTTTTACGCCAAGATGTTTTAGGCTGACTTTGAACGCTAGTTTGGGCCATCAAATCTTGGGCAAAGTATGGACTATTA
>NC_029790.2:81619385-81694007 GCF_000816755.2 Arachis ipaensis
CACCGTTGAAAATACATAAGTGAAAAAGGTCTAGGCATGGCCATGAGGCCAGCCCCCAAAACATGAAAAGATGATAAAAGTTACATAAGGTGATCAAAGATCAAAAGTGATCAAAAGATATAAAATAAATCTCTAAAAGTAGTTTTTATACAAAGCTAGTAACCTAGGTTTACAGAAAATGAGTAACTAAGTGCAGATAGTGCAAAAATCCACTTCTGGGGCCCACTTGGTGTGTGCTTGGGCTGAGAATTGAAGCTTTTTTGTGCATAGGCTATTTCTGGAGTTAAAAGCCCGCTTTGGTGCCAATTTAGGCGTTTAACTCCAATTCTGGTGCCAGTTTGGGCGTTTTACGCCAAGATGTTTTAGGCTGGCCTTGGACGCCAGTTTGGGCCATCAAATCTCGGGCAAAGTATGGACTATTATATATTGCTGGAAAGCTCAGGATGTCTACTTTCTAACGAAATTGAGAGTGCAACAATTGGGTTTTGATAGCTCCAGAAAGTCCACTTCGAGTGTAAGAGGGTCAGAATCCAACAGCATCTGTAGTCCTTTTTCAGCCTCTGAATCAGATTTTTGCTCAGGTCCCTCAATTTCAGCCAGAAAATACCTGAAATCACAGAAAAATACACAAACTCATAGTAAAGTATGGACTATTATATATTGCTAGAAAGCCCAGAATGTCTACTTTCTAACGAAATTGAGAGTGCGCCAATTTGGGTTTTGGTAGCTCCAGAAAATCCACTTCAAGTGCAAGAGGGTCAGAATCCAACAGCATCTGCAGTCCTTTTTCAGCCTCTGAATTAGATTTTTGCTCAGGTCCCTCAATTTCAGCCAGAAAATACCTAAAATCACAGAAAAATACACAAACTCATAGTAAAGTCCAGAAATGTGATTTTTGAATAAAAACAAATAAAAATATAATAAAAAAGTAACTAAAACATGCTAAAAACTAAGTAAAAACAATGCCAAAAAGGGTATAAATTATCCGCTCATCACAACACCAAACTTAGATTGTTGCTTGTCCCCAAGCAACTGAAAACAAAATAGGATAAAAAGAAGAGAATACACAATGAATTCCAAAGTTATCAATGAACTTAGTTCCAATTAGATGTGTGGGGCTAGTAGCCTTTTTGCTTCTGAACAGTTTTGGCATCTCACTTTATCCTTTGAAGTTCAGAATGATTGGCATCCATAAGAACTCAGAATTCAGATAGTGTTATCGATTCTCTTGGTTCAGTATGTTGATTCTTGAACACAGCTACTTTATGAGTCTTGGCCGTGAGCCTAAGCATTTTGTTTTCCAGTATTACCACCGGATACATAAATGCCACAGACACATAACTGGGTGAAACTTTTCAGATTGTGACTCAGCTTTGCTAGAGTCCCCAGTTAGAGGTGCCCTGATGCCAAGGCATCTTAGGCTAGTTTCACTAGCATTTTTCTGTTAGTTTTAGTTGTTTTATGCATTTTCTTGAGCTTAAAGTAACCAAAAATGGTTAAATGAAGAACAAAGCAATAAACCATCCAAACAGTATGATTTTAATGCAAATTCCATGAGTTTTAGTTATATTACTTGAATGCTATGAATGGAAGATTTCTCATGAAATTTTGCAAGACTTTGATGCAATTGTTTGGATGATTTCAGGGAAGAAGAGGCTAAGCAAGGAAGCAACAAAATCAATAAAGGAAGCTTGAATATCAAATGTGGAGTTTAAGTTCCAGTTTAAGCCTAAACTGGAGCTTAAACGCCAGAATCATGAAGGCTAAGAAATATTTAGAGGTCATGAATGAATCAAGTGGGGACGTTTTCAGAGTGAGAGGAGAAGGCCAAGAGCAATAATCTCCACCATAGAGGAAGCTGACCGTCAAGCTAATGACGTTAAAGAAGCGCTTGTTAGGAGGCAACCCAACCTGAGGTAATACCCTTTTGCTGTTTCTTTTATTTGTTTCAATAAAAAGGGTGAAGTAGTTTCTGTGCATTGCAAAGAAATAAGTTTGGTGTTTCACACCAAACAATGAATTCGTAGATCAATAATTCAAAGGGGAATATGTGACTCTAAGTTTGGTGTTCCACCATAAAGATCAACTGAACACAACAACCTTTGAATTATATGAAAGGAACAACCATTTTAAGCAGTCACAGAAATGCTTAGAACCCTTAGCAGCAACTTCATTCCAAAGAGAACTCAAGGACTCAAAGAATAGAGAAGTAAGTGGGAGTCTAAGTTTGGTGTTCGCACACCAAAACTCGGATACTTACCCACACATAGTTGAGCTAACCACTCAAGTGTTTGAGAAGCAAGCAACTTCATCACTCTTTGCAGGAAAGGAAACAAGGATCTTAAAGCATGAAGCAACAATTAGGAGAAGAAGGAGAAATCAAATTGTTTCCTGGCAACAAAGAGAAATCAAGAAATTTCACAAGGTGGTATTATTCCTTGATAATTCTTTAAAAAGGGCAAACAAAAGCATGCTTGTTCTGGTTTAGACTGTAAATGTTGAATCTTTCTGGAATGGGAAGTTGTTAGTATATTTGTCTGTTTAGTGCTTTGAATAAAGTGAATACCTAGATGTTTGGATATAACTTCACCTTCTTAAACGAGTGCTTTGCCCAGAGCTCTTAAGCACACTTTTTTTGCTTTGGACCACGACTTTAACCGCTCAGTCTCAAGCTTTTCACTTGACACCTTCACGCCACAAGCACATGGTTAGGGACAGCTTGGTTTAGCCGCTTAGGCCAGGATATTATTCCTTTGGGTCCTCCTATACATTAATGCTCAAAGCCTTGGATCCTTTTTACCCTTGCCTTTTGGTTTAAAGGGTTATTGGCTTTTTCTGCTTACCTTTTCTTTTTCTTTTTCTTTTTCTTTTTCTTTCTTTTTCTCTTTTTTTCTTTATTTTTTTTGCCATTTTCTTTTCATATATTTTTTTTTCGCAAGCTTTTGCTTTTCACTGCTTTTTCTTGCTTCAAAAATCAATTTTATGATTTTTCAGATTATCAATAACATTTCTCTTTTTTATTATTCTTTCAAGAGCCAACAATTTTAAAATTCATAAACAACAAATATAAAAGATATGCACTGTTCAAGCATTCATTCAGAAAATAAAAGGTATTGCCTCCACATCAAAATAATTAAACTAATTTCAAGATAGAACTCGAAATCATGCACTTCTTGTTCTTTTGCAATTTAAAAACATTTTTCATTTAAGAAAGGTGATGGATTCATAGGACATTCATAGCTTTAAGACATAGACACTTAAATACTAATGATCATGTAATAAAGACACAAACATAGACAAAACATAAAGCATGTAATTCGAAAAACAGAAAAATAAAAACAAGAAAATTAAAGAATGGGTCCACCTTAGTGATGGCAGCTAGTTCTTCCTCTTGAAGATCTTATGGAGTGCTTGAGCTCTTCTATGTCTCTTCCTTGCCTTTGTTGCTCCTCCTTCATGGCTCTTTAGTCCTCTTTGATTTTATTGAGGATAATGGAGTGCTCTTAATGCTCTATCCTTAGTTGTCCTATGTTGGAATTCAATTCTCCTAAGGAGGTGTTGATTTGCTTCCAATAGTTTTGTGGAGAAAAGTGCATCCCTTGAGGTATCTCAGAGATTTCTTGATGAGGAATTTCCTCATGCTCTTGTTGAAGTCCATGAGTGGGCTCTCTTATTTGATCCATCCTCTTTTTAGTGATAGGCTTTTGAGATGAATCTCTCCATCTTCCATGACTCGGAGTTGGAAGAAATTGCCTTCCCTTTCCTCTTTCTAGAGGTTTCTCCGGCCTTAGGTGCCATTAATGGTTATAGAAAAATAAAAAGCAGAGCTTTTTCCATACCAAACTTAAAAAGTTTGCTCGTCCTTGAGCAAAAGAAGAAAGAAGGAGTTAGAAGAAGAAGAGATTGAGGAGATAGAGGTGTGTGAATGGTTTGACCAAGGGGGGTTTAGGTGGTTATGATGTGTGAAAAGGAAGGAGTGATAAGGGGCTTATATAGGAGTGGAGTGGAGAGGGAATTCTTGTAATAGGGGTTGGGTTTGGGAGGGAGATGGTTTAAATTTGAATGGGTGGGAGTAGGTGGGTTGTATGATAGTTTTGGAGGAGAAATGGAGGTGATTGGTGGAGGTTATTTTGGAGAAGAGTGTTAAAGAGAGGTGTGAAGAGGAGAGAAGAAAAGGTTGGGTAGGTGGGGATCCTGTGGGGTCCACAGATCCTAAGGTGTCAAAGAATTCTGCTCCCTACACCATTCTGGCGTTCAAATGCCCCCTGTGTGCCATTTCTGGCGTTAAACACCAGCTCTATTACTTTTTCTGGTGTTAAACGCCAGTTCTGCTACCTTTTCTGGCGTTAAACGCCAGCTCTGCTACCTTTCCTAGCATTAAACGCCAGTCTACTGCCCATTTCTGGCGTTTAACGCCAACCAGACGCCAGACAACCTTTTCTAGCGTTAAATACCCAGAGTGCTGCCCATCTGGCGTTTAAACGCCAGTAAGCCTGTCCTCCAGGGTATGCTATTTTTGATGCTGTTTTTCATTTTTCCTTAATTTTGCAGTTGTTTTTATGACTTCACATGATCATCAACCTAAAGAAAACATAAAATAACAATGGAAAACAAATAAATATAATTAAATAACATTGGGAATTATAACATTGGGTTGCCTCCCAACAAGCACTTCTTTAATGTCAATAGCTTGACAGTGAGCTTTTAGAGAGCCTTACAGATACTCAGAGCTTGATGTTGGCCTCCCAACACCAAACTTAGAAGTTGAGTGTGGGGGATCTGTTTGACTCTGTATTGAGAGAAGCTTTTCATGCTTCCTCTCCATGGTTACAGAAGAAGATCCTTGAGCCTTAAACACAAGGTAGTCCTCATTCAATTGAAGGACTAACTCTCCTCTGTCTACATCAATCACAACTCTTGCTGTGGCTAGGAAGGGTCTTCCAAGGATGATGGATTCATCTTCATCCTTCCCAATGTCTAGGATTATAAAATCAGCAGGGATGTAAGCCTTCAACCTTCACTAAGACATCCTCTACAAGTCTATAAGCCTGTTTCCTTGAATTATCTGCCATCTCTAGTGAGATTCTTGCAGCTTGTACCTCAAAGATCCCTAGTTTCTCCATTACAGAGAGTGGCATGAGGTTTATACTTGAACCAAGGTCACACAGAGCTTTCTTAAAGGTCATGGTGCCTATGATGCAAGGTATTAAGAACTTTCGGGGATCCGGTTTCTTCTGAGGTAATTTCTGTTGAACCAATGTATTAAGTTCATTAATGAGCAATGGAGGTTCATCCTCCCAAGTCTCATTACCAAATAACTTGGCATTCGGCTTCCTAATTGCTCCTAGATACTGAGCAACTTGCTCTTCAGTAATATCTTCATCCTCTTCAGAGGAAGAATACTCATTAGGGCTCATGAATGGCAACAGTAAGTTCAGTGGAATCTCTATGGTCTCCATATGAGCCTCAGATTCCTTTGGTTCCTCAATAGGGAACTCCTAAGTGGCCAGTGGACGTCCATTGAGGTCCTCCTCAGTGAAAATCACTGCCTTTCCCTCCTCTACAGGTTCGGCCATGTTGGACGTGTTGATGGCCTTGCACTCTCTTTTTGGATTCTCTTATGTATTACTTGAGAGAGTACTATGAGGGATTTCAGTAACTCTTTTACTCAGCTGACCCACTTGTGCCTCCAAATTTCTAATGGAAGACCTTGTTTCAGTCATGAAACTGTGAGTGGTCTTACTTAGATCAGAGATTATGGTTGCTAAGTCAGAGAGGCTCAGCTTAGAATTCTCTGTTTGTTGCTCAGAAGATGATGAAAAAGGCTTGCTATTGCCAAACCTATTTCTGCCACCATTATTATTATTGAATACTTGATGAGGCTTCTGCTAATCCTTTCATGAAAAATTAGGATGATTCCTCCATGAAGGATTATAGGTGTTTCCATAGGATTCTCCCATGTAGTTCACCTCTTCCATTGCAGGATTCTCAGGGTCATAAGCTTTTTCTTCAGAGGCAGCTTCCTTAGTACTGACGGATGCAGCTTGCATTCCAGTTAGGCTCTGAGAAATCATATTGACTTGCTGAGTCAATATTTTATTCTGAGCAAATATTGCATTCAGAGTATCAATCTCAAGAACTCCTTTTTTCTGAGTTGTCCCACTATTCACAGGATTTCTTTCAGAAGTGTACATGAACTGGTTATTTGCAACTATTTCAATGAGTTCCTGGGCTTCTGCAGGCGTCTTCTTCAGATGAAGAGATCCACCAGCAGAGTGATCCAATGACATCTTGGACAATTCAGACAGACCATCATAGAATATACATAGGATGCTCTATTCTGAAAGCATGTTAGAAGGACACCTTCTGATCAATTGTTTGTATCTTTTCCAAGCTTCATAGAGGGATTCACCTTCCTTCTATCTGAAGGTTTGGACTTTCACTCTAAACTTGCTCAACTTTTGAGGTGAAAAGAATTTGTCCAAGAAAGCATTGACCAACTTTTTCCAAGAGTTCAAGCTTTCTTTAGGTTGTGAGTCCAACCATATCCTAGCTCTGTCTCTTACAGCAAAGGGGAAAAGCATAATTCTGTAGACCTCAGGATTAACCCCATTGGTCTTAACAGTGTCACAGATTTGCAAGAATTCAGCTAAAAACTAATGAGGATCTTCTAATGGAAGTCCATGAAACTTGCAATTCTGCTGCATTAGAGAAACTAATTGAGGCTTAAGCTCAAAGTTGTTTGCTCCAATTGCAGGAATTGAGATGCTTCTTCCATAGAAGTCAGAAGTGGGTGTAGTAAAGTCACCAAGCATCTTCCTTGCATCTCCACCATGGTTGTTATTTTCGGTTGCCATGTCTTCTTCTTTTTCAAAAATTTCTGTTAGGTCCTCTCTAAAGTTTTGTGCTTTAGCTTCTCTTAGTTTCCTCTTCAGAGTCCTTTCAGGTTCAGGATCAGTTTCAACAAGAATGTTCTTATCCTTGCTCCTACTCATATGAAAAAGAAGAGAACAGAAAAGGATAGGAATCCTCTATGTCACAGTATAGAGATTCCTTTATGTGAGTAGAAGAATAGAAGAATAGAATGAAGAAGGATGAAGGAGAAGAATTTGAACACAGAGAGAGGGAGAGGGTTCGAATTTTTAAGAAGAGGAGAAGTGTTAGTAAATATATAAATAGAAAGAGATGAGAGGGAGAGAGTTTTCGAAAATTAATTCAAAAGAAAAGAAAATATTTTTGTTTTTATTTTAATTATTAGTTAGGATTCGAATTTATTAAAAGAAATAGAATAAAATTAAAATTTAAAATAATTAGTTAACAAAAAAGAAATTTGAAAAAAAGGTTAGTTATTTTCGAAAATTGGAGAGAGAAAAGTAGTTAGGTGGTTTTGAAAAAGATATGATTGAAATAGAAAACTTTTAAAATCAAACAAAAAGTCAATTAGTTAACTGAAAAAGATTTGAAAATCAATTTTTGAAAAGATAAGAAGTTAGAAAAAGATTTTGAAATTAAGTTTTGAAAAAGATACGATTGAAATCTATTTTGAAAAAAATTTGAAAAAGAAATTAAAAAGATTTGATTTTTGAAATTAAAGTTGATTACTTGACTAACAAGAAACTAAAAGATATGATTCTAGAATTTAAAGATTGATCCTTTCTTAATGGGCAAGTAACAACTTGAAATTTTTTAATCAAAACATTAAATGTTAGTAATAAATTCAAAAATATGAAACAAAAATAAGAAAAAGAGTTTGAAAAAATTTTTTGAAGAATTTTCGAAAAACAGGAAAGAATAATGAAAAGGATTTGATTTTTGAAAAAGATTTGAAAAGATAAAATTTTTAAATTGAAATTTTGACTTGAGTAATAAGAAAAAACCAAATTTTGAAAAGTTTTGACTAAATCAATCTAAAATTTCGAAAATTTATGAGTGAAATAAGGGAAAGATATTTTTTGAGTTTTGAATTTTAATGATGAGAGAGAAAAATACAAAAATGGCACAAAACATAAAAGTTTAACATTAAAACAAAAAATGCATGTAAGAACACTTTGAATGTCAAGATGAACACCAAGAACACTTTGAATGTCAAGATGAACACCAAGAACATATTTTTGAAAATTTTTAAGAAAAGAAAAACATGCAAGACACTAAACTTAGAAATTTTCAATGTTTAGACACTATGAATTCGAAAATGCATATGAAAAACAAGAAAAGACACAAAACAAGAAAAATTAAAGATCAAACAAAGAAAATCGTAAAGAACAACTTGAAGATCATGAAAGAACACATGCATGAATTTTCAAAAATTTAAAGAAAAATTAAAAAGATGCAATTGACACCAAACTTAAAATTTGACACTAGACTCAAACAAGAAACACAAAATATTTTTAGTTTTATGATTTTATTAATTTTTTTGTATTTTTCTAAAATTATTTGGAAAAAGAAAATAAAGGGATACAAAATTTTTAATAAGAATCCCAGGAATCATGCAATGTTAGTCTAAAGCTCCAGTCCAAAAGATTTAGATATGGCCAATGGCCAGCCAAGCTTTAAGTGAAAGCTTCGGTCCAAAAGATTAGACATGGCCAAATAGCCAGCCAAGCTTTAGCATAAAACATACAAGCATGTCAATGAAAAGTGGAAGCCTCAGTCCAAAATATTAGACATGGCTTCACAGCCAGCCAGGCTTCAACATATCTCATGAAACTCTAGAATTCATTCTTAAAAATTCTGAAGAACACAATTTTTTTTTGGGTTTTTCGAAAATAAAAATAAAAAGCGTAAACATAAAATAAAATTACCCAATCTAAGCAACAAGATGAACCGTCAGTTGTCCAAACTCGAACAATTCCCGGCAACGGTGCCAAAAACTTGGTGTACGTAAATCGTGATTCACACTTTTCACATCTCCGCACAACTAACCAGCAAGTGCACTGGGTCGTCCAAGTAATAAACCTTACGTGAGTAAGGGTCGATCCCACGGAGATTGTCAGCTTGAAGCAATCTATGGTCATCTTGCAAATCTCAGTCAGGCGGATTCAAACGGTTATGAGGTTTTGATAATTAAAATATAAATAAAATATGAAATAAGATAAAGTTACTTATGTAATTCACTGGTGGGAATTTCAGATATGCATCTGGAGATGCTTTGTTGCTTCTGAACCTCTGCTTTCCTATTTCCTTCTTCCAACCATGCGTTACTTCCTTCCATGGCAAGCTGTAAGATCCTCTCAGTAAAAATGGTCCTCTACGGTTTCTGCACAGCTAATCAACTGTCGGATTTCTCGTCTCGGATGAAAAATACCAGGTACAGCTACCGCATGGCTAATCATCTGTCGGTTTCCGCTAGCGTCGGAATAGAATCAATTGATCCTTTTGCACACTGTCACTTGTTCCCAACATTCGCAGGTTTGAAGCTCGTCACAGTCATCCCTTCCAAGATCCTACTCGAAATACCACAGACAAGGTTTAAACTTTCCGGATCCCAAGAATGGCTGCCAATAATTCTAGCATATATGACGAAGATACTAATCTCATGGGATCAGTCCGTGTATTAGATACCCAAGAGAATATACTCCAGCTGTCATCCAATGACTACGTTGAAAATCATGTAGACAGCTTTGTGGTTGTCAGGCACGCGGATCTTGGCTAAGCGAGTAACGAAGATTGGGTGATTGTCACGGGTCACCCCTTCATTCTGACTTAACTGAATTAAGTACAAAAGTATATCTTAGATAAGAAGTAGGCGTGAATTGAAAGAAAAACAATAGTACTTGCATTAATTCATGAAGAACAGCAGAGCTCCACACCTTAATCTATGGGGTGTAGAAACTCCACCGTTGAAAATACATAAGTGAAAAAGGTCTAGGCATGGCCGTGAGGCCAGCCCCCAAAACATGAAAAGATGATAAAAGTTACATAAGGTGATCAAAGATCAAAAGTGATCAAAAGATATAAAATAAATCTCTAAAAGTAGTTTTTATACTAAACTAGTAACCTAGGTTTACAGAAAATGAGTAACTAAGTGTAGATAGTGTAGAAATCCACTTTTGGGGTCCACTTGGTGTGTGCTTGGGATGAGAATTGAAGATTTTTCGTGCATAGGCTGTTCCTGGAGTTAAACGCCAGCTTTGGTGCCAGTTTGGGCGTTTAACTCCAATTCTGGTGCCAGTTTGGGCGTTTTACGCCAAGATGTTTTAGGCTGGCTTTGGACGCCAGTTTGGACCATCAAATCTCGGACAAACTATAGACTATTATATATTGATGGAAAGCTCAGGATGTCTACTTTCCAACAAAATTGATAGCGCGCCAATTGGGTTTCTGTAGCTCCAGAAAATCCAATTTGAGTGCAGGAGGGTCAGAATCTAACAGCATCTGCAGTCCTTTTTCAGCCTCTGAATCAGATTTTTGCTCAGGTCCCTCAATTTCAGCCAGAAAATACCTGAAATCACAGAAAAATACACAAACTCATAGTAAAATCTAGAAATGTGATTTTTGAATAAAAATAAATAAAAATATAATAAAAACTAAGTAAAAACAATGCCAAAAAGGTATAAATTATCCACTCATCAATTCCCAAGGAATTTACCAAGCAGCAAGCCCAGAAACTCATGCATGATGCAAAGTACTAATTATTGGATGAACCATATCTCTTTAAGAGATGCTCAGATGGAATAATCCGACGCTGTGTGTCTGCAGAAGAGGCACAGAGAATTCTATGGCATTGCCATGGCTTAGACTATGGAGGACACTTTGGAGGTGAGCGGACAGCCACCAAAGTTCTCCAAAGTGGCTTTTACTGGCCTACTCTCTTTAAAAATTCTAGAGAGTTTGTCCATAACTGTGATAGTTGCCAAAGGGCTGGTAACCTCCCTCATGGTCACAGCATGCCTCAGCAAAGAATCCTAGAGATTGAGCTGTTTGACATATGGGGCATAGATTTTATGGGACCATTCCTGCCTTCATACTCAAGTATCTACATCCTTGTGGCAGTAGATTATGTGTCTAAATGAGTTGAAGCAATAGCAACACCTACCAATGACACCAGAGTAGTAATGAAGTTCCTCCAAAAAAATATCTTTAGTAGATTTGGTGTCCCTAGGACACTAATTAGTGATGGAGGAACTCATTTCTGTAACAGACAACTGGATTCTGTCTTGAGCCGTTACAGAGTTCGCCACAAGGTAGCAACATCGTATCATCCCCAAACAAATGGGCAAGCTGAAGTCTCAAATAGAGAACTAAAGCGAATCCTAGAAAGGATTGGGCTAGAAAGCTTGATGATGCTCTGTGGGCATACAGAACAGCTTTCAAAACCCCCATTGGAACATCACCATACCAGCTGGTGTATGGGAAATCATGTCATTTGCTAGTGGAACTAGAACACAAGGCCTATTGGGCCACTAGATTCCTCAACCTTGATGCTAAAGCAGCAGGAGAGAAACGGCTGCTCCAACTAAATGAGTTGGATCAATTCTGCTTAGCTGCATTTGAAAATGCAAAGATCTATAAGGAAAAAGAAAAACGGTGGCATGACAAGAAAATATCTTCCATAGTCTTTGAACCAGGACAGAAGGTCCTGCTCTTCAACACAAGACTCAAATTCTTCCCTAGGAAACTCAAATCCCGTTGGAAGGGACCCTATGTGATTCCTAGTGTATCACCTTATGGGCACATAGAACTTCAAGGAAAAGACCCTAACACAAGGTTCACTGTGAATGGACAGAGGGTCAAACATTACATTGGAGGAGATATAGAGCCAGGAGGCTCAACACTGTTACTAAGTTAAGTACAGTGAGGTCCAGCTAAAGACATTAAAGAAGCGCTTGTTGGGAGGCAACCCAATGATTCCTCATATATTATTAATTTTCTAAATTATTTCTGTTTTAATCAATTTTATTTTTAATTTTTTATTATGTTTTAATTTGGTTAATTTTCATGTTAGTGATCATGAACAGTGCTTAAAATAAAGGCAGAATGATACAGAACAGCAAACAGAATACCCTAGAGAAGGAAGCCCCCTGGCGTTAAACGCCAGAAAAGGGTGGCAAGGTTTAAACGCCCATGGAGGCAGCAAGCCTGGCGTTAAACGCCAGCCAAAGAGCTCTAGCTGGGCATTTAACGCCCTAAATGGAGCACAAGCCTGGCGTTAAATACCAGCCAGGAGGCCCTGGCTGGGCGTTTAACACCCAAGAAGGAGCACATGCCTGGCGTTAAACGCCGGCCAGGAAGCCCTAGCTGGGCGTTTAAACGCCAGCAAGGCAGCATGGAGGTAATTTTAAAATTCTCATCTTCTCTTCATTCAACTCATCTTTTTCATATTCAATTTCAAATATTATTTTATTTTCAAATCAAATCTTGTTCAAATACTTCTATTTCAATTTAATTCCAAATTTAACATATCTTTAATTCTTTTCAAATCCTTTCCAAAATTTCATATCTTTTTTTCAACTTGTTTTCAAGTTCTTTCAAAATCTTTTCTTATCTTTAAAATTTCGTTCATATCTTTTATTAAACTTTCAAATCTTTTTCATACTTCTTATCTTATCTTTAAAATATTTTTTATCTTTTTAAAATCTTTTCTTATCTTTCAAGTTTAACAACTTATCTTTTTCAAAAATCTTTATCTTTCTTTAATGATTATTTTTAAAAATCCCTTCTCCCCCTTCCTTTATATATGTGACCGTGCCCCTCTCTCTCACTCACCACCTCTCATTCGAATTCTATTCTCTATTTCTACCTTTACTTCACTTTTCTTCTTCTTCCTTTCTTACTTTTTGCTTGAGGACGAGCAAATCTTCTAAGTTTGGTGTGGAAGAAGCCCTGTCCTCTCATCAAGAATTCAATCCCATGGCTCCAAGAAGTGGCAAGACTGCCCCAAAGAACAAAAAAAGAAGACAACTCAATAGTTGTTTTTAAACCTGTTCAATTTCTTACCAAGCAACATGAAGAATATTTTCACAAGATAATGAGTAAAAGGCCAGTAATCCCTGAGTTGGGATTCAATTTAGGAGAAGAAGAATACCCGAAGATCCAAGAGCAAATTCGAAGGTTGAGGCTGGGAGATTCTAACTTATCCTTAGTCTAAAGTTGGACACAACATGATCCATGAATTCTATGCAAATCTGTAGATAACAGATAAGCAAAAAAAAGATGGAACATCCTTCTATACTTTCGCACTATGGTTAGGGGGAAGATCATGTATTTTTATTTGGATAGAGTGAGAGAGATCTTCAAATTACCTTTGCAAAAGAATGACCCTGAATCATACAACAGAAGGGTTGTAGCTAACCAAAAGCTGGATCAAGTCCTAGAGGACATATGCTTGCTTGGAACTTAATGGATTGAGAATACAAAAGGGCAGCCATGCCAGTTAAAAAGGGCAAACCTCAAGCCAGTTGCTAGAGGATGGCTAGACTTTATTGGGCATTCTATACTCCCCAAAAGTAATCGCTCTGAAGTCACTATTCTAAGAGCAGTGATGATTCACTGCATCATAATGGGAATGAGGTAGAAATCTACCAAATAATTCTCCGTGAGATTTACAGGTTAGCAAACAGGGTGTCTACTAATGCCATGCTGGGTTATCCAAATCTCATCTTTCGCCTATGCCAAGAGGCCAAGGTCCTGATCCCCTCCGATAACTTTATTCCAGTAGTAAGTCCAATCACCAAACAGGTGATGGAGAGTTCCAAGATAGAAGAAGATCACCCTAAAAGGAAGCCACCTGAGCCTCCCCAAGAGATCCCTCCAATTGAGTATTGGGACCAGCTGAAGGTGTCTGTAATATACTTATAGAGCACTTTAGATTAGCTCAAAGAGGAGCAGAGAGATCAGACCAGCATGATTTGCAGACTGATCAAGGAGCAAGAGAAGCAAGGGCATGAGATGGAGGAGTTGAAGAGCCCAGCGTCCCTCAAACTGAAGGCCCCAGCGCCCCTCAAGCTGAAGGTTGTTGAGTTTCAACCATGTACCTACTCCTATTCCTATTTCACGTATTTCCATCCTAATTTAGAGTTGCATGATCACTAGTAGTATTTAAGTCTTTATTTTTATTTTTATGTCTTTTAATTTTTAGGATTACATAAGCATTAGTAGCAATTAATTAATTTTTATTTTCCAATTAGCTATAAATTATTCCTCTTATCATCATTAAACATAAATAAAATAGTAGATTTTTTTAGAAGAATTAAAGATGCATAAATTTTCGAGTTCTATAATAAAGAATAATCAATTATTTTTTATGTGGTGTCATTGCTTTAGTTTTCTGAATGTATGATTAAACAGTGCATATTTGAAGTTGGAATTTTAGGATGCTGACTCTTGAAAGAATAAAGAAAAAAGAAAAATATTATTGATAATCTGAAAAATCCAAAATTTGATTCTTGAAGCATGAAAAAGCAGCAAAGAAAAATAAAAAGCATATTTCAAAAAAATGGCAAAAAAGAAAAGAAAATAGAAAAAGAAAGAAAAAAAAGCAATTAGCTCTTTAAACTAAAAGGCAAGAGCAAAAAGCCAGTTACCCTTTAAACCAAAAGGCAAGGGTAAAAGGATCCAAGGATTTGAGTATTAGTGGTTAGGATGGCCTAAAGAAAACAAAATCTTGACCTAAGTGGCTCAACTAAGCTGTCCCTAACCATGTGCTTGTGGCGTGAAGGTGTCAAGTGAAAAGCTTGAGACTGAGCGGTTAAAGTCATTATCCAAGCAAAAAGAGTGTTCTTAAGAACTCTGAATACCTCTATTTGGGGATTCTAGCAAAGTTGAATCAGAATCTGAAAAGGTACACCTAGTTAAAGTGTATATTGCATTTATGTATTCGGTGATAATACTGGAAAAACAAAGTGCATAGGGTCATGGCCAAGACTCTAAAAAGCTGTGTTCGAGGATAAAAAAGAACTGAACTAGGAGAATCAATAATATCATCTGGATTCTAAATTCCTAAGGATGCCAGTCATTCTCAGTTTCAGTGGATAGTGAGATACCAAAACTATTCAAAAGCAAAAAGCTACTAAGTCCCGCTCATCTAATTGAAACTGAGCTTCATTGGAAACTCTGAAAATTATTGCATCCTACTCTTCTTTTCATCCTATTTTATTTTTATTTTCTTGGAACAAGCAACAGTTTAAGTTTGGTGTTGTGATGAGCGGATATTTTATACCCTTTTTGGCATTATTTTCATATAATTTTTAGTATGTTTTGTATAGTTTTTATTAAGTTTCTATAGGTTTTAGTGTTAAATTCACATTTTTGAATTCTACTTTGAGTTTGTGTGTTTTTGTGCAATTTCAAGTATTTTCTGGCTGAAATTGAGGAGCTGGAGCAAAAGTCTGATTCAGAGACAGAGAAAGCACTGCAGATGCTGTCCAGATCTGAACTCCTTGCACACGGAAGAGCTTTTCTGGAGTTACAGAAGTCCAAATGGATCATTCTCAATGGAAATGGAAATTTGACTTCTAGATCATTCCAGCAACGATTAATAGTCCATACTTTGCTTCGGATTAGAAGGCCCAAAACTGGCGTCCAATGCCAGCCTCCTGCCCCCTTCCAGGAGTCCAGCGCCCAAGGAGCAGAGCCCAGTGTCCAAACGCCTAGAGAGGACCCCTAGCCAGCGTTCAACACCCTAGAGGCCTCCTAGCACATGGATCACATCAAAGCTCGGCCCAAACACTTACCAAGTGGGCCCCAGAAGTAGATTTTAGCACTAAAGAGACGTTTTACCCTAACTAGTCATTAGTTTAGTATTTAAAGTAGATCACTCTTTGTTAAGGATCTTAAGCCACTTTACACATTTTTACCATTGTATTTCCTTTCAGTATGAGTTTCTAAACCTCCTAGGTTGAGGGGAGGAGCCCTACTGAGTCTAATGAATTAATAAAAGTATTACTATTTTTCTTCGATCCGTGTGTGATTAATTCTAAGATGTATATTTGTTCTTCAACATGGTGAATAAGATGACCAGTGACAATCAGCTCTGTTCATCATACTAGGACCGCGTGCCTAACAACCACTCGTGTCTACTTGGGTTCGTGCGAATACTTCAGTGGAAAGCATTGAACTGCCAGCTTGGTTATGCATCTCTCAGACGGCTAATCCACGACTTCATTGGGGACTTCTCGAGACACCAGTTCAGCCGATTTATGGGGAGATTATGGTCTCTATGGTAGTGGCTAGAACCCAAAGATGCAGCATTCTCTGATCCGGAAGATCCAACCTTGTCTGTGGCATTTTGAGTAGGATCATCAAGGAGAACGGACTGTACGAGCTTCACCCTCAATCAGAATGGATCCACACTAACTTGGGGTTCAAATCTAGAGGATTTTTGGCAGCTGCTCAAACCAGCATTAATCACTTATAGCTTGCCATGGAAGATATCATTCACAAGCAAAGAAGATAGTAATACCAGAGTTAATTCAGAAAGGCTAAGCAACTCCAATCCTCAACTATATTCCTATTACTGATTTCATTGACAAAATACTGATGAGACGCAGAAGCTGGTGAATTAAAAATTATTAAAATGGTTACGTTGCAAGTATAGTTCTTAACTCACAGAAAATCTGCCTATCAATTTAGAAATATATCACAGAGAATTAAATTAAAAATTACTGGGAGTTTTAAGTCCCAGGTCGTCTCCTAACGAGTTGCAGAAAAGTGTGCTATCTTATTAATCAGATGTTCCAATAAGTTGAGCTAAGTAAATTGGAATGTAAATTGAGGGAAGTTAAATAATATGAATAAAAGCCTTGACTGGGAGTTGATTGGTTGGAATTTCTATTATTGGTGGAGTGATTGTAAGATTAATTTATAATTAATGATTGTTCTGTTTGGTTATCCTTTACTGAGTAAGGGAAAGGTAAACAAGCTGGAATGCCAGATCTGTTCACAAGTTGCAACCCACTTAGTTCAAAGGGATTGGCATTGGTGATAGGATAGCAATCCAACATTTAACCCAATTACAAATTTCTCTTTAATCCTTCCAACCCAAGAGTTCCTTTTAATCAACTCCCCATCAAGTAAGGAAACTACTCACGCATTGTAAATAAAGAATCCATAGCATATGAAAGGGAATTAAAAGAAGACATGATTATTGGAATTGAAATTAAATTAAAAAGAAATAATCCTTGCATTAAATAATCATAAAAGTATTCAAATAACAAAATTGAACAAAACAAGCTGTTAATTATTTCTGCATGTTCTCTGACTCTAGTCTGCTGTTCCAGGCCAAAAACTGGGTCGAAATAGGGCCCAAAATCGCCCCCAACGAATTCTGCAGATTATGCAGATCGCACATGTCACGCGATCGCGTCATCCATGCGGACGTGTCATTCGCGCTTTTCCTCGCCACGCGTTTGCGTCGTCCACGCTACCGCGTCGCCAGAACTTTTCCAATTCGTGCGGCCGCGTGAGCCATGCGGCCGCGTCACTGCGATTTGCTCTCCTTCGCGCGGTCGCCTGAGCCATGTGACCGCGTCACTTCTCGCTGGTTATCTCCTCAAATTCTTGTGTTTCTTCCATTTTTTGCTAGCTTCCTTTCCAATCTCCAACTCATTCATGCCCTATAAAGTCTAAAACACTTAACACACAGATCACGGCATCGAATGGAATAAAGGAGAATAAAAAATAAATAATTAAAGTCTCTAGGAAGCAGTTTTCAAACATGTAATAAATTCAGGAAGGAAATCTAAATGCATGCTAATTTAATGAATAAGTGGGTAAGGATCATGATAAAACCACACAATTAAACACAATATAAACCATAAAATAGTGGTTTATCAACCTCCCCACACTTAAACATTAGCATGTCCTCATGCTTAATTGAAGGAGATAAGGAAATAAGTATGAACGTGTAGAAACTCATGAAATGCAGTGCAAACCTACACATATATAAATAAATGCAACTATATGATTCTTGTCCACTTAATCAAAAGTAAATAAGCTCTTCAAAACAATTACAAATCAAATTCCACTAATTTTATCATTACACAATCAAACAGATAAAGGTGCAAGAAAATAGCTCGTGAAAGCAGGGAACATGAAAATTCAAGCATTGAACCCTCACTGATAATGTATGTACGCTCTGATCTCTAGTGTATAGGGTGGTCACTCTATCCTTTTCTAATCATGCTTTCTAACTTTTGTTCTTCTCCTAACCAATCAACAATAGTTAATATACCAATACAAACATCATGAGGTCTTTTCAAGGTTGTAATGGGGCTAAGGTATAGGCAGGGGTGTATATTTGGTCAAGTGAGCTAATAAATTGAATCTTTAATTAACCCAAGCTCTAATATAACTTGTATACACTTAATGTCATCTTTAAAGTTCATACCTAGCTACCCAGAATTCCCTTTTTCAATCCATACTCATGTATCAACTTATATTTTTGGTTCTATCATATGTGTATTGATCTTCAAATTCTGAATTCAACATTGGGGTAATTTTATCCCCTTATTTATTGATTTTTCATAATTTTTTTTATATAAATAAAGCTTGTCAATGCATATAGATTTTTAATTCTTGTAGTTTCACATGAGTAGGTATCCAAATTCCTTTTAAATTTTCATGACACATTCCCTTAACAACTTTTGTTCCCACAATTTCCTATACTTAACTAGCACACACAATTCTATCTTAAGCTAACTAAAGATTCAATTTGGGATATACGATTATTTTTCGGCTTAAGGTTAGTAATGTGGTAAAATATCGAACAAATGGGAATTAAAGGCTCAAAGTGGTTAACAAAGATAATTGAAAAGGGTAGGCTTAATTTGGATGAGTGAGTTTAAACAAATAATGGCCTCAATCATGTGCAAGCACGCAAATATAATAACTATTGGACATATAAGATAAAACAAAATATAGATTACAATCATAGAGAAGTAAACACACAAAAACGAAATAATTATGGTTAAATAATGTAACCATTCATAAAGGCTCAAATCTTTCACAGGTTGTGTGTTCTTTAGCTCAAATATCATGTTCCAAATACAACTCAAGCAAATTTATCATAAAAATTTTGAAAAATTAGTGAAATTTTGTTCCAAAGATATATTTTTAAAAGAAACTTATTGTCTTTTCAATCAAGTAGAACATGCATCCAACTATCCTAACCTATGCAATTTATTCTATTCTATAAAGGAAAGAAAATCTAAGTAAAATATCCTAATTATTGGTGCCAGAGAAGAGAATTTACCTCCGGAAGTCTGGTACTGACCGACCTCCCCACACTTAAGGCTTTGCACCGTCCTCGGTGCCATCTGTCAGAAACAGGGGTGGGCTGGTAGCAGTATCTCCACAGGCGGGGCCGGGTCGTCATGGCTCCCTGTGCTGGTAAAGGAAGTGGAGTCCGGAGTGTCTGAGTCTCTGAAGTGTCCCTTGAGTAGCTCCTTGAGGTGTTTGAATCGGCGCTCGTTACGGCGCTCTCTCATCTTTGCTTTCTGTTCTTGCCGATCCAACCGTTCGATTATCTGCTGGAGCAATTTCTCAGTTGTAGATGCTTGTGGTGTTGAAGAAGGATTATCTTCAACTGGAGCAGTAGGAAGGCTTGTAGTGGCTGCTGAGAGTCTGAGTTATTTCCCGTTAGGGACATACTGATCATCCCGTGGAAGCATGGCTTTGGTGTCCCCAGCTCTGTAGAAGACTCCGGCTGCTAAGACAAGATCTGAGACCAAGGCAGGGAAAGGTAAGTTGCCCGTAATTTGTACGTGTTCCATAGCATTCCGGATGTGTCTTGCGAGATTCAGAGGTTGGTCTGTAAGGATGCACCATAGTAGAACAGCCATGTCTGCAGTGAAGGAGGACTCATGAGTGCTCGGAAAGACGTAATGGGACATGATCTGTGCCCATACGCGAGCCTCCGAGGTAAGTGCTGAAGCCTAGATTCCCTTAGTGCGGGTACGGTGGTATCCGTAGATCCAACGGTTGCCAGGTAATGCGATGACTCCGAGAACAGAGTCCCAGTCGAATTGGTATCTCTTGCGCTGAAGGGCGGCTTCTTGAAAAGCGTCCATTCCTACTGGAATAGGGGGAAGACTCAGAGCTTGCTGAATGGCCTCTTCTGTGATGGGGACTTGCTTCTGTCGGACATAAACAGACTGCAGGGTCGGCATGTAGAAGTTGGAGTAGAACTCAACTACCCAAGAAAAATTGACCTGCCTTAGCTGTTTCCGTAGGAAACCCATTGTCTTCGCTCAATTTGCGGCTCAACAAAGCTGGCAATATTGGACGGGAGGATAAGAAGGTATTCATTGTTATAATTCCTTTCTGCCAGGATAGGGAACATCTGCTCACAGTAGCAATTGGGAAATCGCACAGTGTCCTTTGCTGGAAACGCTTTCTCTTTTTCGTCAACCTTTATTATCCGCTTAACTCTTTTTGTTGAGGGCTTGACTGTGGTTGAAGAAGGCTCTGCCACTAATGCTCTTTTAGTTCCTCTTCTTGCTGGTGGTTTGGAGGTTGCTTTCTCCTTTCCTTTCTTGGTGGCCATCCTGAAAGAAGGGAAGAGAAAAAAATTAAATTTAAAGAGATATACAGCAATGAAGGAAATGGGAAAGAGGGTGAATGATGCACAGCAAAATGTAGATGACAGTAACACATGCTCTCGAGTACATATGAAAAGCCATTAATGGAAAATCCCCTTAAAAATAATAATAATTGTCAAATAAATTGTAACAAGTCACAAGCATATAATGAGGGATAATGACTCAAAAATTTTCTAGCACCATGTAAAAAGGGAAAGAAGAAAATGAAATACAAAAGTGAAAAGAAAAAGGAGGGAAAAAGAAAATAAAAATGTATATAATATAATAAGAATGATGGAAAAAAGAAGAAGGAAGAAGAAAGTGAAACCTTGTTAATGGTGGTGAGAGGGATAGAGAGTGAAAGGTGAGATAGAAGGGGGAAGGAAGAAATAAGGACGGAAAAGAAAAATTAGGATTTGGCAATTTAGGTTGAGCTGTGCGGCGCATGCGACGCGGCCGCGTGGGGCACGCGTTCGCGTGGGTGTGCGTCAGGTAAGGGGACGCGATCGTGTCAGTCACGCGGTCGCGTGACCCGTGTTACGCTGCTGGCGCGAGTGCAGCCTCGCTCCAGCACAACTCTCTGTTCGATTTATTTTAATTGCCAAAATTGGGTGATGCGATCGCGTGGGTCACGCGATCGCGTGAGTGTGCGTTATAAAATGGGTGACGCGGCCGCGTCGGCGACACGGTCACGTGATAAGGATTGTGCTTCCAGCACCAATCCAGCACTACTCTTGCACAATATCTCAGTGTGCACCCTTTTACGTCGAAAATTCAGGGCACGCGGCCGCGTAGGCACGCGGTCGCGTGGGAGGCCAGGATTCCCATGTGACGCGAACGCGTTAGGGACGCGGTTGCGTGGGTCGATTTGTGCCATTGGCACGCCTCCAGCCGGACTCCAGCCGAACTCTCTGTTCGTTTATTTGTTTTCTCCACCCTTTTTGTGACGCGGACGCGTCGCTGATGCGATCGCGTCGCGCGACGAAAAACCCTTTTTTTTTTAATTAAAAAGAAATATGAAGACATGAAATGCAAATGCATGAAAGCACTAATAAAGAGAAGAGTTACTAAAGAAGAAAAACTAAAAGTGAAGAAAAGAACGATCATACCGCGGTGGGTTGTCTCCCACCAAGCACTTTGCTTTAACGTCCGTAAGTTGGACGCTCCACTAGCTCAATCGGCTGCTATGTGGGGATCTTCCAGGTGGAAGATCTCAAGCTCCTTATTTTTCTGCACCTTCTCACCATGGTACAGCTTCAAGCGTTGTCCATTAACCTTAATAAGTTCAGAGCTTGAAGGATGGCTTAGGTGATAAACTCCGTACGGTTCAGCCTTCTCTACTTTGTATGGACCTTCCCATTTTGATCTCAACTTACCGGGCATGAGCCTTAGTCGAGATTTGTAAAGGAGGACAAAATCTCCAGGTTGAAACTCTTTCTTCTTGATGTTCTGATCATGCACAGCTTTCATCTTTTCCTTGTAAATTCTGGAGTTCTCATAGGCTTCTAGGCAAAGGTTCTCCAGTTCCTGCAGTTGCAACTTCCTTTCAGCTCCGGCGTTCTCAATTCCCATGTTGCACTCCTTAACTGCCCAGAAAGCTCTGTGTTCTATTTCAACTGGGAGATGACAAGCTTTTCCATAAACCAAGCGGAAGGGACTCATCCCAATGGGCGTCTTGTATGCTGTTCTATATGCCTACAGTGCATCTTGTAGCCTGGTGCTCCAGTCTTTTCTGTGAGGCTTTACTATCTTGTGCAAGATACGCTTAACTTCTCTGTTTGATACCTCGGCTTGCCCATTAGTTTGGGGATGGTAAGCTGTTGCAACTTTATGGATTATCCCATGCTTCTTCATCAATCTTGTTAGTCTCCTGTTAGAAAAATGGGTGCCTTGATCGCTCACGATTGCTCATGGTGATCCAAAGCGACATATAATATGGTTTCTCACAAAGGAAACAACAGTGTTATCATCATCAGTGCGGGTAGGAATTGCTTCTACCCATTTGGAAACATAATCCACAGCTAACAATATATAAAAATATCCATTAGAATTTGGAAATGGACCCATGAAGTCAATGCCCCAAACATCAAAAATTTCACAGAAGAGCATATATTGTTGAGGCATCTCATCCCTCCTGGATATATTACCAAATTTCTGGCATGGGGGCAGGATTTACAAAACTCAGCAGTGTTTCTAAAAAGAGTAGGCCACCAGAATCCGCAGTCTAAGATCTTTCTAGCTGTTCTTTGAGGGCCAAAATGTCCTCCACTCTCAGATGAGTGACAGGCCTCTAAAATGGACTGGAATTCTGATTGAGGTACACAACGTCTAATTATCTGGTCAGCGCCACATCTCCATAAATATGGGTCATCCCATATATAATATTTAGACTCGCTTTTCAGCTTGTCTCTTTGATGTTTAGAAAAATATGGAGGAAATGTGCGGCTAACTAAATAATTAGCAACAGGTGCATACCACGGGATTACCGCAGATACTGCTTGCAGGTGGTCAAAAGGAAAATTATCATCTATAGGAGTAGAATCATCCTTAATATGTTCAAGGTGACTCAAGTGGTCTGCTACTAAATTCTGATTACCACTCCTATCCTTTATTTCTAAATCAAATTCTTGTAACAACAGTATCCAACGTATAAGTCTTGGTTTGGATTCCTTTTTAGCTAATAGATACTTTAGAGCTGCATGGTCCGAATACACTACTACTCTAGTACCAAGTAAATAGGCTCGGAATTTATCCAGAGCAAAAACAATAGCCAGAAGCTCTTTCTCAGTAGTAGTATAATTGGACTGGGCAGTGTCTAAAGTCTTAGACGCATAGGCAATAACAAAAGGATCCTTACCTTCGCGCTGAGCCAGCGCTGCTCCTACTGCATGGTTGGAAGCATCGCACATGATTTCAAACGGCTGACTCCAGTCTGGTCCTATCACAATTGGGGCTTGAGTTAGAGCAGTCTTCAGCTTATCAAACGCTTGTTCGCAATCCTCACTGAACTCAAACTCAATATCCTTCTACAGTAATCTGGACAAGGGAAGTGCCACCTTACTAAAGTCCTTAATAAATCTCCTGTAGAAACCTGCATGGCCAAGGAACGAACGGACTTCCCTCACAGAAGAGGGGTAAGGTAAACTAGAAATAACATTCACCTTTGCTGGGTCTACAGAAATACCATTATTAGATACCACATGTCCTAATACAATCCCTTGTTTTATCATAAAGTGGCATTTTTCGAAATTCAATACAAGATTTGTGTTAACTCATCTATCTAATACTCGAGATAATCCATCTAAGAAAAGGCTAAAAGAATCACCATAAACGCTAAAATCGTCCATAAAAACTTCCATACAGTCTTCGATAAGATCAGAGAAAAGACTCATCATGCACCTTTGGAAGGTAGCTGGTGCATTGCACAAGCCAAAGGGCATTCTCTTATAAGCATAGGTCCTAAAAGGACATGTAAAAGTAGTCTTTTCCTGATCCTCAGGAGCTATATGAATCTGGAAATAACTTGTGTAACCATCTAAAAAGCAATAATGTGATTTACTTGACAGGCGATCCAGCATTTGATCAATGAATGGAAGTGGGTAGTGATCCTTATAGGTAGCTTGGTTGAGACGCCTGTAATCAATGCAGACTCTCCAAGCATTCTGAACTCTAGTTGCTATGAGCTCTCCATGCTCACTCTTCACTGTAGTGACTCCAGATTTCTTGGGCACAGCTTGTACTGGGCTTACCCATTCACTGTCTGAAATGGGATATATGATACCTGCTTCCAATAGTCTGGTCACTTCCTTTTTGACAAATTCCAAGATGGTGGGATTCAATCTTCTCTGGGGTTGACGGACAGGTCTTGCTCCCTCTTCGAGAAATATTCTATGCTCGCATACTTGAGGGTTGATTCCCACTATGTCTGCCAAACTCCACCCAATTGCCTTCTTATGCTTCCTCAGTACATCAAGTAACTGCTCTTCTTGTTGAGAAGTCAGTTCCCTTGCAATAATAACTGGAAGCTTCTGCTCATCCTCAAGATAAGCATATTTGAGATATGGAGGGAGAGGTTTCAATTCTAACTTTTGATCATGGGCAGGCTCTGGATTATCTGGGGCTTGTGAAAATAGCGAAGTGCCCTCACTGTCAGTTAAGAGGGTCCCCACACTGGGACCTTGTCCAGTGTGCCTCTCTTCAAACTCTTCCTCTTGAATTTCAGCCACACTTTCGTCTATGACATCACACTGGAAGATAGAACGATCTTCTGGGGGATTGTCAATGACTCCATTCAGATTGAATATTACTATGCGGCCATCTATTTCAAAGGAGTATGTTCCTGAAAAAGCATCCAATTTGAATTTTGATGTCTTCAGGAATGGTCTTCCAAGTAGGATTGATGATGGCTTATCTGAATCATTGTGGGGCATCTCCAAGATATAAAAATCAGTGGGAAATGTGAGCCCTTTAATGTTCACCAAAACATCTTCAGCAACTCCAGCCACTGTAATAATGCTTTTATCTGCTAACACAAAATGAGCTGCCGACCTTTTTAAGGGAGGGAGCCTCAAAACATCATATATAGACAAAGGCATTATACTGACACATGCTCCTAAATCACACATGCAATCATAAATTACTACATCACCAATAGTACAACTAACTATGCAAGGACCTGGATCACTACATTTTTCAGGTAATCCTCCCATTAAAGTAGATGTAGAACTACCTAAAGGAATAGTTTCTAATTCATTAATTTTGTCTTTATGGATACATAAGTCTTTTAGAAACTTTGCATATTTAGGTACCTGCTGAATAACATCAAAAAGGGGAACATTTACCTCAACCTTTTTGAATATCTCTACCATTTTAGGATCGGGGTCCAGCTGCTTCCTGGGCTTCCTTGCAAGTTGTGGAAATGGAACGGGAGTAGTGTTTTCTGTGGTGCCTGCGCCTTTTGGTGCTTCCTCCTATGGTTGAGCTATTTTTTCTTCAGCTATGTCCTGTATATCCTCTTCCTCTCAACATCTTCGATTTCTACCACCTCTTCAGCTGAGGCGTATTCTGGTGAGCTTGGTTCCTCCTGATTCCTCTCCTGCAATGTGGTTCCGGACCTCAGGGTGATGGCATTAATGCCTCCCTTTGGGTTGGGTAATGGTTGAGAGGGGATTCCAGTGGTGCTTGAAGGTTTGTTATTGGAATTTTGTGCTGGTACAAACTGTGTCATAAAAGCTTGCATAGTAGAGGTGAGACCATTCAGACTGGCATTAATACTATTCATGATGTTACTTTCCATGGCCTGTTGTCTTTTCTCAAAAGATTACAGTAGGTCTTCAGTAGAAGGTGATGAAGAATGGGTAAATTGAGAGGTCTGCTGCTGATTGTTCTGTGGTCCTTGGTTCTGCCTCAGGTGAGGTGCTCTGTAAGGTTGATTTTGCTGCCTGTTGTTGTTATTGTTCCACCTCTGATTTTTCTGATTATCTCTGCCTCCTCTGTTATTGTTGTCCCTCCAATTCTGGTTTGAATTGTCCTGCCATCCATGGTTATTATTTCCACTTTGATTTTACCCTTGATTGGGACGGTCATAGAAGTTGTGAGTGGATGCCACCATGTTGTCTTCTTGTTGGAGCTGTGGGTATTCATCAGTGTAATGGCTGTAATTAGCACAGATTCCGCAAATTCTTTGTGGGACCAGTTGTTGGTTTTGCTGTGGTGGAGGAGGTTGAGCTTGCTGAGCTTGTTGATTCAACTGTATTTGCTTCAGCAAGTTGGTCATTTCACAGATGCCTTCACGTAGAGCAGCAGTCTCGCTGCTAGAAGATACTTCTGCAACAGCTTTTGAACGGCCTTGCTTCTGTCTGTGGTTCCTAGTGGATTCAGCTAAATCACTGATTAATTGCCAAGCTTCATCAGTGGTCTTGTACTTCTTCATAGACCCATTGCTGGCACTTTCCAGTATGGTCTTATCTTGGGGCCTCATACCCTGTGTGATATAGCTGAGTAGCACGATCTTGTCAATCATGTGGTGGGGGCATGGTTCCAGAAGATTATTGAAGCGCTCCCAGTATTCAAAGAGAGTCTCATTGTCATCCTGAACAATTGTGGAGATATCCTTCCTTAGCTTATCAGTGACTTCAGATGGGAAGAATTTCTCCAGAAACTCCTTTCTGAGTGTATCCCAGTTGGATACATTTGCTAGAGGTTGAGTGTAGTACCACTCTCTTGCTTTTCCCTCAAGAGAAAACAGAAAAGCTTTCAGCAGTATTGAAGTTTCATCAGTGCCATCACGCCTGACAGTAGAACAGGCTGCCTGGAAATCTCTCAAGTGCTTGATAGGCTCTTGAGCAGGTAAGCCATGAAACCTGGGCATCAAATTTAGCAGTGCGGGCTTTATTTCAAAATATGTAGCTACCGCCGGATGATGCGCTTGAAACGGTTGCATTGTAAAATTAGGGGCTCCTTCCTCCTGGATGGTAACTCTCCTAGCTGCCATGTTTTCTGCACGTAAAACAACCGAATCAGTAGAACGGGGGCTGGTTTCTTCCTCAGATTCACTTTCAGATCCGCCCTCAGAGCGGGCTAACCGACGTTGTTCTCGCCTTATTCGTGAAATTGTCCTTTCAATTTCAGGATCGAATATTAACAAGCACGGATCAGGAAGTGAACGCGTCATTTGACGGAAGAAACATGCAGCTCATAGTAGCAAAATAAAAAAAATGCAGATAAATAAATTCTAATTAATAAAATTAGCACTCTATTGCAACTCCCCGGCAACGGCGCCAAAAATTGATGAGATGCAGAAGCTAGTGAATTAAAAATTATTAAAATGGTTACGTTGCAAGTATAGTTCTTAACTCACCGAAAATCTGCCTATCAATTTAGAAATATGTCACAGAATTAAATTAAAAATTACTGCGAGTTTTAAGTCCCAGGTCGTCTCCCAACGAGTTGCAGAAAAGTGTGCTATCTTATTAATCAGATGTTCCAAGAAGTTGAGCTAAGTAAATTGGAATGTAAATTGAGGGAAGTTAAATAATATGAATAAAAGCCTTGACTGGGAGTTGATTGGTTGAAATTTCTATTATTGGTGGAGTGATTGTAAGATTAATTTATAATTAATGGTTGTTCTGTTTGGTTATCCTTTACTGAGTAAGGGAAAGTCAAACAAGCTAGAATGCCAGATCTGTTCACAAGTTGCAACCCACTTAGTTCAAAGGGATTGGCGTTGGTGACAGGATAGCAATCCAACATTTAACCCAATTACAAATTTCTCTTTAATCCTTCCAACCAAAGAGTTCCTTTTAATCAACTCCCCATCAAGTAAGGAAACTACTCACGCATTGTAAATAAAGAATCCATAGCATATGAAAGGGAATTAAAAGAAGACATGATTATCGGAATTGAAATTAAATTAAAAAGAAATAATCCTTGCATTAAATAATCATAAAAGTATTCAAATAACAAAATTGAACAAAACAAGGAACATGGAAGAATAAAACCAAGTTGAGAAAACGAACTAGAATGACGAAGTCTTGATGAGGGAATAACTCTTCTCAATGTTCCAATGCTAAGACCAATTGAAAATTAAAATTCTAAAACCTAGAGAGTAAAAACTAGATCTGAAACTGTCTCTGAATGAATCTGTTAATTATTTCTGCATGTTCTCTGACTCTAGTCTGCTGTTCCGGGCCGAAAACTGGGTCAAAATAGGGCCCAAAATCGCCCCCAACGAATTCTAAAGATTATGCAGATTGAACATGTCACGCGATCGCGTCATCCATGCGGACGCGTCATTCGTGCTTTTCCTCGCCACGCGTTCGCGTCGTCTATGATACCGCGTCGCCAGAACTTTTCCAATTCGCGCGGCCGCGTGAGACATGCGGCCGCGTCACTGCGATTTGCTCTCCTTCGCGCGGTCGCGTGAGACATGCGACCGCGTCACTTCTCGCTGGTTATCTCCTCAAATTCTTGTGTTTCTTCCATTTTTTGCTAGCTTCCTTTCCAATCTCCAACTCATTCATGCCCTATAAAGTCTGAAACACTTAACACACAGATCACGGCATCGAATGGAATAAAGGAGAATAAAAAATAAATAATTAAAGTCTTTAGGAAGTAGTTTTCAAACATGTAATAAATTCAGGAAGGAAATCTAAATGCATGCTAATTTAATGAATAAGTGGGTAAGGATCATGATAAAACCACACAATTAAACACAATATAAACCATAAAATCGTAGTTTATCAAATACCTTATACACTTCTCTCATATTTCTTTTAATACAATTAAGCCTCAATCCAACAACTTTTTTATTTCGCCTGACTAAGACCTGCAAGATAACCATAGCTTGCTTCAAGCCCCAATCCTCGTGGGATCGACCCTGACTTGCTCAGGTATAACTTGGACGACCCAGTGCACTTGCTGGTATAGCTATACGAAGGTGTGGGGATTCGTGCACCATTAACCGACAAAAACTTTCATTCAAGTTTTTGGCGCCGTTGCTAGGGAATTGGAATAGTGTTATATTATTGGCTATTGTGAATATGTGAATATTGTGAATATGTTTGCCTTTTGCTTGTTTGTTAGTTTTTGTTAGGTTTAGGACTTTGTTGCTTATTTTTGTTAGATTTTTGTTTTTATTTTCCACTATGAATTCTCACCCTTTTGGCTATGAGAGTGGTTATAACTATGTTGTAGGGAATCAGAATCACAATGACAACATGCATCAAGGATGGAACAATCAAAGATGGGAAGAGCCTCAAGGAATTGATCAACTTTCTTGGCAACAACCTCCCCAAATGTATTATGAGCAAGAACCATACCATGATGCATACCTAGCCAATAGCTATGGCAGACTTCCTTGTGGTTATCAACCACAACCACCATGTGCCTATGAGCCCTCTCCTCAATATAGCCCTCAACCACCATACGCACAAGCCTCATACTACCAAATACCTCCATATGATCTCAATCCATATCCACCATACCAACAACCATATGAGCCATACACACCATACATAGAACCACCCCATTTCGATAACCAATACCTTCAAGAACCACTACCTATGCCATTATCAAGATGAATCACTTCCCATGTATGAGAACTTTCAACCACATAATGAATTTCTCTTTCCACCACAACCCTCCATGGAAGAATATCCATATCCATTGGTCCAAGAGCAACATGATCCTACTTATGTTAGTCAAGTGGAACAAGAGCCAAGGGATCGGCTCAAGGAAGCAATGGATCGGCTTCAAGCAATCATCCGTCAAAAGGAGCAAGAGGAAGCTCAAAAGAGACATGAAGATATCATGGCCAACCCTACCAAAATTAAAGCCAATTTGGACTCATGGGACTCATGCAACAAGAAAAGCATTTCCATGGACAAATATGGAAAATCAACCGAAGAGTGGAGAATGAAGGAGATTTTAAAATCTCAACATGAGAACAAGAAAATGGAGTGTGTTGTGCAACAAGTGGAATGGATGTAAATTGTTGTTGAAGAAGAAGTGGTTGAAGACCTATGCGAAGTTGAACAAGGGGTGGATTTCAAGATTGAGAACACTTCCACACCAAGTGATGTTGTTGATGATTTTGTGGAAGTTGTTGAACCTTTTTTCATTGAACATGAAGATGATGCTGAGGAGGATCATGTACAACCTCCTAGGCATATTGTGGATGATGAAAGATTGGAAGAACTTAAGCAAGAAGCAAGCCCCACCATTGAAGATAATCCCGCACCAACCAATGTGCTAGTTGAAATTATTGAACCTTCCTCATTGTTGTGTGAAATTAATGATAAGGAGGACCGTGCACAACCTCCGACATATGGCTTGAGCAATGTGGGATGTATAGAAGGAGTTGGTGTACAAAGAGTTGAAATTGAGGAAGCTTGTCAAGAGGTGGAGGTAGTCAAAGAAGAGCACAAGGGAGTGAAAATTGCAAGATCATTGGGACCACCCCTTTCTAAGTCACCATCATCCATCCTTTCACTCAAGTGGGTAAATCTCTTATCCCTAAGCTTTACTTTCCCATTTGAATATGGTTTACTCGAAACGAATGGGCAACTTAGAGTTCTTTGTGGATCGAAGAGTAAGAGAGAATTGTGTAATGGTTGGTAAAATGATGTTAGGCTTATTAAGATTGAACCCTCAAGGCATAGATCCCATGGTTGGAAGAATACTAAATTGTATGGATCTAGGAGGAGAATTTGGTGCTCCAATGAGAATTCTATGTGCCTACCACCTGAATGGAACAATGATGATCAATTAGAAGACGAGTGTGAAAATAAGATATGGGATCCCAGATCACAACATGAATGCCAATTTTGGGAGCTCATGTCTTGTGAAGAACTTCACCCAAACTTTGTAAAGTCGGTTGGAAATTCTAACAACCATTTGAAGAGCAAGCATCCTTGGAAGTTTAAGGATGAGTACAAGCATAAACCACCTTGACAAGGAGCCTTCCAATTGTCCAACTTAAGGACAATAAATTAAAGTGTTAGGTGGGAGACACCCCACCATGGTAAACTGTTTCCATTCTCTTGTAGATATAATCAATAGATAAATTGAGTTGCCATCGTTAGGTAGTTTTCTTCTTTGCATATTCTTCTTTTAGTGTTTTAATTGTTAGTTTGTTTGATTAGATTTATGCCTTAAGTTGTAGGTTAGTTGTTTGAATTGCATTTTTATTTGAATTGCCTAGTATAGTATTTGAAAAATTTTTCAAAAAGAGTTAGAAATTGTTTCTATTTTTTATGTGTTCAAAAAAAAGGGCGCTCCACGCATGTCCGAGGACGACGCGTACGCATCAAATTCATTGCCGCAACTCCTGGTACAAAAACCAGAGAGTTTTGATGGAACTGTGTGGGTGGGGTGCCAGGAGCACAATGCAACCCACGCGTGCGCGTAGGTGACGCATACGTGTCACTGGTTTTTTCGCACATCCACGCGTAAGTGTGGACGATGCACACGCGTCATAGGCTTATGTTGGAACTTCTGGTACAAAAACCAGAGAGTTATGCTGGAGTTGTGCTGCTTTTGTGCGAGAAGCACGATTAGACCCCATGCGTACGCGCGGCTCATACGCGTCCCCTCTCTTTTCTGCTGGCCACGCGTAGGTGGGGACGATGCGCACGCGTCATATGCGCAATCATGAAAGTGAATGCCAAGTTATTTGGTAATGAGACTTGGGAGGATGAACCTCCATTGCTCATCAATGAACTGAATGCCTTGGTTCAACTGAAATTACCTCAGAAGAAATCGGATCCCGGAAAGTTCTTAATACCTTGTACCATAGGCACCATGACCATTGAAAAGGCTCTGTGTGACCTGGGGTTAGGAATAAACCTCATGCCACTCCCTATAATGGAGAAACTAGGGATCTTTGAGGTACAAGCTGCAAGAATCTCACTAGAGATGGCAGACAAATCAATGAAACAGGCTTATGGACTTGTAGAGGATGTCTTAGTGAAGGTTGAAGGCCTGTACATCCCTGCTGACTTCATAATCCTAGACACTGGAAAGGTTGAAGATGAATCCATTATCCTTGGAAGACCCTTCCTAGCCACATCAAAGGCTGTGATTGATGTGGACAGAGGAGAGTTAGTCCTTCAATTGAATGAGGACTACCTTGTGTTTAAGGCTCAAGGATCTTCTTCTGTAACCATGGAGAGGAAGCATGAAAAGCTTCTCACAATACAGAGTCAAATAGAGCCCCCACACTCAACTTCTAAGTTTGGTGTTGGGAGGCCTCCATTAAGCTCTGAATCTCTGTGAAGCTCTCTAAGAGCTCACTGTCAAGCTATTGACATTAAAGAAGAGCTTATTGGGAGGCAACCCAATGTTATTTAATTATATTATTTTTTTATAGACATTTGTTTTCCATTGCCATGTTATGTTTTCTTTAGGTTGATGATCATGTGGAATCATAAAAATAGCTGCAGAATTAAAGCGAAATCAAAAACAGCATCAAAAATAGCACACCCTGGAGGACAGACTTAATGGCGTTTAAACGCCAATAAAGATAGCAGAATAGGTGTTTAACGCCCGTGCAGGCAGCATTCTGGGCGTTCAGCAAAATGCCCAATAAAGAAGGATTCCTGGCGTTTAACGCCAGCCAGGGTATCTGGCTAGGCGTTAAACGCCCAAAGAGGCAGTCAAATGGGCGTTAAACGCCAGAATGGATAGCATCCTGGGCGTTTAACGCCAGGATGACACAAGGGAGGTAATTTTATTTCCAATTCGATTTTTTTTAATTTTTCATGTTTTAATTCATAATTTTTTGCATCAAACATATTTTAAATGTTCATCTTTCAATTTCTATTTTCAAATATTAATAACCTTTCCAATTCTTTTTAATTCTTCTTTTTTCAATTCTTTTCAACTCTTTCCAAAATGTTTTTAAAACTTACATATCTCTTCAAATTCTTTTCAACTCTTTTTAATTTTTCTTGTATACAATAATAAGTTTTCAAAATTAATTGCATCATTCTTCTTCTACTCCCTTCTATCTTATTTTTGCTCGAGGACGAGCAAACCTTTTAAGTTTGGTATGGAAAAAAGCTCTATTTTTTTTGTTTTTCCATAACCATTAATGGCACCTAAGGCCGGAGAAACCTCTAGGAAGAGGAAAGGGAAGGCAGTTGCTTCCAACTCTGAGTCATGGGAGATGGAGAGATTCATCTCAAAAGCCCATCACTAGAAAGAGGATGGAGCAAACAAGAGAGCCCACTCATGGACCTCAACAAGAGCCATGAGGGAAGAGCAACAAAGGCAAGGAAGAGATATTGAGGAGCTCAAGCACTCCATAGGATCTTCAAGAGGAAAAACTAGCCGCCAACACTAAGGTGGACCCGTTCTTTAATTTCCTTGTTCTTATTTTTCAGTTTTTTTATTTCTATGTCTTATGTTCTGTCTATGTTTTTTGTCTTTATTACATGATCATTAGTGTTTAATGTCTATGTCTTAAAGCTATGAATGATTCCATGAATCTTTCACCTTTCTTAAATGAAAAATGTTTTCTGAAAAAGAAAAAGAAGTACATGAATTTCGAATTCTATCTTGAAAATAGTTTAATTATTTTGATGTGGTGGCAATACTTTCTATTTTCTGAATGAATGCTTGAATAGTGCATATTTTTTATAGTGAAGTTTATGAATGTTAAAATTGTTGGCTCTTGAAAGAATAATGAAAAAAGAGAAATGTTATTGATAATCTGAAAAAATCACAAAATTGATTCTTAAAGCAAGAAAAAGCAGTGAAAAACAAAGCTTGCGAAAAAAATGGCAAAAAATAAGAAAGAAAAAGAAAAAGCAAGCAGAAAAAGCCAGTAACCCTTTAAACTAAAAGGCAAGGGTAAAAAGGATCCAAGGCTTTGAGAATTAATGGATAGGAGGGCCCAAAGGAATGAAATCCTGGCCTAAGCGGCTAAATCAAGCTGTCCCTAACCATGTGCTTGTGTCATGAAGGTCCAAGTGAAAAGCTTAAGACTGAGTGGTTAAAGTCGTGGTCCAAAGCAAATTTGGAGCTACAGAAGCCCAATTGGTATTTTTCAGACAGTTGATTAGCCGTGTCGAAACCGTACCTGGTATTTTTCATCCAAGAGGATCATATAGCTTGCCATGAAAGGGAGCACGCATGATTGGAAGAAGACAATAGGAAAGCAGAGGTTCAGAAGCAACAAAGCATATCCAAATGCTTATCTGAAATTCCTACCAATGAATTACATAAGTATCTTATTTTATTTTATGTTTTATTTATCTTTTAATTATCAAAACCCCAAAACCATTTGAATCTGCTTGACTAAGATTTATAAGATGACCATAGCTTGCTCCAAGCTGACAATCTCTGTGGGATCGACCATTACTCGCGTAAGGTTTTATTACTTGGACGACCCAATGCACTTGCTGGTTAGTTGTGCGGAGTTGTGAAAAGTGTGATCACAATTCCGTGCACCAAGCACACGCACAGCTGGTGCGAGCGCCCTGGACAGAAGGGGTGATAAGGTGCGTGTGTGTGCACAGCGCTGTGCGCATGCACAGGAAGCTCTTTTTTTTCTTTTTTTTTTTTAAGAAATTGAAACGTCAAAATTCGACATCTGTGCGTACGCACACAGGGCCGTGCACACGCACAGAGCGCAAAATACAAAAGGGGCGCCCACGCACACGGCATGCCAGCGCTCTGAACAGGGGCTGTGTAAAGGAATGTGCGTACGCACAACTGGGTGCGTGCGCACAGAGTGCAGAAAATTGGGGTATGTGTGTGTACGCACAAGACTGTGCGCGCGCACATGCTCTATTTTTTCCAAAATTTTTTAGAGCTCTAAGGCACCAAACTTGAGCTCAACAAAAGGGTTCCAACCCTCAGAACATCCAACATTGGACAACTACATTATCCAAACTAAAATTTAACCTAACTTAGCTTGAAATTAAACTAATCATAAGCTATCTACAAGAAACAAAATGCAATGAATTAAAACGATATACAAAGAGAGGGTTAGAAAGGTGTTACCATGGTGGGGGTGTCTTCCACCTATCACTTTTATTTATTGTCCTTAAGTTGGATAATTGGGAGAGCCTTGGCTTTGGTGGCTTGTGCTTGAATTCTTCCTTGAATCCCCACCAATGTTTGCATCTCCAATGGCCTCTGGAATCCTAAATCTTGTGCACGTGATCTTCTTGTTGACTCAAATGATTCTATCCGGGTGGAAAGCATTCAAAGTTCTCACTCAAGTGTCCAAACCATCCATCTAATTGAGAATTACATCAACCATTCAAGCAAAATTTAAAGATTCAACTTTTATGAACCTAGGATCATGTTTCCAACCACTAGCTAATTTTCCTTTATTTCCCAATCCAGAAAGATTCCTAAGTTGACTATTATTTTCAATCAAACCATATTCAAGTGTAATAATGAAACTCAAGGTTAAGGATGTTACCCACTTAAATGAAAGAGGTGATAGTTCTTCTTGTATGATCTCCACCTCTTCAAGTCTTTCAACCACTTCTTCTAATTCCTTGAATTCAACATTCTCCACTTGCAACTCATGCTTCAATTCCCCTTATTTCCCTTGTTATTCCAAGCTCTCCTCTAATCCACATGCTTCAATTGGAGTTGATTCTTCACTTTCATTCATAGAGGTACATGAATTGTTGGAAGAGTGTAGTGAGGCTAAATGGGATAGGGCTCCGGCTAAGGTAGCCATGATGTTGTCTTGCCTCTTTTAGTACTCTTCTTGCTCTTGAAGGAAGAATTGGAATGCTTCCTCCGTTGAAAGTTGTGGGAAAAAAGAAGGTTCATCATGTGGGAGAAGGTCCTCATATGTTGAAGGTGGTTGATATTGATAAGAGTATTGAGGTGGTGAGGGGTATTGGTGTTGGAATTGTGGTGGTTCTAAGTGTGGTTCATAAGGTTGTTCATGAGGTACATAAGGTTGATGGTATGGTGGGTAAAGCTTAGGCTCATGTGGAAGTATTTGGTAATAGTGTGATATGACTTGTGAGTAAGGTTGATCATAGTGTTGAGGGTTTGGGTTGTATTGCTATGCATCAAGGGGTGGGTAGTGGCTATAAGAATATGGAGGAGGTTCTTGCTAGGAGGGTTGCCTAGAGGCATATGGCTCCTCACTCAATTGATCCCACAACTCATGATGCATTCCATCATTGAGGTTTTCACTTCCTACAACATCATAACAACCAAACTCTAAGCCAAAAGGGTGAAAATTCATAGAAATGAGGGAAAATAAAAATAAAAACTATCAAGAAGCAATTCAAACAAACTCCTAACAAATAACAAAATCAAGCAACTAATCAATCAAAAATAAGCTATTCATAATATTCACATCTGCACAATAGCCAACAATAAGCACACATTGTAACTCCCCGCCAACAGCGCCAAAAACTTGATGAAGAGGTTTATGCTGGTTCGGAATGGATCCTCTCAATCAAAGTTTAAAAATAAGAATTGTCACAATCTAAAACAAAGATAAACTGGGAGTTTGAATTCCCGGGTCATTCTCCCTAGGAATTACAATGGAAGTGCACAATTATTGGCTATGGGGGAAATGGAGTTTTGATGGCAAGGGGTAAGAAATGTAAATAGCAAGAAAGTAAATAAGCAAACAATAACTAAATATCAAAGTAATTAAATGCAAGGCAATTAATCAAAAAGAATGGAAATTCAAATGCTAGAATCCTCTTGGCAAGGATTGAGAATCAAGGTTACCTATCCTAGCCATTGACCACAAACATATGATGATTATGAAGAGTTAATCCTACTTAGTCAACTGGTGCGTGTGTACGCAAACCCCACACTGTTCATATAGCAGCAGTACCAGCAAGTGCACTGGGTCGTCCAAGTAATACCTGAGCGAGTCAGGGTCGATCCCATGAGGATTATGGCTTGAAGCAAGCAATGGTTGTCTTGCAGGTCTTAGTCAGGCGAAATCAGAAGGTTGTTGACTGTGAAAGGAATACCGAATGGTAATAAAGTTAAAGGATAAGAATAGGAATAAAGCTGAGAGTTGGAGTTGCTTTGTCTTTCTGAATTAACTCTGGTACTACTGCTCTCTTTGCTTGTGAGTGATTTCTTCAATGGCAGGCTGTATTTGATTGACACTGGTTTGATCAGCTGCCAATACTCCTCCAGATCTGAACCCTAGGTTTAGTGTGGATCCATCTCTACTTGAGGGTGAAGTGCGTACAGTCCATTCTCCTTTATGATCCTACTTAAAATGCCACAGACAAGGTCGGATCTTCCAGATCAGAGAATACTGCATCTTTGGGTTCTAGCCTCTACCACAGAGACCCTAATCTCCCCGAAAATCAGCTGAACTGAAGTCTCGGGAAGTCCCCAACGAAGTTGTGGATTAGTCGTCTGAGAGATGTATATTCAAGCTGTTGGTTTGTCTTTGTCCGGTGAAAGACGCATTCTGAACCCAAGTAGACGCGGGTGTTGCCTTGTATTTAGGTGACGTGCACGCGTTCCCCATGCGTGCGCGTCAAAGGATCAGCGTGGGCCATCTTGAGCAACTCATGGCCAGCAATTTCTGAGGCATTTTGGGCCCAGTCCAACTCATTTCTGATGCTATTGAACCCGAGGATTGAAGGGTGAATGAACCAAGTAGTCATAGTTTAGTTTTCATCATGTTTTAGGGTAGAATTCTAGAGAGAGAGGCTCTTTCCTCTCTCTAGATTTAGGGTTCTTATTTCCATTTCCTTTTTTATCTAGATTCTAATCTTGTTTCATTTTAGTTTTCCTTTACTTTTATTTGTTCTAGAATTTTAGTTTATTTTCTTCTCTTGTTAATTTCTTATTTTGCTCTCTTTTATGTTGATGAACCATTATTGGATCTTGATTTCTTCTAATGTAATTTTATCTTTCCATGTCTTCTTTTATTTCTATCTTCATTGCTATTGTTGATTTCTTGCTTATGTAGTTATGGGTTTTGTTAATTCTCGTATTGAGTAGTTTTCTTGACTCTTGGCCTAGGCTAAGGGAATTGAGTGACCTTGAGTCATTGGGTCTCATTAAATTGGTGATTTGAGAACTCTTGGTGATCAATTTGATAACCATTGATACTAGCCTACTACTAAGTCAATTAGTAGCTAGGTTAGAACCTATGGATTAATGTTGATCAAGCCATTTGATATACTTCAAGTATAAAAGTAGACTTAATGAGCTTGGTTCCTCATAATTGTCAATATATGGTTTGTAGACAAGGATAGTGATCTCAATTCCCATGTCTTATCCAAGAGTTCTTTTCCTTTCTTTTATTAGTTCTTGTTATTTACTTCCTTGCTTTTATATTTCCTTGCAAATTACAAATCAAACCCCCTTGTTCTTCATAGCCAATAATTGATCACTTCATTGCAATTTCTTATGAGACAACCCGAGGTTAAATACTTCGGTTAATTCTTAATGGGGTTTGTACTTGTGACAACCAAATTTTTTATTGAGGATTATTTGTTGGTTTAGAACTATACTTGCAACGAGAGTTTATTTGTGGAATTCTATACCGACATAATAATTCCTTTCATCAAAATGGCACCGTTGCCGGGGAATTGCAATGGTGTTATATTATTGGCTATTGTGAATATGTAAATATGTTTGCCTTTTGCTTGTTTGTTAGTTTTTGTCAGGTTTAGGACTTTGTTGCTTATTTTTGTTAGCTTTTATTTTTATTTGCTACTATGAATTCTCATCCGTTTGGCTATGAGTTTGGCTCAAATTATGTTGTAGAAAATGAAAACTACAATGACAACATGCATCAAGGATGGAACAATCAAAGATGGGAGGAGCCTCAAGGGATTGATCAACCTTCTTGGCAACAACCTCCTCCGGTCCCTTATAGGTATAATTCCACTCCTAATGCATACCAATCTAATATATGTTGTGACCCTCATTGTGATTGTCAACCACAACCACCACAGACATATGACCCCTTCCCTCAATATTACCCTCAACAACCATACTCACAAGCCCCCTACCGCCAAACACCTCCATATGACCTTAATCCATATCCACCATACTAACCACCTTGTGAACCCTTTGAACCATATGTAGAACCACCCCAATTCCATCACCAATATCCTCAAGAACCACCACCTCACTATTCTTACCAAGATAAATCACCTCTCATGTATGATAACTTTCAGCCACAAAATGAATTCCCCTTTCCACCATAACCCTCCATAGAAGAATACCCATATCCATTGGTCCAATAGCACTATGATCCTACCTATGTTAGTCAAGTGGAACAAGAGCCAATAGATCGCTTCAAGGAAGCAATGGACTGGCCTCAAGCAATCATCCGTCAAAAAGAGCAAGAGGAAGCCCAAAAGTCGTATGAAGATATCATGGTTAACCTTGCCAAAAGTAAAGCCACCTTGGACTCATGGGACTCATGCAACAAGCAAAGCACCTCCACGGATGAATGTGAGAAATCAACCAAAGGGTGGAGTATGAAGGAGATTTTAGAATCCCAACATGAGGACAAGGAGAGGGGGTATGTCTTGCAACAAGTGGAGGAGGAAGACATTGTTGAAGAAGAAAAAGTGGTTGAAAGCCTAGGCAAAGTTGAACAAGACGTGGATTTCAAGCTTGAGAATACTTCCACACCAAGTGATGTTGTTGATGATTTTGTGGAAGTTGTTGAACTTTCTTCCATTTAACTTGAAAATGATGTTGAGGAGGATAATGCGCAATCTCCAAGGCGTAGTATGAATGATAAAAGATTGGAAGAGGTTGATCAAGAGATGGATTCAATCATTGATGAATTCCTATCTACAATTGAATCCTCTCCTATTGGACTTGACATAGAGATCAAAGAAGAAGATGCACAATCTCCCATGCCCTTGGTAAGCAATGAAGAGGAGATTAAATTGGAACAAAGCCACCAAGAGGATGAGGTTAAAATCGAGGAAGCTTGTAAAGAGGTGGAGGTAATCAAGGAAGAGTACAAGGGAGTGGAGCTTGCAAGACCATTGGAGATACCCCTTCCTAAGACACCATCCAATACAACATTCAAATGGGTAAAATTCCTATCCCTAAGCTTTACTTTCTCATTTGAATATGGTTTGATTGAAAATGATGGTCAACTTAGAGCTCTTTGTAGAGTTAAGAGTAGGAGAGAGTTGTGTGGTGGTTGAAAATATCACTCTAAGTTCATGATGGTTGTATGCTCAAAGTTGAATAGCAATGGTTGGTGTAGAATCAAATTGCATGGGTCTAGGGAGTTGTTTGGAGGCTTCATTGAGAATTCGGCTTGTCTACCACCCAAGTGGAACTGTGATGATCAACTTGAAGATGGGTGTAGAAACAAGACCTGGGATCCGGGCATATATGAAGATCAATTTTGGGAGCCCTTAGCTTGTATGGAACTTCATCAAAGTTAGGTGTCATGGATTTTGAATTTTGGAGCTTACTTGAAGTCCAAGCATTGGTGGAAGTTTCAAGATGAGTTCAAGCATAAGCCGCTATGACAAGGAGCCTCCCAAATGTCCAACTTAAGGACTTAAACTAAAAGTGCTAGGTGAGAGACACCCCACCATGGAAAACTCTTTCCATTCTCTTGTATATATAATCAATGAATGAATTGAGTTGCCATTGTAGGTGGTTTTTCTTATTTTCTATACTCTGATACATTTTGCTTTTATTGATAGGTTGTTTGTTAAATTCATGTTTTGATTAGAATAGTTGTTGTTAAATTGTATTTTGCTTGAAGTGTAAGTTTTGTTTGTTTTGTATTTGAAAATTATTCAAAAACTAAAAGATTTGTTGTTAAATTTGAATTTTGGGTGATTTAGAATGTTTATAGGTTAGGAGAGTGTTAAATTCTGTTTTAGGCTTCTTTTAAAAAAAAGCGTCAATCCACGCTTAAGCATGGGCGACGCTTATGCGTGGATTGCCATATAGGGACTCCTGGTACAAAATCAGAGAGTTGTGCCAGAGTTGTGCTGGTTTTGTGCGAAAAGCACAATCCACGCATAAGCATGGGGACGCCTACGCGTCGCTTGTCCCTCCTGCAATCCACGCTTAAGCATGGGCGACGCTTGTGCGAAGATTGCACCCTATTTTTCTCCTTTCTTCTTCTTTCTTCTCTCCTTCTTCTTTCATTCTACCTTTCTTCTTCCCTCTTCTTCCTTTCTTACTTTCTTCTTTTCCTTCTCTTCAAAACAAAAAATAAATAAATAAATAAATAATAATAAAAAAAATTCACTTTTTATTTTTCTCATCTTTCATTTTCTTTTGTTTATTGCATTTGCATACTTCTATTCATTGCATTTTAACTTTGTTTTTATAGCTTGTTCTTATTTTCTTTTCTAAATTTCTCATTTTAATAACGGTGTTGAATTCTCCTACTCAATTGTTGAGAATTTTTTGGTTAGTTTTGGTGCTTCTTGACTTATTTGGTATTGTTGGGTGATGCAGTTTTTAGGTCAATGCTCAATCTTTTATGACTATTGCATCCTTTGTGCATTGATATGAACTTCTATTGTCTTTCATGACCCACTCTTTCTTGTTTGAACTTGATGCTCAACATGCTCTTCATGCTTTGACTTTACTCTTGCATCAAGTATTTGTTGATATGCCCTTTACCTATATTGCTCTCTCACTTACATGCGTAGCTAACATGTAGTGAGAACCCTACTCTTATTTGGCATTAGCCCCCGCCTATGTTCTATTTGCTTTAATATCCTTATTGTAGGCTTAACTTTATTGACTACCATAGTTCAATCCGGGTGACAAGGCTTATGAATTCTCAATTAGGCACCCAAACACCTTCCTAGATCCATTCAATGTAGCACTACACCAACTATTGCACTTAGACTTTGATAACTCAACCATAGTGAACCTTGAATTGTGATGCCTACCATTAACCAACTCTATCTTACTTTTCATGCCACAAAGAGCTCTAAGTTGACCATCTGTTTCGAGCAACCCATATTCAAGTGGAATAAGAAAGCTAAGGGATATGAATTTTACCCACTTGAATGGTATAAAGGATGATGGTGACTTAGGAAGGGAGACCTCCCCACACTTTGATAATGTGGAGTCCACCCCCTTGTGCTCTTCTTTGACTGCCTCCACCTCTTGACAAGCATCTTCCATGTCCACTTCTAGAAAAATTTCTTCACATTCAACCACTTCCTCACCAACCTCTTCTAGCTCTTCTCCATTTTTCATGTCACAACTTGGAGATAATGTGGAACTTATCTCGACATCAACCTTAATTTTAATGGAAGAAGACTCCTTAAATTCAAAAGGACCATGTGCTAGTGTGGAATCATCATCAAGAGGAAGAATTGTTGCTTGCTCAACTTCTTCCAATTCTTCATCATTCATCATATGCTTTGGAGGTTGCACACCCTCCTTAACATTGCTTTCAAGTTCAATGGAAGAAGGTTCAATAGGATCATCGAGGTGATTTGTTAGTGTGGACAAGAACTCATCAATGATTGAGTCCAATTCTTGATCAACCTCTCCTAATTCTTCAACCGCTCCTTCTGGTTCAATTATCTCAACTTCCTCCCTTGGTTGCAATTCTTGCTATAACTCCTCCTTTTCACCTTGAAGCTCCAAACTTACTCCCTCACTATTCTCCTTAGTCGATCCTCCACATTCGTCAATGGGAGTTTCTTGAATGCATGAGCTTAGGTGGGAGGCCAGGCAGTTAGCGGCTTTAGTCATGGTAGCCACCATGATTTCTATCTTCTTTAGCTCCTTTTGTTTCTCTTCTTGCCTTTGGATATAAGAGCTAATATCTCTTTGTTGTTCTTGCAAGAAGGTACGGAGCACTTCATCCCTTGAAGGAGGTAGTGGAAGAGAGGGTTCATTGTTTAGGGGAAAGGGTTCATAATTGGAAGGTGGTTCATCTTGGTAAGGATATGGATGTGAGGTATATGAAATTGATGGTTCTTGAGAATATTGATGTTGGAATGGTGGTGACTCCAAATATGGCTCATATAGTTGTTGGTATGGTGGATATGGGTTAGCATCATATAGAGGTGAATGGTGGTATGGGACTTGTGAATAAGGTTATTGAGGGCTATGTTGAGGGAAGGGGTTATATGTATGTGGTGATTGTGGTTGACAACCACAATAAGGGTCACCACATCCATTAGGTTGGTATGCATTAGGAGTAGGATTATACCTATAAGAAACCGGAGGAAGTTGTTGCCATGAAGGATGTCTATATGCTTGAGGCTCCTCCCATTTTTGATCTCCAAATCCTTGATGCAAACCTCCATTGAAGTTTCCATTTTCATTTCCTACAACATAGTTTGAACCAAACTCATAGCCAAAGTGATGCGAATTCATAGTAGAAAAGAAAAACAAAATCAAAAACTAAGAAGAGATAAAGAAAACAAACTCCGAAACCAAAGCTAGAAAACAAACAAAAATCTAGCTATTAATACTATTAACATATATACAATAACTAATAACAAGAACTCATTGCAATTCCCCGGTAACGGGGCCAAAAACTTGATGTTAGGATTTTCGTCGATTAAATTCTCTAAACATTTTTCTTTATGGAATTGAATTAAAACTTTCATTGAAGGTTGTTTGTTGGTTTGGACTATACTTACAATGGAATTATTTTGTGGAAATTCCTAACTGATGAGCGGATATTTTATACGCTTTTTGGCAATGTTTTCATATAGTTTTTAGTATGTTTTGTTTAGTTTTTATTAAGTTTCTATAGGTTTTAGTGTTAAATTTATATTTTTGTATTCTACTTTGAATTTATGTGTTTTTATGCAATTTTAAGTATTTTCTGGCTGAAATTGAGGAGCTGGAGCAAAAGTCTGATTCAGAAACAGAGAAAGCACTGCAGATGCTGTCTAGATCTGACCTCCTTGCAATAGGAAAAGCTTTTCTCGAGATATAGAAGTTCCAATGGAGCATCCTCAATGGCTATGGAAATCTGACTTCCAGATCTTTCCATAAATGTATAATAGTCCATACTTTGCTTCGGATTAGAAGGCCCAAAACTGGCGTCCAACGCCAGCCTATTGCCCCTTTCCAAGCGTCCAGCGCCCAAGGAGCAGAGCCTAGTGTTCAAATGCCCAGAGAGGACCCCCTAGCCAGCGTTCAATGCCCTAGAGGCCTCCTAGCACGTGGATCTCATCAAAGCTCAGCCCAAACATTCACCAAGTGGGCACCAGAAGTGGATTTTAGCACTAAAAAGACTGTTTTACCCTTACTAGTCATTAGTTTAGTATTTAAAGTAGAAGATCACTCTTTGTTAAGGATCTTAAGACACTTTACACATTTTTACCATTGTATTTCCTTTCAGCATGAGTTTGTAAACCTCCTAGGTCGAAGGGAGGAGCCCTGCTGAGTCCTATGAATTAATAAAAGTATTACTGTTTCTCTTCGATCCGTGTGTCATTATTTCTAAGATGTATATTCGTTCTTCAACATGGTGAATAGGATGACCAGTGACAATCAGCTCTGTTCATCATACTAGGACCGCGTGTCTGACAACCACCCGTGTCTACTAGGGTTCATGCGAATACTTCAGTAGAAAGCATTGAACCGCCAGCTTGATTATACACCTCTCAGACGGCTAATCCATGGCTTCGTTGGGACTTCTCGAGACACCAGTTCAGCCAATTTACAGAGAGATTAGGGTCTCTGTGGTAGAGGCTAGAACCCAAAGATGCAGCATTCTCTGATCCAGAAGATCCGACTTTGTCTATGGCATTTTCAGTAGGATCATCAAGGAGAATGGACTGTACGAGCTTTAGCCTCAATCAGAATGGATCCACGCCAACCCTGGGGTTCAGATCTGAAGGAGTATTGGCGGCTGCTCAGACCAGCGTTAATCACTTACATCCTGCCATGGAAGAGATCATTCACAAGCAAAGAAGATAGTAATACCAGAGTTAATTCAGAAAGGCTAAGCAACTCCAATCCTCAACTATATTCCTTTTACTGATTTCATTGACAAAATACCTTGTACTCTTCTCTCATATTTCTTTTAATGCAATTAAGCCTCAATCCAACAACTTTTTTATTTCGCCTAATTAAGACCTGTAAGATAACCATAGCTTGCTTCAAGCCACAATCCTCGTGGGATCAACCCTGACTCGCTCAGGTATTACTTGGACGACCCAGTGCACTTGCTGGTACAGTCGTACGAAGGTGTGGGGATTTGTGCACCAAGTTTTTGGCACCGTTGCCGGGGATTATTTGAGTTTGGACAAACTGACGGATTGTCTTGCTCCCTAGATCAGGTAATTTTTTTTTTATTTGAGTCTTTTATTTTTATTTTCTTCTTCTTCTTTTTCAAAAAAATTAAAACCTTTTTCAAAAATATTTTTATTTCCTTTATTTAATCTTTGTTCTTGGTTTGAGTCTTTTTGTTTGTTTTTTTTTGTTAATTTTTTATTTTTTCCTTGGTTAAATCTTGTGTCAAATCTTTAAGTTTAGTGTCTTCTTGTGTTTTTCTTTTAAAATTTTGAAAATTTTATGTTTGGTGTTCAAAAGTTTTAAGTTTGGTGTTATTTGTGTGTTCTTGTATTCTTTAAATTTTTTTAGTCTTGTTCTTGGTGTTCTTTTTTTAATCTTCAAAGTGTTCTTGGGTTTCTTTTTGTTTTGATCTTAAAAACTTTTAAGTTTGGTGTCCCTTGGTGCTCGTCTTTAAATTTTTGCATACTAAGTCCATTTTGATCTAAAAATTTTAAGTTTTGTGTCTTTTATTTGTTTTTCTCTCTCCTCATTAAATTTAAAAATCAAAAAAATATCTTTTCTATATTTTTAAATCAATTTTTGAAAATTTTAAATAAAAATTTAGATTTCAATTTTAAATTTTTATCTTATCTTATCTTAATTTTTAAATTTCAAAAAAATCAAATCTTTTCAAAATCATATCTTTTTCAAAATATTATCTTATCTTTTTCGTATTTCAAAATTTAAAATCCAAATTTCAATTTCTAAAATTTAGTTTTCAGAATTCAAATCTCAAACTTTAAAATTAAATCTTTTTCAAAATCAACTTTCAAATCTCATCTCTTTCAAATCTTTTCAAATATTTATCTTGTTGAATTTTTTTTTCAAAATTCAAATCTTAATTTTAAATCTTAAATTTAAATCTTTTCTTAATTCATTACTTATCTTATCTCTCTTCATTTTCAAAACTTCCTAATTAAACCTTCTCTCTCTTATTTTCGAAAATTATTTTCTTCTTCTCTCTCTTCTATTTTCGAAATTTATAATTTGATTTTCAATTCTTTTTAAATTATTAATCTTATTTTCAAAATTAATCTTATCTTTTCTACTTCTATTTCTCCTTCTACCTCTTCTACCTTTCTTCCTCTTCTATCTTTCTTAATCATAAACCCAAATGGGAATGAAGAGTTCAGAAGAACTCTGGAATCTTATACAAATCCCACTGCTGACTTCTATGGAAGAAGTATTAGCATAACTCACATCAGAGCAAGTAGCTTTGAACTCAACCCTCAACTTATTACTCTAGTGCAGCAAAATTGCCAGTATTCTGGGCTTTCTCAGGAAGAACCTACAAAATTCCTGGAAGATTTCTTAACGATTGCTGACACAGTACACAATGAGGGAGTAGACCAAGATGTTTACAGACTATTAGTCTTTCCTTTTGCTGTAAAGGACCAAGCAAAGAGGTGGTTAGATAACGAGCCTAAAGCTAGCTTGAAAATATGAAAATAGTTAGTAGACAAGTTTTTAAATCAATACTTTCCTCCAAAAAATATGACCCAGCTGAGGCTGGACATCCAAGGCTTCAGACAAGGAGATAATGAATCTCTTTATGATGCCTAGGAGAGGTATAGAAGGACGCTAAGAAAATGTCCCACTGAAATGTTTTTAGAATGGGCACAGTTAGACATCTTCTATTATGGACTTTTAGACATGGTTAGAATGTCTTTGGACCACTCTGCTGGTGGTTCCATACACATGAGAAAGACCATTGGGGAGGCTCAAGAGCTTATTGAGATAGTTGCCACTAATCAGCATCTGTACTCACCTGCTGAGACTTTCATAAAGGGAGAGGTTAAGGATGTATCTACTGAACCTAACCCTTCGGAGCCAGATGGCCCATTGACACAGTAACTGCACGCCCTTGCCCAGCAACTGCACGCCCTTGCCCAGCAACTACTGGAATTGCAAGAGGCTTTGCGAGAAATTCAGGCTTCAAACAGGAATGTAGAAGCACAGTTGAGTCAAACAATGCAGCAGTTATCGAAGCAGATAACAGAGGAATACCAGGCCATTCAACTAAGAAGTGGGAGAACCTTGAATACCCAACTTCAGAACAACATAAGGTTAAGGAAAGAACAATTGATAGAGGATAACTAGGTCTCTGCACAGGATAACTCTAGGCATTCAAACACCCAGGGAGGTATCACTCTTGGCGTTGAACGCGAGAAAAGGGCAGAGACTGGGCATTCAAACACCCAGGGAGGTACCACTCTTGGCGTTGAATGCAAGGAAAGGGCAGAAACTGGGAATTCAAATGCCGAGGGAGGCAATACCCCTGGCGTTGAATGCCAGGAAGAAGGCAGCAGTATGGGCATCGAACGCCCAAGCAAGAGAGGTCAGTCATTCACTGTTAACAACCCTCCTAAGCAAGCTAGTAACCCCCCATTCCAACACACATGGCATTTGGCCTTCATCAACCAAGGTTGATGAGTATAAAGCTAAGATGCCATTTCCTCAGAAACTCTATCAAGAGGAAAAAGATAAACAATTTGCCCGCTTTGCGAATTATCTCAGAACATTAGAGATCAGGATCCCTTTTGCAGAGGCTCTTGAACAGATACCTTCTTATGCTAAGTTCATGAAGGAAATTTTAAGTCATAAGAAGGATTGGAGAGAGACAGAAATAGTCCTCCTCACTGAAGAGTGCAGTGCAATCATTCAGAACAGCTTACCAGAGAAACTTAAGGATCCTGGAAGCTTTATGATACCATGCACTCTAGGTGATGCTTGTACAAGGACAGCTCTATGTGACCTTGGAGCAAGCATCAACCTAATACCTGCTTCATTAATAAAGAAGCTTTGTTTGAATGATGAAGTCAAACCAACCCGCATATGCCTTAAACTTGCTGATGGTTCTATTAAGATACCATCAGGAGTAATCGAAGACATGATTATCAAGGTTGGACCCTTTGCTTTTTCCACTGACTTTGTGGTGTTGGACATGGAAGGACACATGACTGCATCCCTTATTCTAGGGAGACCCTTCCTAGTTCCAGGATGGAACCTCATTGATGTTGAAAAAGGGGAAGTAACCCTAAGAGTTAATGAGGAAAAGTTCGTCCTGAATGTTGTTAAAGCTATGCAGTATCCAGACATCCCTGAGGAATGCATGAGCATTGACCTCATTGATTCCCTAGTTGAAGAAGTCAACATGGCCAAAAGTCTCAAGGAAGGGCCGAATGATATCCTTGATGATACCCAGCCTGATTCAGAGGAACCTCTGAAAATCTCTGAGGAAAAGGAGAAGCCTCCAAAGCTTGAGCTTAAGCCATTGCCTTCCTCCCTAAAATATGTATTTCTGGGAGATGGAGATACTTATTCTGTAATTATAAGCTCTACCTTAGAGCCACAGGAAGAAGGAGCATTAATTAAAGTGCTCAAAACACATAGGACCGCCCTTTGGTGGACTATAAGTGACCTTAAGGGCATTAGCCCAGCCCGATGCATTCATAAAATCCTGCAGGAGGATAATACTAAACCAGTGGTGTAACCGCAAAGGCGATTGAATCTAGCTATGAAGGAAGTAGTACAGAAGGAAGTCACTAAGCTCTAGGAGGCTGGGATCATTTATCCCATTTTTGACAGCCCCTGGGTGAGCCCTATCCAAGTTATTTCCAAGAAGGGAGGCATGACAGTGGTTCATAATAAAAAGAATGAACTGATCCCTAAAAGGACGGTTACAGGGTGGCGTATGTGCATTGACTATAGAAGACTCAATGAAACTACCAGGAAGGATCATTTTCCTTTACCATTCATTGACCAAATGCTAGAAAGAATAGTAGGGCATGCTTTCTATTGTTTCTTGGATGGATATTCTGGATACAATCAAATAGCAGTGGATCCACAGGATCAAGAAAAGATAGTATTCACATGCCCATCTGGTGTGTTTGCCTACAGGCGAATGCCATTTGGCCTGTGCAATGCACCTGCCACCTTTTAGAGATGTATGCTATCCATCTTCTCTGATATGGTAGAAAAGTTCCTTGAAGTGCTCATGGATGACTTCTCTATTTTTGAAGACTCATTTGACTCCTGCCTTGGTCATATGGCCTTAGTTCTGAAAAGATGCCAAGAGACAAACTTAGTTCTAAACTGGGAGAAATGCCATTTCATGGTAACTGAAGGCATTGTTCTTGGGCATTAGATCTCAAACAAGGGGATAGAAGTAGATCAACCTAAGGTGGAAGTGATTGAACGTTTGCCTCCACCTACTAATGTCAAGGCAATCAGAAGTTTCCTAGGACATGCAGGATTTTACAGGAGGTTCATAAAAGATTTTTCAAAAATCGCAAAACCCCTATGTAATCTCTTGGCCACTGATGTCCCATTTGTCTTTGACCAAGAATGCCTGCATACCTTTGAAACTCTAAAAGCCAAGTTTGTCACTGCTCCAATCATCTCTGCACCCAACTGGGACTTACCATTCGAACTAATGTGTGATGCCAGTGATCATGCCATTGGCGCAGTCCTGGGGCAGAGACATGACAAGCTTCTGCATGTCATTTATTATGCTAGTTGCGTACTAAATGATGCACAGAAAAACTACACTACTACAGAAAATGAACTACTTGCAGGGGTCTATGCCATTGACAAGTTTAGATCCTACCTAGTAGGATCTAAGGTCATCATCTATACTGATCATGCCACTCTAAAGACTTATAAGATGGGTACTACTCCTGTAAGAGTTTGATATAGAAATTAGAGATAGAAAAGGCACAGAAAATCAAGTGGCTGACCACTTATCTTGGATTGAATCAGTAGCAGGGACTTCTTCTCTCTCCATTGACATATCTGAATCCTTTCCAAATGAGAAACTCTATGCCATCCAGATAGTACCTTGGTTTGCAGACATTGCAAATTGCCAGGCTATAAGGTTCATTCCTGGTGTACAGAAATCGTGATTCACACTTTTCATATCTCCGCACAACTAACCAGCAAGTGCACTGCGTCGTCCAAGGAATAAACCTTACGTAAGTAAGGGTCGATCCCACGGAGATTGTCGGCTTGAAGCAAGCTATGGTCATCTTGTAAATCTCTGTCGGGCGGATTCAAATGGTTATGAGGTTTTGATAATTAAAATATAAATAAAACATGAAATAAGATAAAGTTACTTATGTAATTCACTGGTGGGAATTTCAGATAAGCGTCTGGAGATGCTTTGTTGCTTCTGAACCTCTGCTTTCATATTACCTTCTTCCAATCATGCGTTACTTCCTTCCATGGCAAGTTGTAAGATCCTCTCAATGAAAATGGTCCTCTACGGTTTTTCACGACTAATCAACTGTCGGATTTCTCGTCTCGAATGAAAAATACCAGGTACAGCTACCGCATGGCTAATCATCTATCGGTTCCCGCTAGCATCGGAATAGAATCCATTGATCCTTTTGCACACTGTCACTTGCACCCAACATTCGCAGGTTTGAAGCTCGTCACAGTCATCCCTTTCCAGATCCTACTCGGAATACCACAGACAAGGTTTAGACTTTCCGGATCCCAGGAATGGCTGCCAATAATTCTAGCCTATACCACGAAGATACTAATCTCACGGGCTCGGTCCGTGTTTTAGATACCCAAGAGAATATACTCCAGCTGTCGTCCAATGACTACATTGAATATCATGTAGACCGCTTTGTGGTTGTTAGGCACACGGATCTTGGCTAAGCGAGTAACGAAGATTGGGTGATTGTCACGGGTCACCCCTTCATTCTGACTTAACTGAATTAAGTACAAGAGTATATGTTGGAGAAGAAGTAGGCATGAATTGAAAGAAAAACAATAGTACTTGCATTAATTCATGAAGAACAGCAGAGCTCCACACCTTAATCTATGGGGTGTAGAAACTCCACCGTTGAAAATACATAAGTGAAAAAGGTCTAGGCATGGCCGTGAGGCCAGCCCCCAAAACGTGAAAAGATGATAAAAGTTACACAAGGTGATCAAAGATCAAAAGTGATCAAAAGATATAAAATAAATCTCTAAAAGTAGTTTTTATACAAAGCTAGTAACCTAGGTTTACAGAAAATGAGTAACTAAGTGCAGATAGTGCAAAAATCCACTTCCGGGGCCCACTTGGTGTGTGCTTGGGCTGAGAATTGAAGCTTTTTTGTGCATAGGCTATTTCTGGAGTTAAAAGCCAGCTTTGGTGCCAATTTGGGCGTTTAACTCCAATTCTGGTGCCAGTTTGGGCGTTTTACGCCAAGATGTTTTAGACTGGCCTTGGACGCCAGTTTGGGCCATCAAATCTCGGGCAAAGTATGGATTATTATATATTGCTGAAAAGCCCAGGATGTCTACTTTCTAAGGAAATTGAGAGTGCGACAATTGGGTTTTGATAGCTCCAGAAAGTCCACTTCGAGTGTAAGAGGGTCAGAATCCAACAGCATCTGCAGTCCTTTTTCAGCCTCTGAATCAGATTTTTGCTCAGGTCCCTCAATTTCAGCCAGAAAATACCTGAAATCACAGAAAAATGCACAAACTCATAGTAAAGTATGGACTATTATATATTGCTGGAAAGCCCAGAATGTCTACTTTCTAACGAAATTGAGAGTGCACCGATTGGGTTTTGGTAGCTCCAGAAAATCCACTTCGAGTGCAAGAGGGTCAGAATCCAACAACATCTGCAGTCCTTTTTCAGCCTCTGAATCAGATTTTTGCTCAGATCCCTCAATTTCAGCCAGAAAATACCTGAAATCACAGAAAAATACACAAACTCATAGTAAAGTCCAGAAATGTGATTTTTGAATAAAAACAAATAAAAATATAATAAAAAGTAACTAAAACATACTAAAAACTAAGTAAAAACAATGCCAAAAAGGGTATAAATTATCCGCTCATCACAACACCAAACTTAAATTGTTGCTTGTCCCCAAGCAACTGAAAACAAAATAGGATAAAAAGAAGAGAATACACAATGAATTCCAAACTTATCAATGAACTTAGTTCCAATTAGATGAGTGGGGCTAGTAGCCTTTTTGCTTCTGAACAGTTTTGGCATCTCACTTTATCCTTTGAAGTTCAGAATGATTGGCATCCATAAGAACTCAGAATTCAGATAGTGTTATTGATTCTCTTGGTTCAGTATGTTGATTCTTGAACACAGCTACTTTATGAGTCTTGGCCGTGAGCCTAAGAATTTTGTTTTCCAGTATTACCACCGGATACATAAATGCCACAGACACATAACTGGGTGAAACTTTTCAGATTGTGACTCAGCTTTGCTAGAGTCCCCAGTTAGAGGTGCCCAGAGCTCTTAAGCACACTCTTTTTGCTTTGGACCACGACTTTAACCGCTCAGTCTCAGGCTTTTCACTTGACACCTTCACGACACAAGCACATGGTTAGGGACAGCTTGGTTTAGCCGCTTAGGCCAGGATATTATTCCTTTGGGTCCTCCTATACATTAATGCTCAAAGCCTTGGATCCTTTTTACCCTTGCCTTTTGGTTTAAAGGGTTATTGGCTTTTTCTGCTTACTTTTTCTTTTTCTTTTTCTTTTTCTTTCTTTTTCTCTTTTTTCTTTATTTTTTTCGCTAATTTCTTTTCATATATTTTTTTTTCACAAGCTTTTGCTTTTCACTGCTTTTTCTTGCTTCAAAAATTAATTTTATGATTTTTTAGATTATCAATAACATTTCTCTTTTTCATTATTCTTTCAAGAGCCAACAATTTTAACATTCATAAACAACAAATATAAAAGATATGCACTGTTCAAGCATTCATTCAGAAAACAAAAGGTATTGCCTCCACATCAAAATAATTAAACTAATTTCAAGATAGAACTCGAAATCTTGCACTTCTTATTCTTTTGCAATTTAAAAACATTTTTCATTTAAGAAAGGTGATGGATTCATAGGACATTCATAGCTTTAAGACATAGACACTTAAATACTAATGATCATGTAATAAAGACACAAACGTAGACAAAACATAAAGCATGTAATTCGAAAAACAGAAAAATAAAAACAAGGAAATTAAAGAATGGGTCCATGATGACAAGTCATCTTAGCCTATTTTAACTAGTCTTTTTCTTTTGTTTTCATTTGAATTATGCACTTTCTTGAGCCATAAGCAAGCTAATTGGGTAGATTTTCATGCTTCCTTTGATTTAATCAACCATGTATGAATTCATGCTATTTCATGAGGTTTTATACTATAATTGTCACATATTATGAAAGAATGAATATCTCATGATTTTAAGCATAGCTTTGATGTGTTTGGTTGATTAATGATAGGTGAAAAAAGCATGGAGAAAGGTTGAAGCAAGAAGGAATAGCTAGGAGTGAAGAGAGGACAATGGAATAAGTGAACTTGAACCAGGAAGCAAAAAGCTGGACCTAAAGTTAGCCTCAAACTTTTGCACAAACTTTTGGGTGAAAAGTTAGCCCCAACGTTAGCCCCTAACTTTTGGGCTAACGTTGGAACTTGAAAATCACTCCCTGGGTACCAAAAATTTGCGCCAACGTTAGCCCCTAACTTTGAAGCTAACGTTGGCACATGAAAATCACCCCTGGGCACCAAAAGTTTGCGCCAACGTTAGCCCCTAACTTTAAGGCTAACGTTGGCATGAGAAAAACACTCCCTGGGCACCAAAAGTTTGCGCCAACGTTAGCCCCTAACTTTGAGGCTAACGGTTGGCACCACTAGCACTAAGCAAGGCCAACGTTAGGGTCAAAGTTAGACCCCTAACATTGGTGATAATGTAACCCATAGTTCGAAGCAACTATCCATAGCCATGAATGATGTGGCCCAATGGTTTGAAGGTTTTCCACAAGGAAGCATTATCAGATGGGAAGAACTGATGAATGGGCTCCTAGTCAAATTGAACCCATCACAAAGAATTGTTAAGCCAGAGGCAGAAGTGCATCCATTCACACAAGAGAAAGAAATTGAAGGTGCTCGTGCAGTAATAAGCCAAAACAAGCAGATACATCAGCAGACTCTACAACAACTGGACATGATGGCTAGGAAAATCACTGAGTTGAGACATGCTGTAATACATACATACAACCTGACTCAAAGCTCATATGGGAGTGATCAAGCTGAACACAGTTTTGGGGTCATTAACCATGAGCAACAGAGTTATGAGCAACTACAATCTCCAAGCAATCACTCTAGCATGCTCCAACACAGGCCTCAGAATGATGTGTACAATCTACCTTGGAGAACTCATTCTAATGGGAGGGGGGTTGAGAACCAAAACCAAAAACCAAGGGACTTCAACTGCAACAATCCCAGCTTCAAAAACCAACTTAAAACACACCCCACAACAACAATCACACACACTTCCAACCCCGTCCTACCTCACCATTAGCTCAAAATGACCTTCATCAACCACCACAATTAACACAGCCACAACCTCTTCCAACCCTTCAAAAACCAATTTAAAACACACCCCCACAACAACAATCACACACACTTCCAACCCCGTCCTACCTCACCATTCGCTCAAAATGACCTTCATCAACCACCACAATTGACACAGCCACAACCACTTCCAACCTTTCAAAGAATCTATATTCTAGAAATGCTGATGAAGAGGTCCATAAAAATTCAAGAAATGATGGTAATAGAACGGGAAGAAATAAAGAAACATCAAGAGATGATAAGCAAGAACCAGGAGGCTTCACTCAGAAGACTTGAAAGGCAGATGGAACAACTTGTTCAAAACCTTGCTGAATTGAGTGAGAAGGAGGGGACTCTGAACCCAAAGAGCCATGAAAAGGATGCTGTGTTGAAAGAGAAGGGAGTCATGGAGGAAAGTAAGAGGGCTATGGAAAGAGAAGCAGAGGGAAGGAAGCCCATAGCGAGAGGAGGAAACCTAAGGCAACAGAAGCCTCAACTTCTATGAGCACAGAGTGAAGGATGTCAAGCTAGTGACAATAAAAGAGCGCTTGTTGGGAGACAACCCAACCGGAGGTAACTATCTTTTCATAAAAAGGTTAATTAGTTCTATCTATAATGCAAGAAGCTAAGTTTGGTGTTGCACACCAAAACAATCTAAAGGAGAATGCAGGATTCTAAGTTTGGTGTTTCACCAAAATCCCATTTTAAAACACATTCTCACTCTCTGCATAATGCTGGCTTCAAGCATGTTGGATGAACTAGTTAACTATTCTGCTGTTTCCTAGTTTTCAGTTTTATTGCTTTTGAAAAAGAAGAAGAAAAGAAAAAAGTTATTACACATGGTTAATTTGATGCATGAAACCCATTGGCAAGGTACTAAGTTTGGTGTTCTCACACCAAAGTAAGTTCAAAAGCCCATAAATAAATCAGCCAGACTAACCATTGTTTCCAGGTGCTTGGGGAACAAGCAACTTTCAATATCACTGCAGGATACCATACAAACTTTTGGAAGGATTAAACATCATCAACCAAAGAGATGAAAGAGGAATGTGTGGATCAGTGATGATGATGATGAGGAGTAAAGCAAGCGAACTCCAAAAGGTTGTATTGTTAAGTGATTATCTTGCATTGAACACTACTATAATTGAGAGTGGTTTTGTTTCCCTGATTATCTGTCTGTTCAGTATAGTTTTTTTTTGAAATTCAATAAGCAAGATGCTTGATCATTCACAACATTTTTCTCTTCAAAACTTGTTTGCACTCAATGTTCAAAAAAAAATGCATCACATGAAAGTTCTTTGAAAAGAAGGATTGAGGAATCAAACAATTTTGAGGCAAGCAAAAGATTAGGAGAAGTGGTGGTTCTAGTCGTATGATTATGTATTGAGGTTGCATGCTTGTGAAAAAAGCACTGAAGCCCTTGCAAGAGCACATGATTTAGAGTTCACCCCACTGTACCTGATCACTTCACTCACTGGACTTTACAAGTTATTCTTCAATCCATCTTAATTAAAAGAACCTTGGAGCATAAAATTATTTCTTGCTTGAGGACAAGCAAGCTTTAAGTTTGGTGTTGTGATGACAAGTCATCTTAGCCTATTTTAACTAGTCTTTTTCTTTTGTTTTCATTTGAATTATGCACTTTCTTGAGCCATAAGCAAGCTAATTGAGTAGATTTTCATGTTTCCCTTGATTGAATCAACCATACATGTCTTTCAACCCAATTCCACCAAGAGCAAAGGCCCAACTCAAGGCTTGAAGATCATTTCAAGAAAGTGTATAAATAGGATAGAATTCAAGTTCTTCAGGGAGCTTTCCTTTTGAATTTTCATAACAGTTTTCGGAGAGCTTTGGATATTGAGTGATCTTTAATTTCTTAGTCTTGGGGAAAGAGAATTCACTTCTCTTCCTCTTAGTTTTATTGCTTTCAATTTCAATTACAATTGTCTTGGATCTTGGATTGAAGAATTGAAGAAATTCTGTTTCAATCTCATCCTTGGATCTCTCTGTTTATTTACTGCTTAATTGAATTTCAGTTTCGGTTAATTGTTCTTCATCTACTTTCTTTGCAATTTACTTTTCCCTTGCAATTGTTTTAACTTCATGCAATTTACCCATTCCCTTTATTTTCCATGCAATTTAATTTCTGCAAATCACAAATCACTCAACCAAATCTTGATTCGCTTGACTAAATTAACCACTAAGCTAAAATTGCTCAATCCTTCAATCCCTGTGGGATCGACCTCACTCCTGTGAGTTTTATTACTTGATGCGACCCGATACACTTGCTGGTTAGATTTGTGTGTTTTGGGAGAAATAAATTTTTCCACCAAAATACTCATCAGTCCACCTTAGTGATGGCAGCTAGTTCTTCCTCTTGAAGATCTTATGGAGTGCTTGAGCTCTTCTATGTCTCTTCCTTGCCTTTGTTGCTCCTCCCTCATGGCTCTTTGGTCCTCTCTGATTTTAGTGAGGATAATGGAGTGCTCTTAGTGCTCCATCCTTAGTTGCCCTATGTTGGAACTCAATTCTCCTAAGGAGGTGTTTATTTGCTTCCAATAGTTTTGTGGAGAAAAGTGCATCCCTCGAGGTATCTCAGAGATTTCTTGATGAGGAATTTTCTCATGCTCTTGTTGAGGTCCATGAGTGGGCTCTCTTGTTTGCTCCATCCTCTTTTTAGTGATGGGCTTTTGAGATGAATCTCTCCATCTTTCATGACTCGGAGTTGGAAGAAATTGCCTTCCCTTTCCTCTTTCTAGAGGTTTCTCCGGCCTTAGGTGCCATTAATGGTTATAGAAAAATAAAAAGCAGAGCTTTTTCCATACCAAACTTAAAAGTTTGCTCGTCCTTGAGCAAAAGAAGAAAGAAGGAATTACAAGAAGAAGAGATTGAAGAGATAGAGGTGTGTGAATGGTTTGACCAAGGGGGTTTTAGGTGGTTATGATGTGTGAAAAGGAAGGAGTGATAAGGGGCTTATATAGGAGTGGAATTGAGAGGGAATTCTTGTAATAGGGGTTGGGTTTGGGAGGGAGATGGTTTGAATTTGAATGGGTGGGAGTAGGTGGGTTGTATGATGGTTTTGGAGGAGAAATGAAGGTGATTGGTGGAGGTTATTTTGGAGAAGAGTGTTAAAGAGAGGTGTGAAGAGGAGAGAAGAAAAGGTTGGGTAGGTGGGGATCCTGTGGGGTCCACAGATCCTGAGGTGTCAAAGAATTCTGCTCCCTACACCATTCTGGCATTCAAACGCCCCCTGTGTGCCATTTCTAGCATTAAACGCCAGCTTTGCTACTTTTTCTGGCGTTAAACGCCAGTTCTGCTACCTTTTCTGGCGTTAAACGCTAGCTCTGCTACCTTTCCTAGCATTAAACGCCAGTCTGCTACCCATTTCTGGCGTTTAACACCAACCAGACACCAGACAGCCTTTTCTAGCGTTAAACGCCTAGAGTGCTGCCCATCTAGCGTTTAACGCCCAAAATGCTGCCAGGCTGGGCGTTAAACACCCATTCTGCTATCCTTACTGGCGTTTAAACGCCAGTAAGCCTGTCCTCCAGGGTATGCTATTTTTTATGCTATTTTTCATTTTTTCTTAATTTTGCGGTTGTTTTTATGACTTCACATGATCATCAACCTAAAGAAAACATAAAATAACAATGGAAAATAAATAAATAAAATTAAATAACATTGGGTTGCCTCCCAACAAGCGCTTCTTTAATGTCAATAGCTTGACAGTGAGCTTTTAGAGAGCCTCACAGATACTCAGAGCTTGATGTTGGCCTCCCAACACCAAACTTAGAAGTTGAGTATGGGGGCTCTGTTTGACTCTGTATTGAGAGAAGCTTTTCATGCTTCCTCTCCATGGTTACAGAAAAAATCCTTGAGCCTTAAACACAAGGTAGTCCTCATTCAATTGAAGGACTAACTCTCCTCTATCCACATCAATCACAACTCTTGCTATGGCTAGGAAGGGTCTTCCAAGGATGATGGATTCATCTTCATCCTTCCCAGTGTCTAGGATTATAAAATCAGCAGGGATGTAAGCCTTCAACCTTCACTAAGACATCCTCTACAAGTCTATAAGTCTGTTTCCTTGAATTGCCTGCCATCTCTAGTGAGATTCTTACAGCTTGTACCTCAAAGATCCCTAGTTTCTCCATTACAGAGAGTGGCATGAGGTTTATACTTGAACCAAGGTCACACAGAGCCTTCTTAAAGGTCATGGTGCCTATGATGCAAGGTATTAAGAACTTTCGAGGATCCGGTTTCTTCTGAGGTAATTTCTGTTGAACCAATGTATTAAGTTCATTGATGAGTAATGGAGGTTCATCCTCCCAAGTCTCATTACCAAATAACTTGGCATTCGGCTTCCTGATTGCTCCTAGATACTGAGCAACTTGCTCTTCAGTAATATATTCATCCTCTTCAGAGGAAGAATACTCATTAGAGCTCATGAATGGCAACAATAAGTTCAGTGGAATCTCTATGGTCTCCATATAAGCCTCAGATTCCTTTGGTTCCTCAATAGGAAACTCCTAAGTGGCCAGTGGACGTCCATTGAGGTCCTCCTCAGTGAAAATCACTGCCTTTCCCTCCTCTACAGGTTCGGCCATGTTGGACGTGTTGATGGCCTTGCACTCTCTTTTTGGATTCTCTTCTGTATTACTTGAGAGAGTACTATGAGGGATTTCAGTAACTCTTTTACTCAGCTGACCCACTTGTGCCTCCAAATTTCTAATGGAAGACCTTGTTTCAGTCATGAAACTGTGAGTGGTCTTACTTAGATCAGAGATTATGGTTGCTAAGTCAGAGAGGCTCAGCTTAGAATTCTCTGTCTGTTGCTCAGAAGATGATGGAAAAGGCTTGCTATTGCCAAACCTATTTCTCCCACCATTATTATTATTGAAGCCTTGATGAGGCTTCTGCTGATCCTTCCATGAAAAATTAGGATGATTCCTCCATGAAGGATTATAGGTGTTTCCATAGGATTCTCCCATGTAGTTCACCTCTTCCATTGCAGGATTCTCAGGGTCATAAGCTTTTTCTTCAGAGGCAGCTTCCTTAGTACTGACGGATGCAGCTTGCATTCCAGTTAAACTCTGAGAAATCATATTGACTTGCTGAGTTAATATTTTATTCTGATCCAATATTGCATTCAGAGTATTAATCTCAAGAACTCATTTCTTCTGAGTTGTCCCACTATTCACAGGATTTCTTTCAGAAGTGTACATGAACTGGTTATTTGCAACCATTTCAATGAGTTCCTGGGCTTCTGCAGGCATCTTCTTCAGATGAAGAGATCCACCAGCAGAGTGATCCAATGACATCTTGGACAATTCAGATAGACCGTCATAGAATATACATAGGATGCTCTATTCTGAAAGCATGTTAGAAGGACACCTTCTGATCAATTGCTTGTATCTTTTCCAAGCTTCATAGAGGGATTCACCTTCCTTCTGTCTGAAGGTTTGGACTTTCACTCTAAACTTGCTCAACTTTTGAGGTGGAAAGAATTTGGCCAAGAAAGCATTGACCAACTTTTCCCAAGAGTTCAGGCTTTCTTTAGGTTGTAAGTCCAACCATATCCTAGCTCTGTCTCTTACAGCAAAGGGGAAAAGCATAATTCTGTAGACCTCAGGATTAACCCCATTGGTGTTAATAGTGTCACAGATTTGCAAGAATTCAGCTAAAAACTGATGAGGATCTTCCAATGGAAGTCCATGAAACTTGCAATTATGCTGCATTAGAGAAACTAATTGAGGCTTAAGCTCAAAGTTGTTTGCTCCAATTGCAGGAATTGAGATGCTTCTTCCATAGAAGTCAGAAGTGGGTGCAGTAAAGTCACCAAGCATCTTCCTTGCATCTCCACCATGGTTGTTATTTTCGGTTGCCATGTCTTCTTCTTTTTCGAAAATTTCTGTTAGGTCCTCTCCAGAGTTTTGTGCTTTAGCTTCTCTTAGTTTCCTCTTCAGAGTCCTTTCAGGTTCAGGATCAGTTTCAACAAGAATATTCTTATCCTTGCTCCTACTCATATGAAAAAGAAGAGAACAGAAAAGGATAGGAATCCTCTATATCACAGTATAGAGATTCCTTTATGTGAGTAGAAGAATAGAAGAATAGAAAGAAGAAAGATGAAGGAGAAGAATTTGAACACAGAGAGAGGGAAAGGATTCGAATTTTTAAGAAGAGGAGAAGTGTTAGTAAATATATAAATAGAAAGAGATGAGAGGGAAAGAAAAAAATATTTTTGTTTTTATTTTAATTATTAGTTAGAATTTGAATTTATTAAAAGAAATAGAATAAAATTAAAATTTAAAACAATTAGTTAACAAAAAAGAAATTTGAAAAAGAGGTTAGTTATTTTCGAAAATTGGAGAGAGAAAAGTAGTTAGGTGGTTTTGAAAAAGATATGATTGAAATAGAAAACTTTTAAAATCAAACAACAAGTCAAGTAGTTAATTAAAAAAGATTTGAAAATTAATTTTTGAAAAGATAAGAAGTTAGAAAAAGATTTTGAAATTAAGTTTTGAAAAAGATACGATTGAAATCTATTTTGAAAAAGATTTGAAAAAGAAATTAAAAAGATTTGATTTTTGAAATTAAAGTTGATTACTTGACTAACAAGAAACTAAAAGATATGATTCTAGAATTTAAAGATTGATCCTTTCTTAATAGGCAACTAACAACTTGAAATTTTTTAATCAAAATATTAAATGTTAGTAATAAATTCAAAAATATGAAACAAAAATAAGAAAAAGAGTTTGAAAAAAAATTTTGAAGAATTTTCGAAAAACAGGAAAGAATAATGAAAAAGATTTGATTTTTAAAAAAGATTTGAAAAGATAAAATTTTTAAATTGAAATTTTGACTTGACTAATAAGAAAAAACCAAATTTTGAAAAGTTTTGACTAAATCAATCTAAAATTTCGAAAATTTATGAGTGAAATAAGGGAAAGATATTTTTTGAGTTTTGAATTTTAATGATGAGAGAGAAAAACACAAAAATGGCACAAAACATAAAAGTTTAACATTAAAACAAAAAATGCATGTAAGAACACTTTGAATGTCAAGATGAACACCAAGAACACTATGAATGTCAAGATGAACACCAAGAACATATTTTTGAAAATTTTTAAGAAAAGAAAAACATGCAAGACACCAAACTTAGAAATTTTCAATGTTTAGACACTATGAATTCGAAAATGCATATGAAAAATAAGAAAAGACACAAAACAAGAAAAATTAAAGATCAAACAAAGAAAATCATAAAGAACAACTTGAAGATCATAAAAGAACACATGCATGAATTTTCAAAAATTTAAAGAAAAATTAAAAAGATGCAATTGACACCAAACTTAAAATTTGACACTAGACTCAAACAAGAAACACAAAATATTTTTAGTTTTATGATTTTATTAATTTTTTTGTATTTTTCTAAAATTATTTGGAAAAAGAAAATAAAGGGATACAAAATTTTTAATAAGAATCCCAGGAATCATGCAATGTTAGTCTAAAGCTCCAGTTCAAAAGATTTAGACATGGCCAATGGCCAGCCAAGCTTTAAGTAAAAGCTTCGGTCCAAAAGATTAGACATGGCCAAATAGCCAGCCAAGCTTTAGCATAAAACATACAAGCATGTCAATGAAAAGTGGAAGCCTCAGTCCAAAATATTAGACATGGCTTCACAGCCAGCCAGGCTTCAACATATCTCATGAAACTCTAGAATTCATTCTTAAAAATTCTGAAGAACACAATTTTTTTTGGATTTTTCGAAAATAAAAATAAAAAGCGTAAACATAAAATAAAATTACCCAATCTAAGCAACAAGATGAACCGTCAATTGTCCAAACTCGAACAATTCCCGGCAACGGCGCCAAAAACTTGGTGTACATAAATCGTGATTCACACTTTTCACATCTCCGCACAACTAACCAGCAAGTGCACTGGGTCGTCCAAGTAATAAACCTTACGTGAGTAAGGGTCGATCCCACGGAGATTGTCAGCTTGAAGCAAGCTATGGTCATCTTGTAAATCTCAGTCAGGCGGATTCAAATGGTTATGAGGTTTTGATAATTCAAATAAAAATAAAATATGAAATAAGATAAAGTTACTTATGTAATTCACTGGTGGGAATTTCAGATAAGCGTCTGGAAATGCTTTGTTGCTTCTGAAACTCTGCTTTTCTATTGCCTTCTTCCAACCATGTGTTACTTCCTTCCATGGCAAGCTGTAAGATCCTCTCAGTAAAAATGGTCCTCTACGGTTTCTGCACAGCTAATCAACTGTCAGATTTCTCGTCTCGGATGAAAAATACCAGGTACAGCTACCGCATGGCCAATCATCTGTCGGTTCCCGCTAGCATCAGAATAGAATCCATTGATCCTTTTGCACACTGTCACTTGTGCCCAACATTCGCAGGTTTGAAGCTCGTCACAGTCATCCCTTCCCAGATCCTACTCGAAATACCACAGACAAGGTTTAAACTTTCCGGATCCCAGGAATGGCTGCCAATAATTCTAGCATATACCACGAAGATACTAATCTCATGGGCTCGGTCCGTGTATTAGATACCCAAGAGAATATACTCCAGCTGTCATCCAATGACTACGTTGAAAATCATGTAGACCGCTTTGTGGTTGTCAGGCACGCGGATCTTGGCTAAGCGAGTAACGAAGATTGGGTGATTGTCATGGGTCACCCCTTCATTCTGACTTAACTGAATTAAGTACAAAAGTATATCTTAGATAAGAAGTAGGCGTGAATTGAAAGAAAAACAATAGTACTTGCATTAATTCATGAAGAACAGCAGAGCTCCACACCTTAATCTATGGGGTGTAGAAACTCCACCGTTGAAAATACATAAGTGAAAAAGATCTAGGCATGGCCATGAGGCCAGCCCCCAAAACATGAAAAGATGATAAAAGTTACATAAGGTGATCAAAGATCAAAAGTGATCAAAAGATATAAAATAAATCTCTAAAAGTAGTTTTTATACTAAACTAGTAACCTAGGTTTACAGAAAATGAGTAACTAAGTGTAGATAGTGCAGAAATCCACTTTTGGGGTCCACTTGGTGTGTGCTTGGGATGAGAATTGAAGATTTTTCGTGCATAGGCTATTCCTGGAGTTAAACGCCAGCTTTGGTGCCAGTTTGGGCGTTTAACTCCAATTCTGGTGCCAGTTTGGGCGTTTTACGCCAAGATGTTTTAGGCTGGCTTTGGACGCCAGTTTGGACCATCAAATCTCGGAAAAACTATGGACTATTATATATTGATGGAAAGCTCAGGATGTCTACTTTCCAACAAAATTGATAGCGCGCCAATGGGTTTTCTGTAGCTCCAGAAAATCCAATTCGAGTGCAGGAGGGTCAGAATCTAACAACATCTGCAGTCCTTTTTCAGCCTCTGAATTAGATTTTTGCTCAGGTCCCTCAATTTCAGCCAGAAAATACCTGAAATCATAGAAAAACACACAAACTCATAGTAAAATCTAGAAATGTAATTTTTGAATAAAAATAAATAAAAATATAATAAAAAGTAACTAAAACATACTAAAAACTAAGTAAAAACAATGCCAAAAAGGGTATAAATTATCCGCTCATCAATTCCCAAGGAATTTACCAAGCAGAAAGCCCAGAAACTCATGCATGATGCAAAGTACTAATTATGGGATGAACCATATCTCTTTAAGAGATGCTCAGATGGAATAATCCGACGCTGTGTGTCTGTAGAAGAGGCACAGAGAATTCTATGGCATTGCCATGGCTTAGACTATGGAGGACACTTTGAAGGTGAGCGGACAGCCACCAAAGTTCTCCAAAGTGGCTTTTACTGGCCTACTCTCTTTAAAAATTCTAGAGAGTTCGTCCATAACTGTGATAGTTGCCAAAGGGCTGGCAACCTCCCTCATGGTCACAGCATGCCTCAGCAAAGAATCCTAGAGATTGAGCTGTTTGACGTATGGGGCATAGATTTTATGGGACCATTCCTGCCTTCATACTCAAATATCTACATCCTTGTGGCAGTAGATTATGTGTCTAAATGAGTTGAAGCAATAGCAACACCTACCAATGACACCAGAGTAGTAATGAAGTTCCTCCAAAAAAATATCTTTAGTAAATTTGGTGTCTCTAGGACACTAATTAGTGATGGAGGAACTCATTTCTGTAACAGACAACTGGATTCTGTCTTGAGCCGTTACAGAGTTCGCCACAAGGTAGCAACATCGTATCATCCCCAAACAAATGGGCAAGCTGAAGTCTCAAAAAGAGAACTAAAGCGAATCCTAGAAAGGATTGGGCTAGAAAGCTTGATGATGCTCTGTGGGCATACAGAACAGCTTTCAAAACCCCCATTGGAACATCACCATACTAGCTGGTGTATGGGAAATCATGTCATTTGCTAGTGGAACTAGAACACAAGTCCTATTGGGCCACTAGATTCCTCAACCTTGATGCTAAAGCAGCAGGAGAGAAACGACTGCTCCAACTAAATGAGTTGGATCAATTCTGCTTAGCTGCATTTGAAAATACAAAGATCTATAAGGAAAAAGAAAAAAGGTGGCATGACAAGAAAATATCTTCCAGAGTCTTTGAACCAGGACAGAAGGTCCTGCTCTTCAACACAAGACTCAAATTCTTCCCTAGGAAACTCAAATCCCGTTGGAAGGGACCCTATGTGATTACTAGTGTATCACCTTATGGGCACATAGAACTTCAAGGAAAAGACCCTAACACAAGGTTCACTATGAATGGACAGAGAGTCAAACATTACATTGGAGGAGATATAGAGCCAGGAGGCTCAACACTGTTACTAAGTTAAGTACAGTGAGGTCTAGCTAAAGACATTAAAGAAGCGCTTGTTGGGAGGCAACCCAATGATTCCTCATATATTATTAATTTTCTAAATTATTTCTATTTTAATTAATTTTATTTTTAATTTTTTATTATGTTTTAATTTGGTTAATTTTCATGTTAGTGATCATGAACAGTGCTTAAAATAGAGGCAGAATGATACAGAACAGCAAACAGAATACCCTAGAGAAGGAAGCCCCCTGGCGTTAAACGCCAGAAAAGGGTGGCAAGGTTTAAACGCCCATGGAGGCAGCAAGCCTGGCATTAAACGCCAGCCAAAGAGCTCTAGCTGGGCATTTAACGCCCTAAAGGGAGCACAAGCCTGGCGTTAAACACCAGCCAGGAGGCCCTGGCTGGGCGTTTAACACCCAAGAAGGAGCACATGCCTGGCGTTAAACGCCGGCCAGGAAGCTCTAGCTGGGCGTTTAAACGCCAGCAAGGCAGCATAGAGGTAATTTCAAAATTCTCATCTTCTCTTCATTCAACTCATCTTTTTCATATTCAATTTCAAATATTCTTTTATTTTCAAATCAAATCTTATTCAAATACTTCTATTTCAATTTAATTCCAAATTTAACATATCTTTAATTCTTTTCAAATCCTTTCCAAAATTTCATATCTTTTTTTCAACTTGTTTTCAAGTTCTTTCAAAATCTTTTCTTATCTTTAAAATTTTCGTTCATATCTTTTATTAAACTTTCAAATCTTTTTCATACTTCTTATCTTATCTTTAAAATATTTTTTATCTTTTTAAAATCTTTTCTTATCTTTCAAGTTTAACAACTTATCTTTTTCAAAAATCTTTATCTTTCTTTAATGATTATTTTTTAAAATCCCTTCTCCACCTTCCTCTATATATGTGACCGTGCCCTTCTCCCTCACTCACCACCTCTCATTCGAATTCTATTCTCTATTTCTACCTTTACTTCACTTTTTTTCTTCTTCCTTTCTTACCTTTTGCTTGAGGACGAGCAAATCTTCTAAGTTTGGTGTGGAAGAAGTCCTGTCCTCTCATCAAGAATTCAATCCCATTGCTCCAAAAAAAGTGGCAAGACTGCCCCAAAGAACAAGAAAGAAGACAACTCAACAGTTGTTTTCAAACCTGTTCAATTCCTTACCAAGCAACATGAAGAACATTTTCACAAGATAATGAGTAAAAGGCCAGTAATCCCTGAGTTGGGATTCAATTTAGGAGAAGAAGAATACCCGAAGATCCAAGAGCAAATTCGAAGGTTGAGGCTGGGAGATTCTAACTTATCCTCAGTCTAAAGTTGGACACAACATGATCCATGAATTCTATGCAAATCTGTAGATGACAGATAAGCAAAAAAAGATGGAACAGCCTTCTATACTTTCGCACTATGGTCAGGGGGAAGATCATACAACAGAAGGGTTGTAGCTAACCAAAAGCTGGATCAAGTCCTAGAGGACATATGCTTGCTTGGAACTTAATGGATTGAGAATACAAAAGGGCAGCCATGCCAGTTAAAAAGGGCAAACCTCAAGCCAGTTGCTAAAGGATGGCTAGACTTTATTGGGCATTCTATACTCCCCAAAAGTAATCGCTCTGAAGTCACTATTCTAAGAGCAGTGATGATTCACTGCATCATAATGGGAATGAGGTAGAAATCTACCAAATAATTCCCCGTGAGATTTATAAGTTAGCAAACAGGGTGTCTACTAATGCCATGCTGGCTTATCCAAATCTCATCTTTCGCCTATGCCAAGAGGCCAAGGTCCTGATCCCCTCCGATAACTTTATTCCAGTAGTAAGTCCAATCACCAAACAGGTGATGAAGAGTTCCAAGATAGAAGAAGATCACCCTAAAAGGAAGCCACCTGAGCCTCCCCAAGAGATCCCTCCAATTGAGTATTGGGACCAGCTGAAGGTGTCTGTAATACACTTACAGAGCACTTTAGATCAGCTCAAAGAGGAGCAGAGAGATTAGACCAGCATGATTTACAGACTGATCAAGGAGCAAGAGAAGCAAGGGCATGAGATGGAGGAGTTGAAGAGCCCAGCGTCCCTCAAGCTGAAGGGCCCAGCGCCCCTCAAGCTGAAGGTTGTTGAGTTTCAACCATGTGACTACACCTATTCCTGTTTCACGTATTTCCATACTAATTTAGAGTTGCATGATCACTAGTAGTATTTAAGTCTTTATTTTTATTTTTATGTCTTTTAATTTTTAGGATTACATAAGCATTAGTAGCAATTAATTAATTTTTATTTTCCAATTAGCTATAAATTATTCCTCTTATCATCATTAAACATAAATAAAATAGTAAATTTTTTTAGAAGAATTAAAGATGCATAAATTTTCGAGTTCTATAATAAAGAATAATCAATTATTTTTTATGTGGTATCATTGCTTTAGTTTTCTGAATGTATGATTAAACAGTGCATATTTGAAGTTGGAATTTTAGGATGCTGACACTTGAAAGAATAAAGAAAAAAGAAAAATATTATTGATGATCTGAAAAATCCAAAATTTGATTCTTGAAGCATGAAAAAGCAGCAAAGAAAAATAAAAAGCATATTTCAAAAAAATGGCGAAAAAGAAAAGAAAATAGAAAAAGAAAGAAAAAAAAAGCAATTAGCTCTTTAAACTAAAAGGCAAGAGCAAAAAGCCAGTTACCCTTTAAACCAAAAGGCAAGGGTAAAAGGATCCAAGGATTTGAGTATCAGTGGTTAGGATGGCCTAAAGAAAACAAAATCTTGACCTAAGTGGCTCAACTAAGCTGTCCCTAACCATGTGCTTGTGGCATGAAGGTGTCAAGTGAAAAGCTTGAGACTGAGCGGTTAAAGTCATTATCCAAAGCAAAAAGAGTGTGCTTAAGAACTTTGAACACCTCTATCTGGGGATTCTAGCAAAGTTGAATCAGAATCTGAAAAGGTACACCTAGTTAAAGTGTATATTGCATTTATGTATTCGGTGATAATACTGGAAAAACAAAGTGCATAGGGTCATGGCCAAGACTCTAAAAAGCTGTGTTCGAGGATAAAAAAGAACTGAACTAGGAGAATCAATAATATCATCTGGATTCTAAGTTCCTAAGGATGCCAGTCATTCTGAGTTTCAGTGGATAGTGAGATACCAAAACTATTCAAAAGCAAAAAGCTACTAAGTCCCGCTCATCTAATTGAAACTGAGCTTCATTGGAAACTCTGAAAATTATTGCATCCTACTCTTCTTTTCATCCTATTTTATTTTTATTTTCTTGGAATAAGCAACAGTTTAAGTTTGGTGTTGTGATGAGCGGATATTTTATACACTTTTTGGCATTGTTTTCATATAGTTTTTAGTATGTTTTGTATAGTTTTTATTAAGTTTCTATAGGTTTTAGTATTAAATTCACATTTTTGAATTCTACTTTGAGTTTGTGTGTTTTTGTGCAATTTCAAGTATTTTCTGGCTGAAATTGAGGAGCTGGAGCAAAAGTCTGATTCAGAGACAGAGAAAGCACTACAGATGCTGTCCATATCTGACCTCCTTGCACACGGAAGAGCTTTTCTGGAGTTACAGAAGTCCAAATGGATCATTCTCAATGAAAATGGAAATTTGACTTCTAGATCATTCCAACAACGATTAATAGTCCATACTTTGCTTTGGATTAGAAGGCCCAAAACTAGCGTCCAACGCCAGCCTCCAGCCCCCTTCTAGGCGTCCAGCGCCCAAGGAGCAGAGCCCAGTGTCCAAACACCTAGAGAGGACCCCTAGCCAGCGTTCAACACCCTAGAGGCCTCCTAGCACATGGATCACATCAAAGCTCGGCCCAAACACTTACCAAGTGGGCCCCAGAAGTGGATTTTAGCACTAAAGAGACGTTTTACCCTAACTAGTCATTAGTTTAGTATTTAAAGTAGATCACTCTTTGTTAAGGATCTTAAGCCACTTTACACATTTTTACCATTGTATTTCTTTTCAGTATGAGTTTCTAAACCTCCTAGGTTGAGGGGAGGAGCCCTACTGAGTCTAATGAATTAATAAAAGTATTGCTATTTTTCTTCGATCCGTGTGTGATTAATTCTAAGATGTATATTTGTTTTTCAACATGGTGAATAAAATGACCAGTGACAATCAGCTCTGTTCATCATACTAGGACCGCGTGCCTAACAATCACTCGTGTCTACTTGGGTTCGTGCGAATACTTCAGTGGAAAGCATTGAACTGCCAGCTTGGTTATACATCTCTCAGACGGCTAATCCACGACTTCATTGGGAACTTCTCAAGACACCAGTTCAGCCAATTTATGGGGAGATTAGGGTCTCTATGGTAGTGGCTAGAACCCAAAGATGCAGCATTCTCTTATCCGGAAGATCCAACCTTGTCTGTGGCATTTTGAGTAGGATCATCAAGGAGAATGGACTGTACGAGCTTCACCCTCAATCAGAATGGATCCACACTAACTTGGGGTTCAAATCTGGAGGATTTTTGGCAGCTGCTCAAACCAGCATTAATTACTTATAGCTTGCCATGGAAGATATCATTCACAAGCAAAGAAGACAGTAATACCAGAGTTAATTCAGAAAGGCTAAGCAACTCCAATCCTCAACTATGTTCCTATTACTGATTTCATTGACAAAATACCTTATACCCTTCTCTCATATTTCTTTTAATGCAATTAAGCCTCAATCCAACAACTTTTTTATTTCGCCTGACTAAGACCTGCAAGATAACCATAGCTTGCTTCAAGCCCCAATCCTCGTGGGATCGACCCTGACTTGCTCAGGTATAACTTGGACGACCCAGTGCACTTGCTGGTACAGCTATACGAAGGTGTGGGGATACGTGCACCACTAACCGACAAAAACTTTCATTCAAGTTTTTGGCGCCGTTGCTAGGGAATTGGAATAGTGTTATATTATTGGCTATTGTGAATATGTGAATATTGTGAATATGTTTGCCTTTTGCTTGTTTGTTAGTTTTTGTTAGGTTTAGGACTTTGTTGCTTATTTTTGTTAGATTTTTGTTTTTATTTTCCACTATGAATTCTCACCCTTTTGGCTATGAGAGTGGTTACAACTATGTTGTAGGGAATGAGAATCACAATGACAACATTCATCAAGGATGGAACAATCAAAGATGGGAAGAGTCTCAAGGAATTGATCAACTTTCTTGGAAACAACCTCCCCAAATGTATTATGAGCAAGAACCATACCATGATGCATACCTAGCCAATAGCTATGGTAGACCTCCTTGTGGTTATCAACCACAACCACCATGTGCCTATGAGCCCTCTCCTCAATATAGCCCTCAACCACCATACTCACAAGCCTCATACCACCAAATACCTCCATATGATCCCAATCCATATCCACCATACCAACAACCATATGAGCCATACACACCATACATAGAACCACCCCATTTCGACAACCAATACCCTCAAGAACCACCACCTATGCCATTATCAAGATGAATCACTTCCCATGTATGAGAACTTTCAACCACATAATGAATTTCTCTTTCCACCACAACCCTCCATGGAAGAATATCCATATCCATTAGTCCAAGAGCAACATGATCCTACTTATGTTAGTCAAGTAGAACAAGAGCCAAGGGATCGGCTCAAGGAAGCAATGGATCGGCTTCAAGCACTCATCCGTCAAAAGGAGCAAGAGGAAGCTCAAAAGAGACATGAAGATATCATGGCCAACCCTGCCAAAATTAAAGTCAATTTGGACTCATGGGACTCATGCAACAAGAAAAGCATTTCCATGGACAAATATGGAAAATCAACCGAAGAGTGGAGAATGAAGGAGATTTTAAAATCTCAACATGAGAACAAAGAAATGGAGTGTGTTGTGCAACAAGTGGAAGGGATAGGAATTGTTGTTGAAGAAGAAGTGGTTGAAGACCTATGCGAAGTTGAACAAGGGGTGGATTTCAAGATTGAGAACACTTCCACACCAAGTGATGTTGTTGATGATTTTATGGAAGTTGTTGAACCTTTTTTCATTGAACTTGAAGATGATGTTGAGGAGGATCATGTACAACCTCCTAGGCATATTGTGGATGATAAAAGATTGGAAGAACTTAAGCAAGAAGCAAGCCCCACCATTGAAGATAATCCCGCACCAACCAATGTGCCAGTTGAAATTGTTGAACCTTCCTCATTGTTGTGTGAAATTAATGCATTGGAAAATGTTGCCATGCAACATTGGAAAAATGGGACCCCTAAAAGACCGAGCAATCTCATTCATAAAGTGATGATCCTTGTCTTTTATCCATGCATCACCCCAACCGTCCATCAAGTAACTACTCCATCAATCCACACCCTCCATTCTCTCACAACTTCTCTATATAAATGACCCTTGTTCCGTACCCACCTTCATTGTCATTACCCACTCTTCACCACCCTCCATTTCGGTACAAGACACTCCCTACCCCATTAAAAACCTTTTTCCCACCTCACTCTCTTCAGTGCAATAAAACCCTAAACAACCAAAAATCTCCACAACTTTGCCACCTTCATATATTAACTATCATTTATGGCGTCTTCGGGTTCTAAAAGAAGGAAGGGAAAGGAACCCATGGAAGAACACCCATATGATGAAAAGAGATTTAGAAGCTTGCATCATGCATTGCAATACGGGTGGATGGTTGATAAGGAAATCATTTATGAGCTGGGATTTCAAGTTAAAAAGACTGAGTGCCCCGAAATGACAGAGAAGATAGAAAGGAGAAGATGGGAGCTCCTCACTGACCCGGTTATTAAGGTGAATGCAAACCTCATAAGAGAATTTTATGCAAATGCGGTTCGATATGACAAGAAGGATGAGTCCTATACAAGCTTTGTGAGAGGAAAGATGGTGGACTTTCGTCCCATGAGTGTCATGAGGGTATTGAAGCTACGGTCTATACAGCTTGAAGAAGAAAGCTATCACTCAAGATTGGACAACCCCAATTATGACCAGATTCTGCAAGATATTTGTGTACCAGGAGCTGACTGGGAAAGGGGTGCGGGAAATAAACCAAAGTTCATCAAGAGAACAGATCTCACTCCTGAAGCCAAGGGGTGGTTTGAGCTAGTGAGAAGGTCTATTCTCCCAGCTGCAAACAACTCGGAGGTGAATGTCAAGAGAGCCATAATAGTGCACTGTATACGGAAGGGAGGAGAAATCAAGGTCCATGAACTCATAGCTGAAGGCATTAGAAAGATGGCAGAGAAAAGCGACTCAAGAGGAACGATAGGTTACCCCAGCACTATTTACCGAATATGCAAGAAAGCTGGGGTGGTTTTTGAAGATGAGGACCCCGTGTGGATAAAGGAAGGCATCCCAATAACTGTACGAAGGATGAATGCTGCAGCATCCCCCCTGCCTCAACGGAAGCAAAGGAAGAGAACAGCCCCTCAAGTAGTGGAAGGACAAGTCTTAGAGGGGCAAGCACCACAGATCTTGGAATTGCACCGATTGCAGGAAGCCATTGATGGCTTGTCTAGACAATATTTGGAAAGCCAAGGAGCACAGAAAGAGCTTCAATTACAAATGATGGGGCAGCAAGAGGAAGCACTCTCAAGATGGATGACTCAGCAAGGTGAGTGGCAAAGGCAAATAATGGAACAGCAACTAAGTCAAGGACAACAATGGGGAGAAACATTCAACAGGATGGAACAAAGGCAAAATGAGCAACAAGAATCCATCCAGAGGCTAATCAACATCCAAGCACATCAAGGGGCACACATACATGAGATGCATCGAAGACAAATAGAACAGGCAGAACAATTGGACGAGCAAAGGGCATTCGCAGAAGAAGTTTACATGAGCGAGACAGGACATCACATAAACACTCAAGCCAGGCTCGGCTACTTAGTGGTACAGCTGCCAATATTGCATCCAAGAATAGCCAGGTATGAAGAAATAAAGGATGAATTAGCACGAGAGGAAAGACAAAGGATGGAAGAGAGTCATGAGTCAGTGAGGAAGGCACTTGAGGATTGGAAGCAAGCAAGATTGGCACGGATGTGAGAAAATTCAAGAGGAAACAAGGAGGACAAGCAAGGAAAAGAGCATGGACATCCACAACAGTAAAAGGTGGTGGAGTTCCTTCTTTATTCCACCTTTCTCTATGTTTTAAATAAGGAAGATCTTGTATGAAATAGAACTTGCTTCCATGTTTTGTTTAAACCTTTTTAAATTCTGTCTTTTAAGTCTTTGGTATTGAAGAAGGTCTCTGTGTGCTAGTCTTTATGTCACTGCATCCTCCTTAACTTACTTGTATGCTTGTCCCTTTAAATCAAATGAAGAAAGAATGTTTATGTTTCAAAAGACCAGAGTAGAGTTCATACTATGGAGTACATTCATGAGTTTGTGGTATGATCATAAGTTAGCTAAGTTGGTTCAACCATAAGGTGGGATGACAACTATCTGGACTGAATACTTTGCTTTGAATATACTCATGAGACTAAGTATATGATAAGATCCTAATAAGAGAAAGAGAAAAGAATAATGAAAGTGGAAAAACAAAAGAAAAAAGAGCAAGCAATAAGGCTAGGCACCAATGGTTTTGATCTTAAGATATGTGTCTGTGGTGTTCCTGTGTGAGGGATCTACTTGGATGAATAAGCTCTTAGGGGTGCCTTATCACTTGGTAACTTGGGTTAACTAACTCGGGATTATCAGCTGAAAGTCCACTATCAAGAGTAACCCTCAATACAGAGCATTTAGTAACCCAAAGAGGTGCTGGACACCAAGGTCTCAAGAAAAGAAAATAAATAAACTATGTGCCTGTGGTGTGTATGTATGGGGGAGAGACTTGAGGGAGTAGGTCCTTAGGGGTGCTTCAATACCTAGCACCTTGAACCAACTGGTTCGGGAGTGTTGGCTGAAAGCTTATCTTAAAAAGTTGCCCCCTTACAGAGCACTTAGCCTAAGAACACCAATAAGCTCTGAAATGATAATAAAGGGATCAATGAATAAAAGTCTCATGGGATGTAAGCAAAGTGAGTGTTTTTGGACATGATAAAGGTCTAAAAGCCAGTAAAGGAATGAACCTAAGTTACTATGCATGAAACCACCATAAAATTAGTGATATGACTTCCACAAGAATGACTCATTGCTCTTGGCATTCCATTCATCATTCTCTTGTTCCAGTACTTGCTTAGGGACAAGCAAGCTTTAAGTTTGGTGTTGTGATGCCAGGGCATCTTGGCCAGTTTCACTGACCTTTTCTTTACT
>NC_029790.2:81694150-81695274 GCF_000816755.2 Arachis ipaensis
AGGTAACTTGCAAAGTTAATGAGAAAAGTGATTGCCAATAACGCTCTCGAAGCCATCATTGACCACGTTAAGAGTCACGTTAACTAAGTTAACGTGAACTCTAACGTGGAGAGGGGAAGTTAAGCCAATGTTAGTGACACTTAACATTGTCACTAACGTTGGCAAATGCTCATAAGTGGCCATGTTAGAGTCCACGTTAACTTAGTTAATGTGGCCTCTAACGTTAAAAGGGGAAGAAACGCCAACGTTAGTGACATTCAACATTGTCACTAATGTTGGCCTAAGGAGAAACATACCACGTTAACTCCCACGTTAACTTGGTTAACGTGGGAGCTAACGTAAGAAGCAAGAGTGGTTGACAACGTTAGTGACACCCAACATTCTCACTAACGTTGGAAGCAACCACACAACCCCCCAAGGAGCCACGTTAACTTCCACGTTAATTTAGTTAAAGTGGAAGCTAACGTTGATGAGTGAAAGAATGGCCAACGTTAGTGACACTCAACATTGTCACTAACGTTGGGGATGGCTAAGCATGGCCACGTTAGAAGCCACGTTAACCTAGTTAACGTGGACTCTAATGTGAGACATAGGGGCACCTTGGAATGTTAGTGACAATTCTGAGTGTCACTAACATTCTCGAAGGATGGCAAGCCCACGTTAAAGAGCCACGTTAACTAAGTTAACGTGGGCTCTAACGTGGAAACAAAGGGGGCTTTTCAAAGTTATTGGGAATGTTAAGTCTCAATAACGTGTGCGAAGGACTTAGAGGCAACGTTAGTGGCAACGTTTGTGCCACTAACGTTGAAGTTAATGTGGCTTTTACTTAGGAACGTTAGTGAGAAAGTTGATTGTCACTAACGTTCTCGAACTCATATTTTCACTAAACATTAACACCCCTAACGTCCTGAGCTAAAGTCTCTGCCCACTTCACATTTTCTCTCTGCAAGCAAAGCCAAGCCCAAATGAAGAAGAGAACTGCTTCAAACTCAAGATCCAAAGGCCCAAGACTTGAAGAGCCAACTAGAAGCTGAGAAAAGTAGTATATATAGGAGTAGCTTTGAATTGTTTAGAAGCACTGGGGAGTTGGAGAAGAGAACTACTCTCTGTATTTTACCTTCTCT
>NC_029790.2:81695368-81700476 GCF_000816755.2 Arachis ipaensis
TTTACTTTTATGAGCAATCCCTCATTCCCATTTACAATTCTGCAATTTACTTTCAGTCATTTACTTTCAGTCCTTTAATTCTAGCATTTACTTTTCTGTTATTTACATTCCCGCCATTTTATTTTATGCAATTCTCAACCCAAATTCTGGATTCGCTCAACTAGAATATTCTTCTAATTAAAGTTGCTTGATCAATCAATCCCTGTGGGATTCGACCTCACTCTATTGTGAGTTTTTACTTGATGAAAAATTCGGTACACTTGCTGAAGGAAATTTGTTGAGAGACAGTTTCCACCCGCATCAAGTTTATGGCACCGTTGCCGGGGATTGATTGTGCATCAACAATGATTAAATTGGAAGATCACTAGATTGAGCATTTTTCTTTTGTGAATTTCATTTTCTGTTTGAGTGATTTACTTTCTGTTTTAGTTAAACTTCTTCCCTTCCCCCTCTACTCTTTTGTTTTTTCTTTGTTATTTTCAATTCTGTTTGCTAACCCACTAACTGTTTGATATATTGCATCACCCACAACTAACAGTAATTCTGACAAAAATACTTTCTGCACATATCTTTTCTTGCCTGCACTTGATGGTTGTATGACAGGGAGAAGAAGCCGGGCTTCAACTTCCTTCGATTCTGAACCTGAGAGGACCTTCCTTAGATTAAGGAGGGAGGCAAGAGGAAAGAAAGTGGTTGGTGCTGAGGAAGAAGAGGAATTCTTTGAACCAAACATGGAAGACAACATGGAAAACCATCATGAAGAAGAGGATCACAACCATGGGGGAGGAGGTAGAGCAAATCATGCTGGGGAGGATAGAAGAGTTTTGGGCTCTTACATCAATCCAAACCCAGGAAATTGTGGAAGTAGCATCCAAAAGCCAACAATCCATGCCAACAACTTTGAACTTAAACCACAGCTCATCACCCTTGTTCAGAACAACTGTTCATTTGGAGGAGGCGTTCAAGAAGACCCCAATCAACATTTAACCACCTTCCTAAGAATATGTGACACAGTGAAGTCTAATGGTGTTCATCCTGACACCTATAGACTGCTCTTATTCCCATTCTCACTCAAGGACAAGGCAGCCAAGTGGCTGGAATCTTTCCCAAGGGAAAGCTTGATAACTTGGAAAGATGTGATAAACAAATTCTTAGCAAGATTTTACCCTCCTCAAAGAATCAATAGGCTGAGAGCTGAGGTCCAAACTTTCACGCAACAAGATGGTGAAACTTTGTATGAAGCATGGGAGAGATTTAAGGACCTCACAAGGAGGTGTCCACCTGACATGTTCAACGAATGGGTGCAGCTGCACATTTTCTATGAAGGGCTCTCTTATGAGTCAAAGATGGCCGTAGACCATTCATCCGGAGGATCCTTGAACAAGAAGAAAACCATTGAGGAGGCTATAGATGTCATTGAAACAGTAGCAGAGAACGACTACTTCTATGCTTCCGAAAGAAGGAACACAAGAGGAGTAATAGAGCTAAACAATGTAGATGCTCTGTTGGCCCAAAACAAGCTCATTACCCAGCAGCTGGCTGACCTCACCAAGAAGATGGAGAGGAACTAAGTAGCAGCAATCTCAACTTCATTAACAACCCAATAAGGAGTGAATGAAGAAGTAGAGGGTAGTCAGGAGCAAGCCAACTACATTGGGAATTCACCAAGGCAAAACTATGATCCATACTCCAAGACCTACAACCCTGGATGGAGAAACCACCCAAACTTTGGGTGGAGAAGTCAGCAAGATCAAAACCAAGACCAGAGACGTTACAACTCCAACAACAATGCAGCTCACCAACAATTCACACAGAGGACATCTCAACACCCCCACAACAACACTTCTCCACACGCCTATCAAAACCAAAACATCACATCTGCTCCGAATCACCCATCAATTGATGACAAGCTCTCTAAGATTGAAACCTTACTTGAAGGAATATGCCAAGAGATTCAAGAAAATAAGGTGTTCAAAGAGGAGGTGCGAGCCAATATTAAGAACCAGGGAGAGACCATTAGGAAGCTGGAATTCCAAGTGGGATGTTTAGCTGAGAAGATTCCCAAACTTACTGATAGCTTCCCAAGTGACACGGAGAAAAACCCCAAAGGAGAAGCAAAGAAAGTAAGATGGGAAGATTGCAAAATGGTCACTACAAGTGATCAAGAGACTGAAGACAAGCAAGGGAAACTTTTCAAACAACCTGAAGACAACTCAACAAAAGAGGAGGATAGAGATCACCAAGAACCAGAAATCTCACAACAAGAGCTGCTGAAGCTCTATGCACCCTTCCCTCAATTGCTCAATGGTGCTGTGGGAAAGAGAATATACTCAAGGTTCCTAGACTTGTTTGCATCTCTGCATGTAAACATACCATTCATCAAGGCAATTCAACAAATCAATCATACTGGGAAGACCATTTCTAGCTACGGCTAGAGCACTTATCGATGTAGAGAAAGGGGAGCTAATATTGAGAATCCATGATGAACGACTCAGCTTCAATGTTTTCAAACTCTCACAAGAAACAGATCAAAAGGACAAGGAACTAAGCACAGATGATAATGAGACACTGAAAGAGGAAACAAGCACTAAAGCACAGCCAGTTCATTCTGAGATCCCCTTAATTGATAAACAAGGAAAACAGCAATTGCCACAGCTCAAGGAAAAGTTGGAGGAACCTAAACCTCTAGAGGCAGGTGAAGACAGCATCACAACTCCTTTAGAAAAAGAGGTCACCGAGGGCAAGGTAACCTCAAAAGAAACAAAGAAGAAGGTACCAAGGAGGTGGAGGAACAAGAAGATCCCTACGGAAGACTTCTCTCCAGGGGATAGAGTTATCTCAGCCTACTTCCCAGATATTCCCCCTAATCTCCCCACTGTACCATCTCAGTTACCTAATGTCTTTACTATCAACAGAGTTCTCTCCCTGGAACATGTAGAAATCATTGATCCAACCAATGGATACAAGTCCACAGCAAGAGGGGAAGACTTTAAGCACTACCAACCACCCTGATGAGGGAAAAACGTCAAGCTAGTGACGCTAAAGAAGCGCTTCATGGGAGGCAACCCATGTTTTATATGTTTTTAGAAAATAGTGAATAAATCAATGTTTATGAATTTCAACCCAAACTTGACAAACAGTTGGTGACATCTTTATCATGCAGTATATAGTGAAGAACAAGTTTGGTGTTCAAAGCAGAACTCTTGGAGCTTTGAAAAAAGCTTTTCATCACAATGCTCCAAACTAAGTTTGGTGTCACCACATGGTGCCATCAATCTGCGTATAAGGATACACAAGTAGTTAGTTAGTTGAAGTTCATAAATAAACAAACTCTTTTTCTTCTCTTTATTATTCTAGCCGTAGAGTTTGATTTTTATGATATTAATTTCCTTATTTTAATTCTTATAGGAAAACGGAAAGGGACATTATAGGAGAGTGATTGGACAGTTAAACAAAGAAGGTTCGGACACCACAAAAGGAGGGACTACACACTTGTTCCGAAAAGGGAATGCATTGGAAAATGTTGCCATACAACATTGGAAAAATGGGACCCCTAAAAGACCGAGCAATCTCATTCATAAAGTGACGATCCTTGTCTTTTATCCATGCATCACCCCAACCGTCCATCAAGTAACTACTCCATCAATCCACACCCTCCATTCTCTCACAACTTCTCTATATAAATGACCCTTGTTCCGTACCCACCTTCATTGTCATTACCCACTCTTCACCACCCTCCATTTCGGTACAAGACACTCCCTACCCCATTAAAAACCTTTTTCCCACCTCACTCTCTTCAGTGCAATAAAACGCTAAACAACCAAAAATCTTCACAACTTTGCCACCTTCATATATTAACTATCATTCATGGCGTCTTCGGGTTCTAAAAGAAGGAAGGGAAAGGAACCCATGGAAGAACACCCATATGATGAAAAGAGATTTAGAAGCTTGCATCATGCATTGCAATACGGGTGGATGGTTGATAAAGAAATCATTTATGAGCTGGGATTTCAAGTTAAAAAGACTGAGTGCCCCGAAATCACAGAGAAGATAGAAAGGAGAAGATGGGAGCTCCTCACTGACCCGATCATTAAGGTGAATGCAAACCTCATAAGAGAATTTTATGCAAATGCAGTTCGATATGATAAGAAGGATGAGTCCTATACAAGCTTTGTGAGAGGAAAGATGGTGGACTTTGGTCCCATGAGTGTCATGAGGTCATTGAAGCTACGGTCTATACAGTTTGAAGAAGAAAGCTATCACTCAAGATTGGATAACCCCAATTATGACCAGATTCTGCAAGATATTTGTGTACCAGGAGCTGACTGGGAAAGGGGTGCGGGAAATAAACCAAAGTTTATCAAGAGAACAGATCTCACTCCTGAAGCCAAGGGGTGGTTTGAGCTAGTGAGAAGGTCTATTCTCCCAGCTGCAAACAACTCGGAGGTGAATGTCAAGAGAGCCACAATAGTGCACTGTATACTGAAGGGAGGAGAAATCAAGGTCCATGAACTCATAGCTGAAGGCATTAGAAAGATGGCAGAGAAAAGCGACTCAAGAGGAACGATAGGTTACCCCAGCATTATTTACTGAATATGCAAGAAAGCTGGGGTGGTTTTTGAAGATGAGGACCCCGTGTGGATAAAGGAAGGCATCCCAATATCTGTACGAAGGATGAATGCTGCAGCATCCCCCCTGCCTCAACGAAAGCAAAGGAAGAGAACAGCCCCTCAAGTAGTGGAAGGACAAATCTTAGAGGGGCAAGCACCACAGACCTTGGACATGCACCGATTGCAGGAAGCCATTGATGGCTTGTCTAGACAATATTTGGAAAGCCAAGGAGCACAGAAAGAGCTTCAATTACAGATGATGGGGCAGCAAGAGGAAGCACTCTCAAGATGGATGACTCAGCAAGGTGAGTGGCAAAGGCAAATAATAGAACAGCAACTAAGTCAAGGACAACAATGGGGAGAAACATTCAACAGGATGGAACAAAGGCAAAATGAGCAACAAGAATCCATCCAGAGGCTAATCAACATCCAAGCACATCAAGGGGCACACATACATGAGATGCATCGAAGACAAATAGAACAGGCAGAACTATTGGA
>NC_029790.2:81700518-81702589 GCF_000816755.2 Arachis ipaensis
CCAATATTGCATCCAAGAATAGCCAGGTATGAAGAAATGAAGGATGAATTAGCACGAGAGGAAAGACAAAGGGTGGAAGAGAGTCATGAGTCAGTGAGGAAGGCACTTGAGGATTGGAAGCAAGCAAGATTGGCACGGATGTGAGGAAATTCAAGAGGAAACAAGGAGGACAAGCAAGGAAAAGAGCATGGACATCCACAACAGTAAAAGGTGGTGGAGTTCCTTCTTTATTTCACCTTTCTCTATGTTTTAAATAAGGAAGATCTTGTATGAAATAGAACTTGCTTCCATGTTTTGTTTAAACCTTTTTCAATTCTGTCTTTTAAGTCTTTGGTATTGAAGAAGGTCTCTGTGTGCTAGTCTTTATGTCACTACATCTTCCTTAACTTACTTGTATGCTTGTCCCTTTAAATCAAATGAAGAGAGAATGTTTATGTTTCAAAAGACCAGAGTAGAGTTCAAAATATGGAGTACATTCATGAGTTTGTGGTATGATCATAAGTTAGCTAAGTTGGTTCAACCATAAGGTGGGATGAAAACTATCTGGATTGAATACTTTGCTTTGAATATACTCATGAGACTAAGTATATGATAAGATCCTAATAAGAGAAAGAGAAAAGAATAATGAAAGTGGAAAAACAAAAGAAAAAAGGGCAAGCAATAAGGCTAGGCACCAATGGTTTTGATCTTAAGATATGTGTCTGTGGTGTTCCTGTGTGAGGGATCTACTTGGATGAATAAGCTCTTAGGGGTGCCTTATCACTTGGCAACTTGGGTTAACTAACTCGGGATTATCAGCTAAAAGTCCACTATCAAGAGTAACCCTCAATACAGAGCATTTAGTAACCCAAAGAGGTGCTGGTCACCAAGGTCTCAAGAAAAGAAAATAAATAAACTATGTGCCTGTGGTGTGTATGTATGGGGGAGAGACTTGAGGGAGTAGGTCCTTAGGGGTGCTTCAACACCTAGCACCTTGAACCAACTGGTTCGGGAGTGTTGGCTGAAAGCTTATCTTAAAAAGTTGCCCCCTTACAGAGCACTTAGCCTAAGAACACCAATAAGCTCTAAAATGATAATAAAGGGATCAATGAATAAAAGTCTCATGGGATGTAAGCAAAGTGAGTGTTTTAGGACATGATAAAGGTCTGAAAGCCAGTAAAGGAATGAACCTAAGTTGCTATGCATGAAACCACCATAAAATCAGTGATATGACTTCCACAAGAATGACTCATTGCTCTTGGCATTCCATTCATCATTCTCTTGTTCCAGTACTTGCTTAGGGACAAGCAAGCTTTAAGTTTGGTGTTGTGATGCCAGGGCATCTTGGCCAGTTTCACTGACCTTTTCTTTACTGTTTTTAGGATAGTTTCATGCATTCCCTTTGGAAATAAGCTAGTTTTGGGTAGATATTCATAAGCTAGTAGATATTCACTTACACCTTGATTCAAGCATACATTGTGCATTTTACATTATTTCATGAGGATTTTGCATGAGTTTAGTGATTAGTGACATGTTGCATTTCCCATGACTTGGACTAGAACTTTGATGCACTCTATTGCTTGATCTCAGGACCAAAGGAAGCAAGGAATTGGAGGTAACTTGCAAAGTTAATGAGAAAAGTAATTGCCAATAACGCTCTCGAAGCCATCAATGACCACGTTAAGAGTCACGTTAACTAAGTTAACGAGAACTCTAACGTGGAGAGGGGAAGTTGAGCCAACGTTAGTGACACTTAACATTGTCACTAACGTTGGCAAATGCTCATAAGTGGCCACGTTAGAGTCCACGTTAACTTAGTTAACGTGGCCTCTAACGTTAAAAGGGGGAAGAAACGCCAATGTTAGTGACACCCATCATTGTCACTAACGTTGGAAGCAACCACACAACCCCCCAAGGAGCCACGTTAACTTCCACGTTAACTTAGTTAACATGGAAGCTAACGTTGATGAGTGAAAGAAATGCCAACGTTAGTGACATTCAACATTGTCACTAACGTTGGAAGGTGCCCCTATGTCTCACGTTAGAGTCCACGTTGCTTAGCCATCCCAACGTTAGTGACAATGTTGAATGT
>NC_029790.2:81706998-81708137 GCF_000816755.2 Arachis ipaensis
GCTAGTTTTGGGTAGATATTCACTTACACCTGGATTCAAGCATACATTGTGCATTTTACATGATTTCATGAGGATTTTGCATGAGTTTAGTGACAAATTGTATGCTGCATTTCCCATGACTTGGACTAGAACTTTGATGCACTCTATTGCTTGATTGCAGGACCAAAGGAAGCAAGGAATGGGAGGTAACTTGCAAAGTTAATGAGAAAAGTGATTGCCAATAACGCTCTCGAAGTCATCATTGACCACGTTAAGAGTCACGTTAACTAAACTAACGTGAACTCTAACGTGGAGAGGGGAAGTTAAGCCAACGTTAGTGACACTTAACATTGTCACTAACGTTGGCAAATGCTGTTGAAGTTAACGTGGCTTTTACTTAGGAACGTTAGTGAGAAAGTTGATTGTCACTAACGTTCTCGAACTCATATTTTCACTAAACGTTAACACCCCTAACGTCCTGAGCTAAAGTCTCTGCCCACTTCACATTTTCTCTCTGCAAGCAAAGCCAAGCCCAAATGAAGAAGAGAACTGCTTCAAATTCAAGATCCAAAAGCCCAAGACTTGAAGAGCCAACTTGAAGCTGAGAAAAGTAGTATATATAGGAGTAGCTTTGAATTGTTTAGAAGCACTGGGGAGTTGGAGAAGAGAACTACTCTCTGTATTTTACCTTCTCTGCATTTTCTAGTTTTATGATGTATTCTCCATCTTTGTTTTCATTTTCTAGAGCTATAAACAACTAAACCCCTTTCATTGGGTTAGGGAGCTCTATTGTAATTTGATGGATCAATACTAGTTTTCATTATTTTTCTTCTATCTTTTCTCTTGATTTTACTTGAAAGCTTTCGATCTTCATCCAATTGGGTAGTTATCTTGGAAAAGAAGCTATTCAAACTTGGATCTCTTCTGAACCTTGAAAGAGGAATGAAGAGATCAAGCTAGAAATGCTTTCTCATGCTGGACCAAATTGGGTTTGGATGGGTATGTGACTATAACCCTCTCAATACTTGATTTGGGAAATGCATGTGGTATAATCAGTGACCATACTTCATCTCTTCTCATGAGCAATTAACCAAGGAATTGGCTATTGATCAAGATTTGAGAGATTGAATTACAAGAAATTGTAATTCAATCACTTAAGA
>NC_029790.2:81708174-81718604 GCF_000816755.2 Arachis ipaensis
GAAATGCATGTGGTATAATCAGTGACCGTACTTCATCTCTTCTCATGAGCAATTGACCAAGGAATTGGCTATTGATCAAGATTTGAGAGATTGAATTGCAAGAAATTGTAATTCAATCAATTAAGATTGCCAAGGAGATCAATGAGTGCATTGATTGAGGAAGAGATGAAAATGAACTTGATCCGGAGAATTGCAATATCTCCTAAGCCCAATGAACTCCCCATCTCTGATCTTACCCATTCTCTTTAATTTCTGCCATTTACTTTTATGAGCAATCCTCCATTCCCATTTACAATTCTGCAATTTACTTTCAGTCATTTACTTCCAGTCCTTTAATTCTAGCATTTACTTTTCTGTTATTTACATTCCCACCATTTTATTTTCTGCAATTCTCAACCCAAATTCTGGATTCGCTCAACTAGAACATTCTTCTAATTAAAGCTGCTTGATCAATCAATTCCTGTGGGATTTGACCTCACTCTATTGTGAGTTTTTACTTGACGACAAATTCGGTACACTTGCCGAAGGAAAATTGTTAAGAGACAGTTTCCACCCGCATCAGGCTTATTAAGATTGAACCCTCAAGGCATAGATCCCATGGTTGGAAGAATACTAAATTGTATGGATCTAGGAGGAGAATTTGGTGCTCCAATGAGAATTCTATGTGCCTACCACCCGAATGGAACAATGATGATCAATTAGAAGACGAGTGTGAAAATAAGATATGGGATCCCAGATCACAACATGAATGCCAATTTTGGGAGCTCATGTCTTGTGAAGAACTTCACCCAAACTTTGTAAAGTCGGTTGGAAATTCTAACAACCATTTGAGGAGCAAGCATCCTTGGAAGTTTAAGGATGAGTACAAGCATAAACCACCTTGACAAGGAGCCTTCCAATTGTCCAACTTAAGGACAATAAATTAAAGTGTTAGGTGGGAGACACCCCACCATGGTAAACTCTTTCCATTCTCTTGTAGATATAATCAATAGATAAATTGAGTTGCCATCGTTAGGTAGTTTTCTTCTTTGCATATTCTTCTTTTAGTGTTTTAATTGTTAGTTTGTTTGATTAGATTTATGCCTTAAGTTGTAGGTTAGTTGTTTGAATTGCATTTTTATTTGAATTGCCTAGTATAGTATTTGAAAAATTTTTCAAAAAGAGTTAGAAATTTTGTTAATTTTACATTTTGATTAGTTTTAAGTGTTGGAAGCAACCACACAACCCCCCAAGGAGCCACGTTAACTTTCACGTGGAAGCTAACGATGAGGAATGAATGATGAGCCAACGTTAGTGACACTCAACATTGTCACTAATGTTGGGATGGCTAAGAATGGCCACGTTAGAAGCCACGTTAACCTAGTTAACGTGGACTCTAACGTGAGGTCTAGGGGCACATTGGAACATTAGTGACAATGTTGAGTGTCACTAACGTTCTCGAAGTTTGGCAAGGCCACGTTAGAAGCCACGTTAACCTAGTTAACGTTGGCTTTAACCTGAAGCAAAAAGGGGCACACTGGAACGTTAGTGACAATGTTGAGTATCACTAACGTTCTCGAAGGTTGGCAAGGCCACGTTAGAAGCCACGTTAACCTAGTTAACGTGGGCTCTAACGTGAGGCAAAGGGGTGCATTGGAACGTTAGTGAAAATGTTAAGTGCCACTAATGTTCTCGAACTTATACTTTCACTAAATGTTAACACCCCTAACGCCCTGAGCTAAAGTCTCTGCCCACTTAGCACTTTCTCTCTGCAAGTAAAGCCGAGCCCAAATGAAGAAAAGAACTGCTTCAAACTCAAGATCCAAAGGCCCAAGACTTGAAGAGCAAACTAGAAGCTGAGAAGAGTAGTATATATAGGAGTAGCTTTGAATTGTAAAAGAAGTTCTGGGAAGCTGGGAAAAAGAGAACTACTCTCTGTATTTTACCTTCTCTGCAATTTCTAGTTCTATGATGTATTCTCCATATTTGTTTTCATTTTCAAGAGCTATGAACAACTAAACCCCTTTCATTGGGTTGGGGAGCACTGTTGTAATTTGATGGATCAATACTAATTTTCATTATTCTTCTTCTATCTTTTCTCTTGATTTTACTTGAAAGCTTTCGATCTTCATCCAATTGAGTAGTTATCATGGAAGAGAAGCTATTCAAACTTGGATCTCTTTTGAACCTTGAAAGAGGAATGAAGGGATCAAGCTAGAAATGCTTTCTCATGCTGGACCAAATTGGGTTTGGATGGGTATGTGACTATAACCCTCTCAATACTTGATTTGGGAAATGCATGTGGTATAATCAGTGACCATACTTCATCTCTTCTCATGAGCAATTGAGCAAGGAATTAACTATTGATCAAGATTTGAGAGATTGAATTGCAAGAAATTGTAATTCAATCACTTAAGATTGCCAAGGAGATCAATGAGTGCATTGATTGAGGAAGAGGTGAAAATGAACTTGATCCAGAGAATTGCAATATCTCCTAAGCCCAATGAACTCCCCATCTCTGATCTTACCCATTCTCTTTAATTTTTGCCATTTACTTTTATGAGCAAATCCCCCATTCCCATTTACAATTCTGCAATTTATTTTCAGTCATTTACTTCCAATCCTTTAATTCTAGCATTTACTTTTCTGTTATTTACATTCCCGCCATTTTATTTTCTGCAACTCTGAACCCAAATTCTGGATTCGCTCAACTAGAACATTCTTCTAATTAAAGTTGCTTGATCAATCAATCCCTATGGGATTCGACCTCACTCTATTGTGAGTTTTTACTTGACGACAAATTCGGTACACTTGCCGAAGGGAGATTTGTTGTGAGACAAGTTTTCCGTGCATCAAGTTTATGGCGCCGTTGCTGGGGATTGATTGTGCATCAACAATGATTAAATTGGAAGATCACTAGATTGAGCATTTTTATTTTTGTGAATTTCATTTTCTGTTTGAGTGATTTACTTTTTGTTTTAGTTAAACTTCTTCCCTTCCCCCTCTACTTTTTTGTTTTTCTCTGTTATTTTCAATTCTATTTGCTAACCCACTAACTGTTTGATATATTGCATCACCCACAGCTAACAGTAATTCTGACACAAATACTTTCTGCACCTATCTTTTATTGCTTGCACTTGATGGTTGTATGACAGGGAGAAGAAGCGGGGCTTCAACTTCCTTCGATTCTGAACCTGAGAGGACCTTCCTTAGATTAAGGAGGGAAGCAAGAGGAAAGAAAGTGGTTGGTGCTGAGGAAGAAGAGGAATTCTTTGAACCAAACATAGAAGACAACATGGAAAACCATCATGAAAAAGAAGATCACAACCATGGGGGAGGAGGTAGAGCAAATCATGCTGGGGAGGATAGAAGAGTTTTGGGCTTCTACATCAATCCAAACCCAGGCAATTGTGGAAGTAACATCCAAAAGCCAACAATCCATGCCAACAACTTTGAACTTAAACCACAGCTCATCACCCTTGTTCAGAACAAATGTTCGTTTGGAGGAGGTGTTCAAGAAGACCCCAATCAACATTTGACCACCTTCCTGAGAATATGTGACACAGTGAAGTCTAATGGTGTTCATCCTGATACCTATAGACTGCTCTTGTTTCCATTCTCACTTAGGGACAAAGCAGCCAAGTGGCTGGAATCTTTTCCAAGGGAAAGCTTGACAACTTGGGAAGACGTGGTGAACAAATTCTTAGCAAGATTTTACCCTCCTCAACGAATCAATAGGCTGAGAGCTGAGGTCCAAACTTTCAGGCAACAAGATGGTGAGGGAGAGGTTCAAGGACTTAACAAGGAGGTTTCCACCTGACATGTTCAACGAATGGGTGCAGCTGCACATTTTCTATGAAGGGCTCTCTTATGAGTCAAAGAAGGCCGTAGACCATTCATCCGGAGGATCTTTGAACAAGAAGAAGACTATTGAGGAAGCCATAGATGTTATTGAAACAGTAGCAGAGAACGACTACTTCTATGCTTCCGAAAGAGGGAACACAAGAGGAGTAATGGAGCTAAACAATGTAGATGCTCTGTTGGCCCAAAACAAGCTCATTACCCAGCAGCTGGCTGACCTCACCAAGAAGATGGAGATGAACCAAGTAGCAGCAATCTCCACTTCATCAACAACCCAAGAAGGAGTGAATGAAGAAGCAGAGGGGAGTCATGAGCAAGCCAACTACATTGGGAATTCACCAAGGAAAAACTATGATCCATACTCCAAGACCTACAACCCTGGATGGAGAAACCACCCAAACTTTGGGTGGGGAAGTGAGCAAGAGCAAAACCAAGACCAGAGACATTACAACTCCAACAACAACACTTCTCCACACGCCTATCAAAACCAAAACAGCACATCTGCTCCGAATCACCCATCAATTGATGACAAGCTCTCTAAGATCAAAACCTTAATTGAAGGAGTATGCAAAGACATTCGAAACAGTAAAGCATTCAGAGAGGAAGTGCAGTCAAACATGCAGAATTCAATTTGATGTCAGTAGCTATGATGAGAAAGATGAAAATTGAGGAGGCTAAACCAACAAAAATGGCCCTACAACTGGCAGACCGATCGTTCAAATTCCCTCACGGGATAGTAGAGGATTTGCTAGTAAAAGTGGGAGATTTCATATTTCCGGCAGATTTTGTGGTGTTGGACATGCAGGAGGACGCCAAGACCTCCATCATCTTGGAAAGGCCATTCTTGGCCACTGCTGGAGCTGTCATTGATGTTCAGAAGGGTGACCTCACCCTGAGATTACACAATGAAAAGATGACATTCAATGTGTTCAAGGCCATAAGTTACCCACCAGAACAATTGGGAGAATGCATGAGGTTAGATGCACTTGAGGATGAAGTGCAGGAAAATTTTGAAGAAGAACCTGAAGAGGACGAGAGATTGGTGGAGGAAGAATCTGAATCAAGTAAAGAGGTGACCACAGCAGAAATACATATACCAGGTGCACCAAAGGAAGGGAACCAAATGTCAGAAGTACCCAAACTTGAACTCAAAGCACTGCCACCCACTCTCAAATATGCATATCTAGGAGAAAATAAAAACTACCCAGTGATCATAAATTCATCCCTCAGTCAAGATCAAGAGGACGAGCTACTCAAGGTGCTGCGGGAGCATAAGGATGCCATTGGATGGACCCTTACTTGAAGGGAATCAGTTCAGCCATATGCATGCATAAAATACTGTTGGAAGATGATGCCAAGCCATCCATTCAATCCCAAAGAAGGCTGAACCCAATCATGAAGGAAGTGGTACAGAAGGAGGTTATGAAGCTTTGGCAAGGAGGGGTCATATACCCAATTTCGGACAGCCCTTGGGTTAGCCCCATACATGTTGTGCCCAAGAAGGGAGGAATCACTGTGGTTACCAATGAGAAGAACAAGCTCATACCTACAAGGATCGTCACAGGATGGCGGATGTGCATAGACTACAGAAAACTCAATGAGGCTACACGAAAAGACCATTTTCCCCTTCCATTCATGGATCAGATGTTGGAAAGACTTGCAGGGCACGCATATTATTATTTTCTCGACGGTTATTCAGGATATAACCAAATAGTGGTTGATCCCAGAGACCAAGAGAAAACCTCATTTACTTGTCCGTATGGAGTGTTTGCCTATAGGCGCATGCCATTTGGGCTATGTAATGCACTTGTAACTTTCCAACGCTGCATGCTTTCTATCTTTTCATATATGATAGAAAAATTCGTTGAAGTTTTTATGGATGATTTCTCGGTATTTGGAGATTCCTTTCCTAGTTGCCTACATCACCTCATCGTGGTATTGAAAAGATGCCAAGAGACCAATTTGGTCTTGAACTGGGAAAAATGCCACTCATGGTGACAGGAGGAATAGTTCTTGGTCACAAGGTCTCTCACCAAGGCATTGAGGTTGATAGAGCTAAAGTAGAACTTATTGAAAACTACCCCCACCCAGTGATGTCAAGGTAATTAGGAGTTTTTTAGGGCATGCTGGTTTTTACAAAAGGTTCATTAAAGATTTTTCAAAGATAGCCAAGCCCTTAAGCAATCTCCTTGTATCTGATACACCATTTATCTTTGATGAAACATGCATGCTAGCATTTGCACATTTGAAAATGAGGTTATCCTCTGCTCCTATCATTTTCCCACCTGATTGGAACCTACCATTTGAATTGATGTGTGATGCATCTGATTTTGCAGTTGGGGCAGTGTTAGGACAAAGGAAAGATAACCTAGTTCGTGTGATATACTATGCTAGTAAAGTCCTTAATGAAACTAAAAGAAATTATACCACTACTGAAAAGGAGTTGCTAGTAATAGTTTTTGCATTTGACAAATTTAGATCATACCTAATTGGTGCTAAAGTGATTGTTTTTACAGATCACACAGCACTTAAATATTTGTTTGCCAAGCAAGAATCAAAGCCAAGACTAATAAGGTGGATCTTACTGTTGCAGGAATTTGATATTGAAATTAGAGACAAGAAAGGAGTGGAGAACAAGGTGGCAGATCACCTATCCAGAATCCCTCATGATCAAGGTGGAGAAAATGATACAAATGTGAACGAGCTCTTCCCTGATGAGCAGTTGATGACAGTTCATAAAGCACCATGGTTCGCAGATATTGCAAATTTCAAGGCAACTGGGGCATTACCCCCAGGGATCAATAAACATCAAAAAAGGAAGCTCATGAATGATGCAAAATACTTCGTCTGGGACGAGCCATATCTCTTCAAGAAATGTTCAGATGGAATCCTTAGAAGATGTGTTTCGGAAGAGGAAGGAAGAGAAGTCCTGTGGAATTGCCACGGTTCATGTTATGGCAGGCACTTTGGAGGGGACAAAACTGCAGCAAAGGTGTTACAAAGCGGATTCTTTTGGCCCACCCTTTTCAAGGATGCCAAGAAACTAGTAAAAAGCTGCAATGAATGCCAAAGATCTGGAAACCTGCCCAAAAGAAATGCCATGCCACAAAATTTCATCTTGGAACTGGAACTATTTGATGTGTGGGGAATAGATTTCATGGGACCATTCCCAACCTCATATGCAAGCAAGTACATCCTGGTAGCAGTGGATTATGTCTCCAAGTGGGTAGAGGCAATTGCAACCCCAACTAATGATAACAAGGTAGTCATGAACTTCCTCAGGAAGAATATCTTTAGCCGGTTTGGAGTCCCAAGATGCCTCATCAGTGACAGAGGGAGCCACTTTTGTAACAAACCACTAGAAGCTCTCCTCCTACGATATGGGGTAAAACACAAAGTAGCCACACCTTACCATCCTCAAACAAGTGGGCAAATTGAGATATCCAACAGAGAGTTGAAGAGGATCCTGGAAAAGATTGTGGGTGCATCTAGAAAGGATTGGTCGAAGAAGCTGGATGATGCTCTTTGGGCATACAGAACCGCATTCAAAACTCCACTTGGAATGTCTCCATATCAACTGGTCTATGGGAAGGCCTGTCATTTACCACTGGAGCTGGAGCACAAAGCTCTCTGGGCTATCAAGATACTAAATTTTGACAGCATTGCTGCTGGTGTAAAAAGGATCTTGCAGCTGCAAAAGATGGAGGAATTCAGGTCACAAGCCTATGAAAACACTAAGATGTATAAAGAAAAGGCAAAGAGAAAACATGACATGCATCTTGCGCCCAGAAGTTTTGAAAAGGGGCAGCGAGTACTCCTTTACAATTCTAAATTAAGGCTGTTCCCAGGAAAACTCAAGTCAAGGTGGTCCGGACCTTTCATGGTTACGAAAGTATCACCATATGGCCACATCGAAATCACGGATGAAGGTTCAGAGAGGACTTTTACAGTGAATGGACAAAGACTCAAGCATTATCTGGGCAACATGGGGGAAACCCCAGAGTAAAGTACCATCTCAAGTAATTAAGGACTCGTCGAGCTAGCGACGATAAAAGAGCGCTCTGTTGGGAGGCAACCCAACCTCAGGTAGTTTCACTTTCATCTTTATTTCAATAAAAAAATTCACAAGTCGTTTCCCCTGTATTGAAGGAGCTAAGTTTGGTGTTCCACACCAGAACAATCCAAGAGTGATGGTGTAATTCTAAGTTTGGTGTTCCACCAAAGAACATTAGTTAGAATTACACTCCACTCCAGAAGAACATTACTAGCTCCATCCAAGGAAATGGATCCTCTCCAGTTTTTTTGTCACTGGAGAGAATAAAGTGTAATCTCTCACCTTTAATTTTACAAGTAGGACCAGAAATAAATATGAGAGAGAATACAATGAAGGGTGAGATCTTCCACTGGATACTATCCAGTTTTTCTTCCACTGGAGAGGATCCACTCTCCTCCATCCAATCAAGAGAAACCACTTAGATGTAGTTAGACTATAGGTTATCATTGCTTTGTTAACAACAAGATATGGGGTTCTCTGCATATGTGCAATGTTTGGACTGGGCAAGGAACTAAGTTGGGTGTTCACACACCAAATTGAGTTCAAAAAAAAGTACCAGCATACATGCAAGCTAACTATGTCTCAAGTGCTTTGGGAACAAGCAACTTCCAGTAACCTTGCAGGAACCTTATGAGGAAATGGTGCACTTCCACCCAAAGAAGCTAGGCAGCAAAAACTAGGATGATAACAAAGAGAGAGGGCAACCAGAAATCATCACCCAAAGGTTGTATTGTTACTTAATTCCATTGTACTCAGATTTGTTGAAAGTTGGAAGTCCGAATGCACTTTTGATTTGTAGTTACTCGTAGTTGAACCCTTTTAAATTCTGTCTTTTAAGTTCTGAATAGGTCTATGTGCACTAGTCTTTATGTCACTGCATCCTTCCTTAACTTACTTGTAAGCTTGTCCATTTTAAATGAAGAAGAGAATGTTTATGTTTTCTTAAAAGACCAGAGTAGAGTTCATAATGTGGAAGTGCATTCATGAATCTTTGGGGTAGTCATAAGTTAGCTAAGTTGGTTCAACCACAAGGCTAGGAGGACAACTATCTATCCTGAATACTTGACTTTGGATATACCCATGAGACTAAGTTAATAACAAGATCCTAATAAGAGAAAAGGGAAAGAACAATGGAAGTGAAAAACAAAAGAAAAAGAGTAAGCAATAAGGCTAGGCACCAATGGTTTGGACCTTGAGACAAGTGTCTGTGGTGCTCCTGTGTGAAGGATCTACTTGGATGAATAAGCTCTTAGGGGTGCTTTATCACTTGGTAACTTGGGTTAAGTAACCCGGGATTATCAGCTGAAAATCCACTATCAAGAGTAACCCTCACTACAGAGCATTTAGTAACCCAAAGAGGTGCTGGACACCAAGGTCTCAAGAAAATAAAATAAATAAACTATATGCATGTGGTGTGTATGTATGGGGGAGAGACTTGAGGGAGTAAGTCCTTAGGGGTGCTTCAACACCTAGCACCTTGAACCAACTGGTTCGGGAGTGTTGGCTGAAAGCTTATCTTAAAGAGTTGCCCCCTTACAGAGCACTTAGCCTAAATAACACAAAGAACCCTTGAAATAACAATAAAAGGATCAATGAATAAAAGTCACATGGGATATAAACAAAGTAAATGTTTAGGGACATGATAAAAGTCTGAAAGCCAGTAATGGAATGAACCTAAATTGCTATGCATGAAACCACCATAAAATCAGTAACATGACTTCCACAAGAATGACTCATTCCTCTGGATATTCCATTCGTCATTCTCTTGTTCCAGTACTTGCTTAGGGACAAGCAAGCTTTAAGTTTGGTGTTGTGATGCCAGGGCATCTTGGCCAGTTTCATTGACCATTTCTTTACTGTTTTTAGGGTAGTTTCATGCATTTCTTTAGGAAATAAGCTAGTTTTGGGTAGATATTCACCTACACCTTGATTCAAGCGTACATTGTGCATTTTACATTATTTCATGAGGATTTTGTATGAATTTAGTGACAAATTGTATGCTGCATTACCCATGACTTGGACTAGAACTTTGATGCACTCTATTACTTGATTTCAGGACCAAAGGAAGCAAGGAAATGGAGGTAACTTGAAAAGTTAATGAGAAAAGTGATTGCCAATAACACTCTCAAAGCCATCATTGCCCACGTTAAGAGTCACGTTAACTAAGTTAACGTGAACTCTAACGTGGAGAAGGGAAGTTGAGCCAACGTTAGTGACACTTAACATTGTCACTAACGTTGGCAAACACTCATGAGTGGCCACGTTCGAGCCCACGTTAACCTAGTTAACGTGGCCTCTAATGTTAAAGGGGGAAGAGAAGCTAACGTTAGTGACGTTCAACATTGTCACTAACGTTGGCCTAAGGATGCAACACACTACGTTAACTTGGTTAACGTGGGAGCTAACATAAGAAGTGAGAGTTGTCGACAACGTTAGTGACACTCAACATTGTCATTAACGTTGGAAGCAACCACACAACCCCCCAAGGAGCCACGTTAACTTCCACGTTAACTTAGTTAACGTGGAAGCTAACGAT